>NC_142082.1:38683061-39019489 GCF_054644295.1 Miniopterus natalensis
AGTGCTTCCAAAAGGCTCTTTCATGCTTTCGGGTGTTGAAGGCCAACCTAGGTACTGTTTATTGGGTTCTGATGGGGCTGTCCTTGAATTGAAATGGTAGAGAATGGAAGGCTTTAAACAAATTCGAGGTGAGTTGATTTAGCCACGTCATCCGTCAGGACTGAATTCCACTTTTATTGATCTTCTGCATCTTAACTTGAAAGTTTTTTCAAGGTGTTGGGGAGTAGACATGAGGAGGGTCAGGAATATTGATCGTGTAAAATACTTTAGAGAAAGGTAAATTGCTATAGCATTTTCTAAAGGTCAGCCAATGCTTTGCAGACTAAAATGTTAACACATTCTACCCTCTCTCCTTTACTTCACTCTGGCGGGCGGCATTTGCGGCTCTTCGGCACCGCTTTCTGCCATCAGCAGGCAGCCTCTCCCTTTGCGCATTTCCACCCCTAATGGGTGTTCATCTCCACTCTGCTCTGCTTATCCTACAGAGAGAAAGTTCTCCTCTGCTGGGGTGCTGGGTGGGGCTCTGGAACCTCCTGGTCCCCATAAGTGCACAAATCTCCTGTCTTCCACCCCAGGATTGCAAAGAGGTGGCTGCCACAACAGGCACCTCTCTTTGGCCTTGACACCTGGGTGCTAAGTGACCACATGGAGCTAACCATTCTAACAAGGTCACCAGGAGCAGGTGGGTGTGACGGGCAGAATGGATTTTGAGAGGATAGCTATAAAGTTTGAAGTTTTTCTTTTCCTTTTTAAAAACTGTGGTAAAATACACATAACAAAATTTACTGTCTTAACCATTTTTAAGCATACATTTAATGGCATTAAGTACATTCACATTGTTGTGTATCTGTCATCACCACACATCTCCAGAATTTTTCATCTTCACAAACAGACTCTGCACCCATTAAACACTAACTCCTCATGCCTACCCCCCAGCCTTGGCAACCACCATTCTACTTTCTCTCTTTTAATTTGACTAGTCTAGGTACCTTATATAAGTAGAATCATATAGTATTTATCCTTTTGTGAGTGGCTTATCATTTAGTATTTGTCCTTTTGTGACTTAGCATAATGTCCTCAAGGTTCAGCCATGTCTTAGCATGTGTCAGAATTTCCTTTCCTGAGGCTGGATAAAATTCCATGTGTGTGTGTATATATATATTTCTCTTTCTGTTAACCCACTGATGGACACTTGGGGTTGCTTCTACCTTTTGGCAATTATGAATAATGTTGCCATGAACATGGGTGTCCAGCTTTCTTTTTTTCCAGCATATACCCAGAAGTGGAATTGCTGGATCACATGGCAAGTATATATTTACTTGTCTGAGGAACTGCCATGCTGCCTTCCATAGTGGCTACACCGTTTTACATTCCCACCAACAGTGCACAGGGTTCCAGTTTCTCCACATCCTCACCAACACTTGCTTTTTCTGTTTTTGTGTGTGTTTATTTTTGACAGTAGCCATCCTAATGGGTGCAAGGTGGTCAAATCCTTTGTTATTTTGAGTAGGTCACAGGAGGTCACTTTGGGTACCAGTCTTTAGTGGCAGCAAGTGCTAGGTCCCTGGAACAGCTGGGCGACACTTCCCTGAAAGGTTGGCTATGTGGGTCCCGTGCTCGGAGTGCAGGTTTCTTTGTTGCTAGTCTTCTCTTGTCGCATTTCCTTGGCACGCTTCCTCTTTTTTAATCCTATACTTAAAAATTAGATCAAACGCAACCCGTGTTTAGATTTATTTACAGTTTCTTAACTCCTTTCCTGTTTTCCTTTTGACAGACTTGGCATAAGAAGTCTTTTTCAAGTAGTAAATTAATTTAGGTGGCAAGCACCTCACCTGAATTTTGTTACATGCTGGCAGGTTAGATAAATGGATATTATAATCTCAGCACATTTCTGCCCAACGCTACTGGGCCGATTTGCAAGAGTCTACAAAAGTGATAATATTCTGTCAGTTTGGGGTCTAGAAGAAGAAGAAGAAGAGAAAAACCAGGGCATATTTTCTTATTTGTATTTATAGGATGCCTGTGGGGAAGCTGGAATTGCTATATGGCAGTTTACATGGCTAAATACACATGAAGAAAGATAAGAAACCCAAAGACGTTTCTTTGTAAGCACACAGGAGGAGAGAGGGACCAGATCAGTTACTGTCAGCTGTGTTGGAGATATGTTCTCTGTGGTGACCAAAGATTTTTTATTTCCCTTAAAGTCATCATTTCCTTGAAGAATGCAGTCTATTTTTAATGACTTTGTTGATTTGATGATTGGGTTACAATGTACTTTATCTACCACTGAAATGTTTCATTCCTGTCAGCACTTAATGCGAATAAACCTACTTTTTGGCACCACTTTGATAGACTGTAAAACTGCTTATATTTGCAGGAAAATTTGTTTTGCCATGGTATGTTTGTGTACAGATGCAGTGTGACTTTTCCCCCATTTCAGAATCATCATATGTCATAGTCTGCTGAGAAATAGATGCACGCAGGGCTGTTATCACTGTGTACGTACTATGTTGGAGCAGCACAAAACAAATGGGTTTTATGTCTGAGGGAATCACAGAAATAGACTGAATATTCATAATAAAGTCAGTTATTTAATGCTTGATTTTTATGCTATTATGTTAAGACTGCAGTTTTGATTCATAGTTTATGTATTTTTTGAAATAATAAATATATAGTGTATTCTGCATTCATTCACTGTTATGGTCTGCATGTGAATTTAATAGTTTATATCCAGCGAGACCCAGTAAAAGTAAATATTTCCTATTGCCCAATTTATGAGCAAAGTTGAAATACATTTTAGGAATACTTTTTCCATGAAGTTTCTTTTTGATGAAAACAGTGTCATATATATTTAGCTTTGATAGATTGTAATAAGTTTAATTTGGGGGAAGATGATATATATAAAATTTCATCTTTAAAAAAAGTTTTGTGGAATATGACTTCCCCTTCTAAAATATTACCTAGTACATGTTTTGTTCTTAAGAAAAGAATGCAGTTAGTTTTACTCATTTACTTTAAAATTTTTATTTTAAAATGTATGATAAGACCAGTGCCAACCCAGCATTTAACATAGCAGGCTGGGAACCCCTTCTAAAGAGAGGCAAATAAAATCATCGACAGCATCTGCAATATAACACCATAAAGCTCATTTCAGCCAACTGTACAGTCTTTAATTCAGATTTGAATCAGCAGTGAAGGGCAAAAATAATGCATTTTAAAAATAGCAACATTAGTGAAACCATGGGAGTGCTTATAGTGCTAGTGTAGGCAAAAAACAGCACCCCTCCACCAAGCAAGTACGGAGCTATGTAGTTTTCCTTGGTACACGCTCCACAGGAAGCAATGAACTTGCAGGAAGGTGAAAGTCCTGAGAAACATGATGGAAAGTCTGTGGGAATTAGCAGCAGCATTTAACATGGGCCTCTGGGTTTCCATTGGGTTTGTGTTATAAAGGGACATTTAATTTGAAGGAACAAAGTTGATAAAGTAGGTGCAGGAAACCAAAAACGTTGAATGGGTTTTTGCTGGACAGACAGTTGTGCGAATCTAGGGATTTTATAGTCGGTAGGCAGCTGCTGCTAGAGAAGTGGCCCTAGCTCGCCCTTCCTCGGGGTGGAAGGTAGGTTCTGAGTTTGTCATTCTTTTCCCTGCTCGGAACAAATAAACACTCTAAGTAGGTGGGACCAACTGTCCCGCTCTTTACTTTTTCGGTTGGGAGGAGAAGAGTTGCCTAGCTACCATGCTGAGAACCAAGGAGGACTGGCACACGCCCGAGCGCCTAGGAGCAGCTGAGCACATTCCGAATCGTGCAGTTGAGCAGCCTGCTAAGTGGGCAAGGAAAGAATATCACGCACAGAGGTTTGATGTCTTTTTATGGTAGAATAAGAGTTTCGATTCTTTCACTTCGAGTTCAGCCTGGCCATTGTGTGGTTTAATCGTTGTTTAACTAAGATCCTGCCAAGTATTTGACCATTAAATAGCCTCCAATCTGTATGGAAGTCTTCTCTCACAGACACTTATTTGACTGTGATTAATTGGCATTGAATTGTTATTTAATTACCTCTGCGGAAATCTAAGAACAGTTTGTGTTCTGATTAAGTTATTTGATAGAAAAACATGTGTGGCGCAGTGGGAGTCAGTTCAGCCTTTGCTACACCTTGCTCCTGACAGGCCAGCTTTTATAGTTGCTTGAAGTGCACAAGACGTCCCTAAGTATCAAAAACCCGGAGAGAATCTGGATTTAAATTTTTTTAAATACATAAAATTGTTTTGGGACTTAGACTTATAGCATAAGTCTGTGAAGCTTTTCTTTTATGTTGAAATTTTAAGTTATTTATTGGCCTCTTAAAGATTTTAAGTTACCGGCTTTCTCAGTTTACAGTTACCCATTTACACTATCTGAGATGTGCCCAGGGAGAGGCCCACCAGTGGAATGCATTGGCAATGAGAGTAAAGGGAGAGAAAAGAGCGGGGTTACAGGTTCTGGGTAGGGTGTCTGTCCTCACGTAATAGCCAGCAATGTGAGGAGGGGTGAGATGACTGTTGGGGAAAGAGAGTTCTGAGAGTTTACAACCTTGAAATACAAGTATGGGAAGAGACAGATATTAAAAGAAAAAATAATTAGATCCCAGAAACCAGCATACATGAATATTCCAAAAAGATGTTAGTAGAAGTGTGAGCTGCTGCAGAAAGTCATAAAGAGTGGGGATGTGCCCTGGCCGGGTGGCTCAGTTGGTTGGAGCGTTGTCCCATACACCAAAAGGTGGTGGGTGTGATCCCTGGTTAGAGCGCATACAGGAGGCAACCAATGGTTCTCTCTCACACCGATGTTTCTCTTTCTCCCTCCCCCTCTCTCTCTCTCAAATCAATTAAAATATATCTTCAGGTAAGGATTAAAAAGAAAAAAAAAAGAGGATGGGAGGAAAGCCGGCTTTTGGTTTTAGAAACTAGATGACTGAAGTATACTGTGGTGTGAAGAAGCTGAACTGGAAAGGATTGGAGAGTATTTGAATAGGCCAGAATTCCATGTGAGAAAAAGATGATGGCTTGGCAAAGAGGTAATATGTATCCTACACCTTTTATAACTGGCCAGACAAGTAGAATTATAACACTTAGAGCAATATTTCTAGTTCTTAAAACTTTTATCTGAATTTTTAAAAGAACACAGTAGGTGAAAATGATTTCCCCCTCCCTTTTTAATGGTGTTTTTTTCTCTCCCAACAAAGGTCCACGCATTTACACTTAACACAGCCCAGCTAGTTTTGTGTAACATCTGTTGGCGGTTCCCAGATATTAAAATGATATGCTGGAGATAGAACTGACGATCAGATTTGGGTGTTGGTTGATCTGTCTCCAGTACACCTTCAGTTACTTTACATAGGGTGGGTAGTGGGAGGGCCCATTGTCTTCAAGTTTAGTCATGTTCTCACACCAAATGTTTTTCTGTCCTATTTTTGTGCATTATATGTAGCTTGTATGTATATGGGAGGTAGGAAGAGTTGATTTTGCATGCCGAATGGTGATTTCCAAGGAAGGTTTTCTGAATTACGGAGTTTGATACCTGCCTTTGTGGGAGTGGGAATTCTTTGCTTAGACAAATGCTTTAGAAATAGTCATTGCTGCCACCATCTCTGAGCACATTTCGAGGTGAGACTGCTTGATGTTTTAACCCCCTAGTGCTCATGGTTCTGGAGATAGGACATAGAGACTGTGTATTTAGCTTTGAAAGGCAGCCAAGGAAAAACATATTTTCTTGGAGACAACGTGGTGCATTCCTGTGGTACAAGAAGTCAAGAGATCGGTGGTTTTCTGCTCTCTTAGAATCAGAGGTTCCTAATTGGGCCATTTAACCCTGTGGCCACTTCACGTCCGGTGGTTCAAGGTTTAGGGAATCCCCTGACATCGTATGCAAACTGTGTGTGTGGGCATTTTCCAGTGGAAACGCTCCATAGCTTTCATCAGAGTTGTCCTTCTAGAGATTCTCGCACCCGCTGTTGCCCCCCGGTGTGCACATCCCTGACCACATGTGAGCCATGAGCCACACTCCTGCATGATTTCGATCCAGGGGTAGCTTCCCAACTGTTTTCTTTTCCACGCTTAGGAAATGTAAAATAATGACCACTCACCGTAGCATAGCATTTATGCTGAAGTAAAGTGGTTTCCTGGGGCAATTTGTGAGGTGCATCCATTCCTTCAAGGCTCATCCCTCACCATACTTAACAGTAGGTGCTTAGACTTGTCCTGGGTCATACCACAGGCGAAGGCCCAGCATGTGGTGATCTCAAGTCCCCTGACTTTCCTAATCAATAGATCATATGTCCTCAGTCATTCTTTCATTCATTTGTTCACTTGTTAGTCTTCATTCAGCCTACAGTAACTTCTGTAATTTAATTTTGAGGTGGAGTTACTTTAAGTGTTTTACTTTAATTATGGTTAGCCAAGAGGGAATTCCTGGAACTCTTCTAACCAGAAGTGACAGTCAAAGTATTTGGCACCCAGTGGAGCAGGCATTGGCCAATTGGAAGGGGCCTGGGCTGTCAGTAGCTGGTTTGACCGTCGCCATTCACACCAGCTAACACCAGCCCTGCCTGTAACTTTATTGGCTCTTCTTGTTAGTTGATACTTGATAGAGTTTTTAGATGTGTCTGGGAAAGTAGCTCTAAATGTGTGGGCATGAACTTTTCCAACCTCTATAATGCTAGGTGAATTTCTTACCATCACTAAGCCTCAGCTGCCTCTTCTGGAAAATGGGGACAGTATCTCACTTGTAGTTTTGAGACGATGTGTATGCTGAACTTAACACAGTTTCTGGCATGATTGGTGCTGTGGTGGTGGTGCGGGGGGGGGGGGGGGCGCTCTGGAAATCAAGCAAGCGTGAACCAAAACAACCACGAGAAAAAGTTCTGCCCAGATCTCCGGGGTGTCGTGCAGGCCTGGTGATGAGTCGCTGTGTGGGTCTGTCTGGGCACACAGAGGCTGAGAGAATTGGTCCTTGGCTGTCTTCTGTAGAGCCCTTGTGTGGATGTGCCTCTGTCCTCTCTCCGCTCGGCCCCTCCTCAGTACTTCTCCTTACAAGTGTGGCTTTGAAGCGACACTGACAAAAGAGGGAAATCAGACCTTTTCCTGACTAAAGAGAGTTTTCAGCAGAGGCCCCTTTCCACTCCCATTCCACACCCAAGTCCTTTCCAATCTTAGCACACCTTAGGTCATGTTCTTTCCATCAGCTAGGCAAATATTTGTCATCCTTTTGTCCTTCCCCACTTCTTAGTCTTCACAGATGTCATTCCTCCCACCTGGACAAACTCTCCACTCTCCATCAACTCATGCTCTGCCCTCTCTCCAAATTCTCAAGCACTGTTTCCTCCATGAGAACTTGTTAGGCTTCCCCCGCCTAACCCTGCATCTCACACGGCCCGGTGACACCCACTGTTGCTGTGGCTAGCTATCTTATCAGCACCCGCCTTATGCATGTCTGGTGCTCCCTAGGTGTATGCTCTCAGCATTCTGTTCGACTGTGTGTCACTGCATGTACTGTATTCACTTATATGTCTCCTATTAGTCGGCCACCAACATCAGATTATGAAATGCCCCAGTATACAGCAAACAAGGTAGGTCAAATTCTAAATCTAAATAGCAGGCACTGACAGGGGGTTAAAGATGTTTTACCTGATTGGTGAGTGGGAAGAAAAGATACAAAGTAAGAATGTGTCGTGACCTAGAGTAAGGAAGCCTTGAAGCTGGATGTGGAAACGGACTGTGGGATTGCCCTCTGTCTTGAAGACGTGGGGCTTTACAAGTCATCTTGTCTGGGCAGTACGTACCATCCGGCATCTTCCAGGTGGGGAAAAGTGAGAAAGATCTCGTTAGACAAGGAAAGAGCACCTGAGTCTTTTTGAAACTCATTTCCTATGATTTGTCCTGTTATGTAATAAAACCTTGAAACTACTCTTTTTAACATGTCTTAATTATGTGAAAAGGCAAGAGGGCACTAGACTTTGAAAACACAGCATAATTATTCTTGACAGGCATTCCTTCACATTGCTAGAGGATAGTCTACCATCTCTTGCTGACTTACTACTGTCCTGATTCCTAACTCCTAGGAGATAAAAAATCCCACAATGTTAGGGTCCCCCTGCCACCACTACCATTGGGACCACTCTACCGGTGTGTCCCTGAGGTCAGTCTACCTGTGACTCCCCCCCCCCCCAATCACATTGCTGCCCCTGCAGCTCGAGGAGGAGACGTGTCCGAGACCTGCCCCTGGACCAGTTCTGGCTTTCTCCAGTGTGTAAACAGGTAGGTGGGGTAGCCAGAGGAAAACCCACAACTGTAGCACATCTGTCCCACGTCTGCCGTGACAAAGAAGAAGGGCCCTCTCGGGGCTGCCTGTGGGCACGTGGGTTTGTTCCTTAGCACAGGGCTCAGCTCACCCTCTCAGGCCTGGTACTGAATTTAGTGCCTTAAGAAACTGCTTTGGGTTAAGGTGTGCCCTTTGAAGACTCTCATTGACATCAAATGCCATCTCATATGTGGATTGACCTTTAATGTCTCAGAGGAGTTCTTGCTTTAGAGGAATTCTACAAACCTAGGCCATGGGTAGGCCAGAACTTTCCCTCAGTATCTGGTTACCTATAACATTAGTATGGGTGCCTTGCATTTCCTTCCATCCTTCTTAACCTGGCCCTGGTGCCAGCTCCCTAATTCCATGTGATCTGCATCTGCCCCACACCATCCCTTGCTTCCTTCTCTGTCAGCTGCCACCTTGACAGCACCTAGGGACTACTGTCCCCTCGCCCCACTCTCCCCTCTGTTAGACGCCTGCTTCCCTGCCACCGCACCAGCTTCTGTTAATGGCTGTACCCTAATTCATTCTGCACTGGGAACTTCCAGTGCCCTTTGAAGGAGCAGACAAATAAATCGGTTCAACAACAACACAAGGAAAGCGACAGGTCTGACAAACCAGACACTTCGTGTTGCAACATGAATTTCCCAGATCAGAAAACAACCGCCCAAAGAAGACTGCAGGAAATATCAAGCATTGGAGACAGAGGCTGAAATTTGAAAACAAACCATTGTTATTTATAGCAGAAAGGGCTCGTTCTATTTATTCATTCAGAATATGCTCTAGTGCCTTCTGTATACTAGGTGTTAGTCCAGGCACTAGGGGAGCAGCAGTGAATGAGACGGACAGAACCCCCGGCCCTAATAACCCCTATATTCTAATTTAATTTATGTGAACAAAACAGGAGACAAGTGGTCTTTAGCTCTTGGAAGCAAAAAAGAAAAGCGGGGAGGAATGTAAAAGGGCAGTAGTTACACATACAAATGTGACAAAGTTAACTGATAGGTTCTTAAGACTAAAGGAACATCATCAGGTATTTCCAGATTCTGCCTTGTTGCTCAGTGATGTCCCTGCACCAGCAGCATGACCACCACCAGGGGAGCTGTTAGAAGCACAGAATTTCAGGCCCCACCCCTGCCCCAGAGTTCTTGAGAATATTTTAAGAAGATCCCTGGGAGATTTTTGTACAGATTAAAGTTTGGGAAACATTGTTCTTTTGAGTGTTGGGCTGTTTCTGGTCTGATGCCATTCAGATACTCAGGAGCCCCCAATGCCCTGGAAAGTTTGCTGACGTGCTTGTAAGTCAAAGACTAAGCACTGGTGGAATCTTTAATTATCACATGAGTCCTTCCAGTTTTGTCCCCCGACACATAGAAAGATGGTCGTTGAGTGCATTCGAAGTCTCTCAGTCTGTCTTCAGCAAGAGCTGCTTTTGAAATATTTATTTCACACATTTGTTTGTTTCTATGTAAGAGTCCATCTGCACAGGCTCCCCATGTTAAAAATAAAGTTGGAAAGCCACTGGGTTCGTGGTATTTAGCAAATTCAGTCTGAGGCCCCTTCACCCAAGGCACTTTGCACTTTGTTATAGATTGTATATGAAATGCAGCCCATGTTTACAGAGGGTGTGTAATCTAGATGTAAATTCAAGATGAATATGCATGAAAAGTAGTTAAACCACAAAATAGATGATACTGTGATATATTCCGAGATATACCCAGATTCCAGGGGGAATCAGGAAGCAAGCTGAAACAGCCTCTTATTAAAGTCAGAAAAACTATGCCTTTAAACATGAAAGTTGCTTATGTCTTTGCTGATAGTATATTGAGTCTTACTTTAGGCCCTTCGTGGTTGCAGAGTCTCCTCAGTCCTCATCGCTAAAAGTAAAACTGGAGGTTCAAGGCAGGCTCCAGGCAACAGAAAATGTGTCAGCAGAAAGTGCAGTGATATAAAACCATAGTGTTTGGGGTATAGGAGTGCATCTCAAGTAACCTCAAGTAGCCCCAAATGACATTGCCATGTTTAAAAACTGTTAAACTATTGATACTCAAAATATTAGTTCTGGGCAGAAAGGATGCATTTATGCTCTATCTTTTGTTTAAGAAACAAAAGTCTGTAATTCACACGAGAAAGTTTCTGCCAAAATGATTAAAATACAAATAGAGTTTTATTACTTAAAGGGATAATTAGTAATTTGGAAATTTTACTTTGTAAAATCCATTTCTCCATCTACTTTTACTCAGCAATTGCTGGACATATGGTAATTGTTCTGATCAAGGCTTTGGGTTGTTGGGGGCAGAACCTACCTATGTTAGTTCAAATGAAGAGGGCTTGACTGAAAGGTCCTCTCTATGTGAAGTCCAGATGGATATAGGGGGCCCTTTTTGAGAGGGGGCTGGTAGGAGGGGACGGGCAGTAAGGGAAAGGGTGGGATATCTGGAGCTGGGTGAACTTGGCCTTCATTTCCTATTCTTGGAGCTGAAGCAATGCTAACTTTCCTGGGAACTGGAGCTGGAGCCCCTGCCATAGGACTTGTGCATGTACCCAAGCTCCTTTGCCTCTCACCTTTGCTTGGGATGATGCGTCTGCTCCACTTTGCTGCTTTTCTCATGGCCTCGTAGTTCTTGAGAGGGGAGATCTGAGTGACTTGGCAGCTAGTCAGTGGGTTAGCTCCCCTTGGGCACCATTGGCCAGTTAGCTGGGTCCAGGGCTGTGCAGGGCTCCTGAGAGGGCAGCACAGTTATCCCAAGCCTGTCTAGTAAAGATAGAGAAGTTCAAGTGAGTGGCAGATGCCTGGGAGCCAACATTTGTCAGCCAACATTTCACGGAGGAGAAAGGGCTAAGGCTGAGCATCTGGATAGACAGAGCTGAGCAGGGACTGAGGACACTCCTGGCTGGTGATAGAAGTGACAGGAGGCCCCCGTCAGAACAAGGATACAGGGTCAGAAGTGATGGAAGAGAGGTTAGGTAGGTACCTCTTCCTTCTCTTCTATCCTCACTCTTCCTTAAAAACTTGATAGATTTGATTTGACAAAGGAATAAGGATAGAAGTGAGATTATTTGAAATGACAAGTTAAGACCTGCTGATAGCCCGGCCAGCGTGGCTCAGCGGTTGAGCATTGACCTAGGATTCAGGAGATCGTGGTTCGATTCCCAGTCACGGCACATGCCCGGGTTGTGGGCTCGATCCCCAGCGGGGGGCGTGCAGGAGGCAGCTGATCAATGACTCTCTCATCATTGATTTTCTATATCTCTCCCTCTCCCTCTCTCTGAAATCAATAAAGATATATTTAAAAAAACAAAAAAAAAGACCTGCTGATAATTATGTGACATGAAGATAAGTCAAAAGTGATTGAAAAGTTTTCTTGCTGGCTGTTTGGGCAGAGGTCTAAGGCAAAGTTGAGAAGTTGGGCATGGGTAGTTGTGGGTCAACTTCAAAGGATTCTGTTCAGCTTAGATGTGTTGAGCTCAAGATATTCTGTAGGACAGCCAGGTGCCCAAGGAAGCCCTGGCAGGTTGGGAGTGTAGGTAAGACTTGGGATGCATAAACAGACAGGAGTTCACTGCAGTGAAAATGAGGGAAGATTGGGTGGAAAACGAGAAAAAGAAAAGTGGCCAATGGCTCTATCCTTAGAAAAATGTAAGAGCCATCAAAGGGTATTGAAGGAAGTTGGCCTAAAAAGTGCGGCTCCTCAGGTCTTCTCTGTCTGCTGTGTTGGAAGCCCCAGGATGGCTTGGCAGTGGCACCCACCCAATTATGAAATATTATTGCTTCACCCTGAGCAAGATTGGATCTTGTCTCTTCATCTCTATCACAAAGAGCTTAGTCTACAAAGGGATTTGAACATTTCTGTTAGCTGCAAAACCCTTTCCTTAAAGGCCATCTCTGTGTGAACCTCCAGATGGGCTCTGTTTGGGAGGGGCCTCGTGGGAAGGGATGGGCAGTAAGGGAGAAGGGAGGGGTGTCTAGAGCTGGGCTTGCTTGGCTTCCATTTCTGCCTCTGCCTCATTCTTCGAGGCACCTTTGTAAAAATCTCAAATCTTCACAAGACACAGTTTGGAAATTACTAGCCCTAGTGACCTTGCATACCCCTTAAAGCTCTAAAATCCCGTAATCATATGAATGACACTGTGTGCACGTGCTTTTACAATTTAGAAGGTGCCTTCATGAGCATATCTTTTATCCTCATAATCTCTTATCCTGTGCAGCAGTCTAGGCAAATATTATCATCTCCGTTTTAGAGATAAGGGATTTGAGTGTCAGTGGAGGTTGGATGAGTTGCCTAAAGGCCCGTTGCCGCTAAGTGCCAGAGGAAGACAAGACTCTGGCTTTTCTAGTGATCTTTTCCTAATTCCTGCTACTCCTTCTGTTTCGTGACATTCTTTAGTGGCCACCATATTGATGACCTACTCTAACTGCAAAGGTGGTGGAAATGTTGAGTTCGCCTACTTCTACTGCTCCTGCTCCTGTTCTTAACTCTGATATGAGCAGAATTAGTTTGTGTAGAATGATGCAGGAGGTCCAGACTGGCTCCGCTCCCATAATGACTCCCTCATGTGCATAGAGATCCTTTTCAGCCCAAGGGTCACCTCCAGTCTCCACTTAACACCCTCTCCTTTGGACCAGTTTTTCCCCATCACGTAGCATTGGACCTGGAAGGTCCAGGTCTTTCTGTTTGCCTACTTTAAGGGACTGTTAGGCTGCTTGGAGTTAGATTCCACCTGTCACCAGGACAGTGGTTCTCTCACTTGTCCTCCCCACCCCAGCCCTGCACACTCCCCCAGACTCAGAGCCCAGTTCATACCCAGATGTCCTGTCTTCGGGCTCTGCATGGCTGTCAAGCCAACAGCCAATTTTTATCAAGATAGCTGGGACCTAGAACCATCGGTGAGGCTAAATGTGAGCACATATAAAGAAGTTCACAGTATTGAAGAGTTCCTAACTCTCAATATCAGATGTGGTGCGGCCTGATATGGGATTGGCTTTGCTGGTACCTAAGACCACCTTCACGCTGAAGAATGGGGCTCAGAAGGAAGGAGCTACTGACATATGTTATGTCATGGGTGAACCTCAAAAACGTTAGGCTAAGTGAAGGCAGCTAGACACAAACCACATATCGTGCAATTCCATGTGTGTGATATGTCCTGAAAAGGCAAATTTACAGAGAAAGCAAGTAGATTAGTGGTTGCCTAAGGCTTGGGGTGGGGGGGTTGAGATTCTACTTCAGATGGAATGGGGGCTCTTATGGGGGGATAAACATGTCTTAAAACTGGTTTTTTGGTGATGGTCGTATTACTTAGGTTACTAAAATTCATTGAATTGTACACCTGAAATTGGCAAATTTTATGAGATGTAAAATATACCTCAATATTTTGATATTACATACACCTCCTTTTAAAAAAAGGAAAGAAAAAAGAATAGGGCTTAAACTAGACATGGGAACTTACAAGTTTTAGATTATAGTTTATAAGTAAACTGAGGAATCTTGGATATGGGAGAGGTGTCAGGATTCTAGAGGTGACAGATTCCAGCTTATAGCATCAGTTCTTAAAATATGATCACTTATGTGTTTGTATTTTGACAAGAATTTCTATGACATGTTTTATGATACTCTATCTTGTGGACAAGATAGAACACTGTGAACCAGAACAGTTAGGAGGACCCTGAGTGGTTCTCTGATAGTATGGACTTAAGGGAGGTACCTCTCTCCCTTTCTCTCCCCCTCCCTCCTTCCCTCTTTCTGTACATTTCCTCCTCTCTCTCCCCTTGCTACTCTCCTCCCCTCCTCCCTTCACTCCATTCCTCCCCTCCCCTCCCCTCCCCTCCCCTCCCCTCCCCTCCCCTCCCCTCCCCTCCCCTCCCCTCCCCTCCCCTCCCCTCCCCTCCCCTCCCCTCCCCTCCCCTCCCCTCCCCTCCCATCATTCTTTCTTTCCCCTTTCTATGCTTTTTTTTAAATACAAGTAATAATACATAGTCATTATAGAAAAATAGCAGCATAGAGGAAAATTAAAATTATACGTAATACATTATCGACTTGTTTCAGACTTGGTGTTTGTGTCCAAAAAGTGATCTGGCCACCACAATTTACAGAGATTGTTGGCTTTGTGATTGGCTATATCCTGTGCAGAAGAGGGAGATGGTGTTACTACTTTACCCTGAGGTGATCAAACAGTACCTGGGGTATTGATTTTTAATCCTGGGTGCAAAGCATTAACTGAGATGGGCCATCTGAGTCTGGGCAGGAGGCAGTGGCCAACTGGGACACCACGCCTTGTGAGGGATAATTGAGGCACCAAGGACTGGTTGACTGTGAGAAGTATGGAAAGGACATGATTAACTTTCTTCAAGTATTTGAAGGACTGCCATGTCAAGAGAAATTAGATCCACTTTGTGTGGTTATAGGGACAGAGTAAGCAGCACAGGTTGGCTGTTCCAGGAAGGCAAGATTTGGTTTAATGTAAGAAAGGTCTAACAGGACAGTCTGAAAATGGACTGGGTCCCTCTGCTCACAGTGCCCCCCCCTTCTCTCTACATCCCTGGGTATAGCAGGGGCCACGTGCCATTTGGATGAAGAGGCATGGCCTGTGTGTGAAGGGACTTTATCATAAGGATTCAATTCGGAGACCTTTATAGCCACGAGGCCATGATCAGTTGACCATCTGACGATACCTAGTAGACTTCCCCAGGTGACATGCTGCAGAACTCCTGAGTAATAGTAATGTTCTCACCTTGAGTTTTTTTGTTTTGAGCACCTGTTTACGTACCTGGCACTGTGACTGGGTTCTTTCACATCCATGAGCCCATTTAATCCTCAGATTTACCCTCTAAAGAAAAGTTGTCACTGGGGCTGCCAAAGGTGTCACTGAAAGTTTCTGGAATCTGTGTTTCCTAAGCCTGAGACAGGAAAATTGAGGCCCGGCTTGTAATGGCGTGGCCTGGCCGAGTGTGAAAGCCTCCAGTTGCTCCAGCTCCTCGCCTGGGCACACCCTGTGCTTCCTGCCCCAGCCCAGGGGCCCTGTGGGAGGACTGCAGAGGCAGCATTTCTCCGGCAGTGGAAGCTCAGCTCCCAGCCTCCTGCCTCTCATGGTCCAGTTGTGGCTTGACATGAACGACCTTGGGAAAGTCACCTCTAACAAGCGCTGGGAAGAGCTCGTAGAGACCCCGCATCTATCTCACCTACAGTCTGGTTCCTTGAAGCATCAATTACAGAAGTTCAGGGCCTATATAAACATTCGGCAGGAGTTGCCTACGCCAAAATAGGCCGTGCGTGTGTGTGTGTGTGTGTGTGTGTGTGTGTGTGTGGGCTTCAGTTTTTTTGAGTTGAATCGTTGAAAAGACTCGATATTAGAAATTAGTTCTGATCTGATTCTGAAGCCTTTAGCATGTACTGTTTTCTTGGATTCTAAGAGGGGAAATAAAATAAGTGAGAAGAAATGCTCTTTGATCATTACATAATATTTTTGTTTTTCTGCCTATATGCCTCTTGTTTTCTTGGATGTTTTAGGAGTAAATCTGTATTTGTCACACTCGGTTCACTTCTGAAAATAACGACCTATTACCCCAGAAATAGACTCACAACTTGAAAATGGCAGGATTCCAAATTACCCCAAAACGTGAGGTGCTGTGAACCATCTTGGGGGGTGGGAGGGAGATAGAGGTTATAATTACATTTATTTTAAAAGTGCCACTTAGTAAAATTAATTCTGATAACTGAAGCAAAATTAATGTAACAATTAGGACTAATCTATGTATTTTGCAATTGTTTATTTACCTACTTAGCACTTGGATTGAAGTTTTAGGTGGGATCTAAAAGGAGAAAACTTTCTCAAATCCACCAGTATTTACAAATACTGTCACAGGATTTTTTTTCCTCCAGTCTTTTAAAAATCAGGGCCAAATTTCAGCTCCCTGCCCACTGCCCTTTGGTGGTATTTTTGTTTCTCTTTCGGTATCACCCTATTTCCTTTTATTTTTACCACTGACATTGGCTTATTTCATGTGTAATGTATTAAATACATATGCATTTAAAATATTGTTTTGATTTCTTTGTGAATTGTTTCTCTTAAAGGGCCTATTAGGGGAAGTGAGTAATTTCTCATATTCTGTTCTTTCAGGAAGAATTTTAAATCGTTTCTCCAAAGACATTGGACATATGGATGACTTGCTGCCCCTGACATTTCTAGATTTCATCCAGGTAACGTAACAGTAATGTCAAGTTCTCAGATACAAAAAAGAAATTCCTAATTTTTCAAGGCCTTCTCATAGGGGCTAAGGGTGGGCCTTTCAGCCTGGAGATGTGTCATGTTATCTTAATAAAAGGCCATGTTTGTCAAAGAAAGGTGTGGCGATGATTTGGAGGCTAAGTTAACATGAGTAATGCCCCGTGTGTAGGAGTGGCTACACAGTCATGCCGAGGTTGGTTCAAAGCAGCTACATGCTTGGTAAGTGGTTCTCCATCTGCCTTCCAGGTATCTGGCGCCAGGTTCACTTCACTATGAGCACATTTCATAATATAGAAACAATCACCTCTCACGGAAAGATAGCCTAGATTAACTAAATTATGCATTGTATTACCACAAAGGAAAAATATTTACTGCACCGTTTTGTTTTTTTTGTGTGGATAAAACCAGGTGTGGTTACTTACAAAGAAAAGATTAGTAAGAATAAAGTGAAAATAATACTTTGTTAAACAAGGGCAGTAGAGAGCAGTTATTGCAGATGCAAAGCCTTTAAAGGCAAGTCCGATTAAGCCAATAATTTGAGTACAGGATCAAAGTCATCTCAGAAAATGTCTTTTTTGTTTTTCTAGGCAGCTTCTCTTTCACACGTAGATTGCTCTAAGTCTTAAGGTGTCTTTTTTAAGGAAAACCAACAATCCCACAGAAATACCTTCTGTAAAACATTTGCTTTGTCTGTGAACTTGAGGTTTTAAAGAATAATGTTGGGTCGTCTCATCTCTCATCTCCTCTTTCAGTGCTGTTGCTCATGTGGGATGTTTTTTCTGTTGTCTCATTCTGCCTCCTTTTCAATGATTCAAGCTGGGGGACTTTCTTCTTCATTTCCAAGTGTTTATTTTGGAAATGAAATGCATTAATCAGAGGCAGCACGTACTCTAAAATCGTGGCTGCTGTTGCTCATACTTGTGAATCTTTTTCACTTTCCCTAAGTGCCAGTGTACAGTAGTCTAATCATGAACCGGTTTGAAGGCCGGGAAGTAGAAGTGCCACAGTTGGGGTATGCAGTTATGGCTTGATCCTGATAGTCCCCTCTCCTTCTTGTCTCTTCTGGAGCCACTGTTATAAAAGGAGCCAGAATTACTTAATTTAAAAAATCAGCTATGTCAGGAAAATGAGTAGTAGGCCTGAGATGATTTCAAGCATTCCTGTTAGTCACACAGAAATGCAGCAATGACTGTCTGACTTCAAACAGCACTGCCCATGGGCAGGGGCATCTACTGTTTACCAGCAGGAAGCAAGCTGAGACTCAGGCAGAGGACTTTATTGCAAACAGAGGTGTCTGATTTTTTTCCCTCTCTTCTGCATACTTACTTTATAAATGTGTCCTGCTGAGGTTAGCTATGTAATATATCCCCAAGAAGCAATCTTCCACCAAAACGGGGCCACGTTTTGATGTGATTGTTAATTACTTTGAGAAGATTGTATGAAAGGTTCCTTTTCTTTGCCACTGTAACACTAGGCCAAGGTTGAGTTTCCAAAGCTGGCTGACCCAGGCTTAGCACATAATAGTTAGCTAAAATATGTCATACACAGGAATAGATGCTACCTGATTTCAGTATAAGACATTCTCAGCCTGCAGAGAGAAAATTCTAGTTTCACTGTGCTTTTCTTTAACCTGAGAGACAAGGATTTTTTAAAATTATTCGCTCACTTAATCTTGGTGAATCATATCATTGTTGAATACCAGTCGTCCCAATTAGCTGATGTCGTGAATCTAATAGCAAAGGTAAATCTCCATGTCATTGCCTCCAAGAAAGGAGCTTTGTATAAAGGATAACTCAGTTATCAATTATGATAAAGATCTGTTGTCACTGGTTTTGTTTGCAGGTGTCTTTAATAAGGCTTCCCATAATCCCTTCAGGAAGAAATATTTTCTTCTTTTAAAAATAGTATTAGCTAAATATAAAAGCTCTGATCCTTGCTATTGTTGTTGATTCTTTGAGGGACATTTCCCAACATTCATTGTTTAAATGGTTGTCAGGAGGAATCAAGTGAACCTGCATAAACAGTGCAGTAACTGGTTCATCTTACTTTGTGCACAGGCCTTTCTCCAGAGGATTTGCATTCAATGAGTGGACCTTTTACTGAGGTATCACAGGGATCATTTTGAAGTATTTGGGCCTGTTGCTTTATTAGCAAGCGAAGATTTTTATTAAGGCCACAAAAATGAATCTGACCTACCCTCAAATAAAGGCCAACAGAAATCAAAATGTAAATGGATTTTTTTGTTTTTTTAAAGTTGGATAGGACTCTGTGAGGACAGAAACAGCCCGGTGGTGTTCTGGGACTCTTAATGGAATCATGTAAACTTAAAATAAACACTATTATGGTAAGCACATAGAATGAAAACTAATTTTCCAAATCAAATACATTATATTCAATTCATTTTCCCCAATCAACCAAATGTTTAAAACCTGTTAGTTATAACAGCCATCTTCTGGAAATTAATTAGAAGCCTATTAGCTCTGCTAGCTGAGCCGAATGAAGAGTGTTGCGCGTTACATTTCTAAATAGGCTCCTGATTAAAGCAAAGCAAGGTCAAAATGACAATCAGTTTGACTCACCTCATGGCTGTGATTCAGAAGGTAATCTAGTTTGGGGTTTTGGGGGGAGAGGGTGTGATAGTGTTTTAAAGGACATTTGATCTACTTTGACTCAATCCTCTAATAAATTTTAAAAGTTGAAGTCCTTGTCAGGTAAAACATGCAGGCATGAACACCAGCACCCTCCCAATTGCATGGGACTCAAGTGGAAATGACTTTAGGGCTCTTGTCCAGCTCATCATCCCTTCTAAAGAGTTTTGTTAGCCCCTTTCAGAACTGGGAGAGTAGAAAATTGCCTGTCTGCCTTTCAATGTCATTGGCAAAACCTGCTGCTGACATCAGGAGGCCTTCAATTTTAATGTTTCTTATTAGATAAGTTGGGTAACCATCCTCATGACCAGCAGCTCCTCCTCTGCTCAGAGAAGATCACAGAATGTGAGTCCTAAACCTAACCTAGCAGCTGAGTTAATTGAGACGATTGAGTTTAAAAACAGCTGAGATTTTTAAAACAAACAAACAAAAACCCTGCCTGGGTGTGGCTCAGCTGTTGAGCATCAACCTAGGGTCCAGGAGATTGTGGTTCAATTCCCGGTCAGGGCACATGCCCAGGTTGCGGGCTCGATCCCCAGTTGGGGGCGTGCAGGAGGCAGCCCATTAATGACTCTCTTTCATTGATGTTTCTATCTCTCTCTCCCGTCCCTTCCACTTTCTGAAATCAATAAAGATATATTTAAAAATAATAAATAAATAAATATATAAATGAAATAAAAACAGCTGGAGATTGTTCCCTTGTGAAGAAGTTACCCTTGGTGTTCTCTTGCACAGGAAGTGATCCTTACCTAGCTATGTATCTAGCACTTAAGCCAGAAAGAGTGTGGCAGGATTTATAGCAATAAATAGGAAGCAAACCGAAATCCAGAGCTTGGATACCTTCATGTATAGGGAGTTAATCTCTCTACTTATCAGAATGTTCAAACTACAGCTGTCCTGTTGAATGGTTTTTTTCTTCCTAAAGCTATGCATAGGCTCATGCTTTTCTGGGGAATTAGAATCAGATAGATACAGAACTAATGTAATTGCACCTACCCTTGTGGACTTTTTAATCCAGAGCACACACTCTATTCCTTTTTCCGTAAGACTGGTGCTTTTTGTGGTTTTGTAAGTAAGAGTTCAGAAGTGTGGACCACTGGATTAGAACAGCATTGTGTTTAGAACTTCTAATGCCGAGGAATTGTGGAGAGAGACACAACCCTCCAATTTGCTCCATGATCGCTGGAGTTGGTGTACTCTGTAGGAGCAAGTCACACATCAGCAAACGATTTTATTACTCCACAGACAGAATGACTGAGGTAAGAAAATTCTCTTTCACATGTGAGCAGAGGTGGTGGTCAGATAAAGGTTATATTAACCTAACTTCGCCCCTTGGACTTCAACAAAAGATTCCCATTTGTGTGGCTCTCATGGGTTTTGTTTATCTTTTGTTTTGTTTTGTTTTGTTTGGGATAGTTATTTATTTATATCACAGCTTATTTTGAAAACTGGTATCATTTACTCTTATCCTGTGTTCAGTGAGGAAGCTGCAAGAACAGTGGAGTTAATGTGTGGGGTTTTGCAGCTGCATTGATACAGATGTGGTGAATGAAGAAAAACAATTTTTGACCTACAAAGCATTTTGGAAGGGTAGGGAAGTTTTTGAATATATCATAGGAAAGAAATAATTTATACAATACAAAATAACAACAGTCTGCAGGTTACCTCAGGGTTGCCCTGGGCTTATCAGATAAGTTAGCTGATAGCTGGCAGTACACATCTGCCTTATCAAAGTGTTGTTCAAACATGTTTTGTTTGTTTGCGTTTTCAAAAATCATAACAGCTTTGAGTATTATTTTTTTTAAAATCAAGTCATTTAAGCTAAAACATACATAGTTCTTCGCACGTTAAAACTTAGTATCTTTATGAAAATAGGGATTAAAATACAAATAGTATATAGATAGTATAGCTAGAACTCAGCCATGAGATAATGCAGACGGGGAATTCTTTGACTAGGACTTTGGCCTTCCAACCACAGTGTAGTTGAGTAAACAAACAAACAAAAACATATAGGCAGTAATTAAAATTTGCATTTTTAGGTGTTTGATTTACCACCATAGCACAAAATACAGCAGCATAAATCCATTCTTTGGTTTTTAAAAAACAGTGATTGATTTAATTTAATAAATGTGCCATGCATATGTAATATTTGTTTTAAATTTAGTTTTATTAATTAAAATTAATTTCCTGATTAATAATTTTAATAATGCAGGTATATTTGTAATATTTGATGGGCAGGTGTTGTTTTGTGAATATATTTGCAACTAGACAATACAATGGGAAATCTTGACATTTTTCCCAAAAGGAAAACAATATTTCTTTTGTTTGTTTTTTAATTTTATTGGTGAGAATATTACAGATGTCTCCCATTTTCCTCCCTGTGCCCTCCACCCATTTCCACCCCAGGCCTTCACCTGTCTGTTGATATTTCGGTTATATATCTATGATATGCGGATTTGTAATTCAGTACTTCTCATTTCTATAACACTTTCCTTTTTGTGTTTTCTACCAATTGTTTATTCAACTCTTATTATGTGCTGGGATGTAGGGGTGAAAGAGATGGAGCCTTTACCTTCATTCACCCGACAAGCATTTATTGTCTCTTATATTAGGCACCGTGCTGGGCTTGGGGGGGTGGAGTTGAATGAAGTTTAATTCCGGTCTCTCCTGAGGCACACTCCTGGGAGAGGCAGAAAGTCAGTAATTATGATGCTGTGTGATAAGTTAAAATAGGAGGGAACACTGAGTAGGAGAATGGGTAGGGCTTTAGCATGAGACACATCTGATTTCCAAGCCCAGCTCTGCCATTTAGTTACTGTGAGGAAGTTAGGGGACCTCCAGGTGGAGGGCCCCCTGTAGGTAGTTGGAAGTACGGGTCTGGTGTTGAAGAATGACCTGGGATGAGAGAAGAGCCTGCGTATTGTTCACTGAGAGGGTAGTAGGTGAACCTATGAGGATGGATAGGATTGCCCAGAGAGAGTGAAGCATTTTTAGGGGTCAGGAGTAGAACTTTATGGGAGTCTCAATATTTACAGGGAAAACAGAGAGAGAGGGGCTGAGCAGAGGAAACAAAGAATGACCAGCAAGGAAGAGAGGCGGAAGATCAGTATGGGGGGAACCAAAGGAGGACAGGTGTGCTAAAGCAAAGGAGGTGGTAAGCAGAAAGTTGTTGATTGGATTTGGCGATTGGCGGTGTCTAGGATCCAGCCAGAGCAGGTTTAGGATAGAAGGACAGATTGCAAAGGCTGAAAACAAAGAGGAGTGGAGGAAGCTGAGATAAGGGCAGACTATCTTTGAAGGAGTTTGACTCGGAGAGGTCAGGCCCATGTGGGATGTAGGGTCTGGGGAGGCGTTGCTGGGTCGTTTGGGTTTCGTAGTTTATGTGTATGATGGTGGTGGTAGGTGGCTTATCCCTGTCTCCCAGCCCTCCCTTCGATAAACAAGGATTAGAGTTGAGGTCCTGAGGCACAGTGGTCAGTAAGACATGAAGCCTTCCTGTCATGGATCCCCTCCAAGCCTCTCAAGGGGCGAGCACCATCCAGAAATTAATTCCTTGTTGAGTTTAGAATGCTAGAGTGCCACAGAGTAAGTCCTGGGGGTCAGGGCTAGACGCAGTTAGGGAGCCTGGTCCAGGAGGATGGTAACCCTCTAGGAAGTGACCTGTGACCGCAAGATGAGAGGAAAAGTTCATAGCGGATGCCAAGTTTCCACTTGGGATTCACTCTCTTCTCTCTGTCATCAGCTGAGAGTGGGGATGGGAAGGGGGAGGAGCTTGAAGGGAGCTGTTCAGTTTTGTTTAACAGGATATATAGTTAATGCCAAGTGTGCTCAAACTCATATTTCATGATTCTTTTTCTTGTTATATTCAATAAATCTTAAAAGATACCTGATCATTTTAATTTTAATTTTTGTTATACTTCTGAAGTGTTTATTTCATATACTTTTCCTCAGCTTATTCTTTCCCATTCCCTTAAATGAGATCTCAGATAATGTATTTAACATTTTACAGTGATAAGGCCCACCTTCTATTAGTTCTTTGTCTCCTCTGCCTTTGCATACTGTGCCACACAGACTAACCTGCCCATAATCCTCTGAGATCAGCAGATACCTTTGCTCTTTGCTGTCAGATGCCTGTATATTTGCTTATTTTGGAACTTAACTTCCCTGAACCAGAGGCTAATATGTCATAGATGGGTGAGACCCTTCAAGAGATCATCAGATTCCTCCTTCCCCTGAGACTGGTGGCGGAGCAGTCCCCTAACACCTAGCAGGGCCTCACAGCCTTTTCTCACAGTGCAGCACCGCCTTAGAATCTACGTCTCCGTAGATTTGTTTTGCTTCGTTTGCGGTGGTTTATGTTACAAAGGAGCCCAGGCCTAGAGAGTAAAATTCATATTTCCTAGCCCTTTAACCTCTCTACAACTCCTGGGAAGAAACTACTTGCCTGCTAGACTGACTATTGATGTGCTCGTGTGTATGTGTGTGTGTGTGTGTGTGTGTGTCCTTTGCCCCTCCTCAGTGGATCTGGACCAGCAAGTCTCTTCCCCATTACTGAAGCTTTTTTTTAGTCACTCTATTCTACAATAAAACAAGCTCTATGCCCTACAAAAAAAGAAGGATCCTCTAACAATGGGCCTCTTTCTGTGCTGAGCATATTTCATTTCAGCCTCACTTACAGCCAGCCCATCGGTCGGTCGGTCGGTCGGTCGGTCAGTCAGTGTGTTTAGTGAGCACTTCCTGTGTGCCAGGCACTTTTCTAGGACGTGGTGTGTAGAGCAGTGAACTGGGTACTGGCTTCTAGGAATCTGCATTCCGGTGCAGAAAACAGATAGTAAACAGGTAAATTTATGTCATCATTCCGATAGACTGCTAGTGCACAAGGGAAAAAGACAAGTGTTTGCAGTGACTGTGGGGACTGCTGCAAACGTGGTGGTCAGGGAACAGGTGACATTTGATTCTAAGAAATAAGAAGGAAACAGCAAGAGAGATTTGGGGGCAGTGGGTAGCGGGTGCTGGGGAGCAGTCTTAGGAGTAGGAATAGGTGCTAGGGTTCAAGATGGGAACAAAGTAGCATGTTCCCGGGGAGAGAGAGAGCCAGCTGGAGAGGAGGAGGAGGGGGCTTGAGATGGAGACAGGACTGGACCCCGTAGGCTACCCAGACCAATGTTAAGGGGTTTGGGCTCTAGCCTGGGTGCAATGGGAAAACACTATAATTTTTAATAAGAAAAACATCATGTTCATGTTTTAGATTGAAGAAATATGTAATACATGGTTGATACTTCTCATAGGGTTGTTTATAAAGAATTTTTAAGTGTCTTACATCGCCATTATGTGCATAATCCCTTGAAGGAAAGACTGGAACTGTTTTCTTGGTCTCCTCTTCCCCATAACACAGCTTTGAAAGCCGAGGCAGATCAGGACTTAGCTTTTTGTCGTTGAGGTCATGCAGACTGTTCAGTACGCAGATGGGGAATGGTTCTCTGCAGTCAGGGTGGGTGTCTTATTCTCCAACAACCTGTTCTTTTTAGGGCAGTGGCTCCCAAGCACCAGGCTGTACCTGGCTGTGGTAATATGAAAATAAGGGTGATGTAGGATTTTTTCACAAAGCTGAATTTACTCAGTTTTTCTCTTTAGATATCTTGACTTTCTAAACACAGTGGAATTGCTCTGACCTAGGAATTCTTAAGTCAGTGCAGAAGGTTAAAGTCTCATAGTCCAAATTACCCACATGTAACAGTAACCCTAGCTAGCATTTTGTGCTTGCATCCTGGGTGTCAAGGCTCATTTTTTTAACTCCTTTATTTGTATAATCTCTCATTTCATCTTCCCAGCAACCCCATGAGTTCCATACCGTTATCATGCTGGTTTCACAGATGAGGGAAACGAGGCCCAGAGAAATTACATAATTTGTCTAGGATTACACAGCTAGTGAGTGATAAACTGGAGACTTTTATTTTTACTGTTTTGAGTTTCACTCATTATACACATGAGGGAGAAGCAAACTGCTCCTTTCCGGTTTTTGATCACATAATGAGAGTGCTCTCATTGAGGGAGGTCTCAGAAAGAATCTCTAATAATATTTAAATTATTGGTCATCTAATGTCTATACCTCTTCCCCAGCAAGACCCATAGAAGTGCTCATTAAGTATGACCCCATGGTATTTGAGATACAAATCTTTTTGAAATTGTGGTACTAGCCTTTTATTTTTTTCTGGCTGTAGACTTCATTGTGTGCAAACCTACTTTTCATTTCTCCAAAAATGCTTTTGGAAAATTTTGCTGATTAGTAAAATTTAGTCCAAGAGCTACTATTTTCAAGAACTTCCTTCTTTGGCTCTGTGATAAGCCTGGTCTCAAACCCTAGTAGCAGAGAAATTGTGACTTTTTGTGGGGTATGAGCATCAGAACGCTCAGAAAGTAGAGGACTATATTTACACATAGTTTGCTGCACATTTGCTTGGGGCATGACGTATGGCTCTGTAGTAAATACTGTGTGAATGGGGAAGGAAAGTTAGCTGTGATGAAAGCAAATGCACATTTTTGGAGGTTTTGTTTAAAAATACTAGTATAACTTTACATTAAAACTTTACGAACAGTGGATGATTCTACATTGCACTAATACTATTTGGAAGTACATTCTTTATAGAAAGTTACACAACTATGCTAAAGTTAAATTGTTCTATATTAGAAATTATGTGCAAATTGCATAAAATAAATTATCATTTTTTAATGGAAAAAGTACCCCTTATGATTTTATTAAATGGAATGGCCAAGTTGCAGTTTAAAATTTGAATACTCTGAAAAACTATCAATAAAGGCTCTAAACTCCCAATTCCAAGATTTTATATTGTAGGCAATACCCTTCTTTTCTGTGAAGTGAGAATAAGAGTTCTGATATAATTGATTTTGAACAACAGAGCTTGTCAGTGTAATATTATATGTATATGCGTGTGCACGTGTGTAGAGAGAAGTGTATACTCTCAAGGGGCCAATTAATTGTTGATATAACCCTTTCAGATCAAGTGACTGGATGCCCATCTTAAATTGTAAACCACATGCTGGAAAATATGGTCTGTGCAGGACTCTAGATGAATCAGGGTTTACATTTTACAGGGTCTTAAAAACTAATCTAAGGAATTTATAGTTGAACCTATATACAGTTGGGCCCCATCCAAGGTCTTTAAGCAGGTAAGTGACTGCTCACCATGTAATTTTAAGGGAAAACAAGAATGTGTGTGTATGTCTGTCTTCTCCGAAGATGTTACTATTCCCAGTTGGTGGACCGAACTGAAAATCAGCAAGGCCGATAATCTGGTTTGTGTTGCAGGCACATGGTGGTTGCCCCTGAGTGCCCTTGCTTCTGAAAAGGGCCTTGGTGCATTTAGGTTTCTCTCCTATTTGTGGTCACCTGAAAAAGTCTTTGTGGGAGACAACTTCCTCCTTCTTCCCTTACTGGTTCCAGGCAGCATCTGCATCAGCCTCTCAGGATTGGGCAGCAGGCCACCTTGCTCCTTGCTGGGCTTCACTGTGGCTTCGCTGGGCTTTTGACTCTGCCAAGGGTTGGGGGTGCAATTCCAGGGCCCCCAGGTTTATTGGAAACCTGACTGTCTGTGATGGTCTGATTCATTCTGTGATGCTTTCTGTTTTCAGGAGAAATTAAGGAATAAACTAGTGAAGGCAAAGATGTCCCTAATATGATAGCTTTATGATCCATAAATATCAGCACGAGTTTACATCACAGAGATTCTAGATTTATTATCTAAAGATTTTAAAGGACATTTCCCCATGTAGACTCACTGAATCAAAAATCAGTTGTTTCCAAAACAGACCATTGAGCACTAAATATTTATAATTTCCATACAATTTCTGAAACTTCCAAGGTCCCAGATAACGTTGAACGAGGAGTCTTAATTATCTAGAATTCTTGCCATTAAAATCATCACTTCCAAGAAGTCTTCCTACTAGCAAAACAAGTGAAAATGAAGGTTAAAATGTGGAAGCTGTATTTAGGCATTTAAAAAACATTTAAAAAAAATTGGGGACTGCTCTGAGCATGTGAACTCGCACACAGCTGCCCTCAGCAAAATGCCGTAATTTATTGAGGAAAACTGAATTGCAAAACCTTTCTTCCTCACACAACCTCATCCAAAAAAAAAAAAAAAAAAAAATCAACAGCTTGACTGAGCTTAAATAACTGACTTTTCATATTCTTTCATGGAACACAAAGGGCTAATCCTGAGGCTACTTGAGCCACCAATGCAAGCAGTGATGGGGACCACCATGGAACATGTCATTCCCTCCTCACCACACACAAAACACATTGACTGCAGCTTTATGAAGTGAAAATGCCCAAGAAAAAAGAAAATGGGAAGGAGGTGTCCTCAGTTATTTCTTTCCAGAGGGGGAACGCCAAAGAAAAAGCTGCTGCATCTGGATATTGAGAACAAAGCAAGCCTAAGACTTGGGTATAATAGGTTGGGTCACTTGCTTTTATAGAAGCAAAAGAGTGGAACTGCCTTTACTTGTCTCAGTACCACTGACCCTTGCATTTCATTGTGTGGAGATGTCAGAGAAAGTGTGTAGAAAGCATTCCAGCCTCTTTCACCGAACAATGACTTTGTCATTTTGAGATTTCTATGGTGTGTTGACCCCTTCCCCCACTCCCTCCCTCAAATCCCCCTGGGACAAAGGAGATTGTTAGTGAGGCTGCCTTCCCCTCATTTGAAAGATCTCTGTTTTACCGACTCTTTAAAAGTAAACTCGTCCATTTTAACCGAATCACAGTGTTTTCACGCTTTTAAAATCAACAAAAGCGTTTTAGTCAGAGCATTTGCAAGGATGGAATATTCCGTGAAAATATTCTGCCAGTCCCAGGAATAATGATTCATGCAAACTGCCAAGTTAAAAGTGGGTTTCCTCGTTAATAGGAAGGAGAATTGATGATGTGGGTTACTGGAAATATTTACAAGCTCTTGACCCTCAGGTTTTGAGATCAGGGTGATAGGATTCACACACAGTCACTCATACAATTTCTTTACCTTTGTGTTTTTTAAACGAAAGATGAGCCGGTCAGGTTTTTCCCAGTGTGATGGGTAGCACACTTAGAAAGCGGACCGTCCACATCAGCATGGTGACAGTCAGTCACCGGGGACCCTCCCAGGCTGGCAACCAGTGTTCCAATTTGTCTGTCCCAGCATGTGTGCTCCAACGATAATGCTCATAGTTTAACAAGAAGCTAATTAAGACCTAAAAGGAAAAAATAATCAGGATCACATTTTTATCAAGCTTGATGGTATTGTGCAAAGCATAGGACGTTACATGCTGGCATTATTGGAGGATGTCCATTGCAAAACAGTAGTGGCCACTCTTGGGGCTTTCTCTCCTTGCCATCTTACGTCTTCAGGAATGATAAAATGGACAGCTGTTGCTAGGGAGAGGCGAGTGGCTAAATGCAGGACGGGCAAAAGTCGGATTCCAGTTGTGAGTACACGAAACACAGTCTGTTCTTATATTATTATCTATTAATTATTGTATTACAAGCAAATTTTGCCCCACCTTGTATTTACTTATTTTAAGCACCTTTAGAGTCTGCAATGTGCTGGTCTTGATTACATTCATTCAGTTCTATGTACTCTCTGAGTTTTCTTGATAAGATGAACAGGAGGGCAGTCTGGAGAACTTGGCTTCAGTTTTAGTAATGTCTTGCACTTGCTATTTTACCTATGGCTGTATTTCTTAAATCTGATATGGGATATGATTGATTGTCATTTCTGCTGTCTTGTGGTGGTTTTCTGCTTGTGAGTTTCTCGACTGATTTGTTTCTTGCAGCCTTTCTCTGGGTTCGTTGATTTCGTGTTCTCTGATTATCACCTGCGTAGAGTCTCCAAGCAGATGGTACAGCTCTAGCATCATACCAAAGGGCCAGCACCCAGTGGGAGATATGACAAACGCGAGGCAGGAGCCAGTTTTTGTTGGAGTCACACAGGCTGGTTACTATAGCCCTCCCATATGCTCCCCCATCCTCCCCTATCCCCAGTGTACCCTAGAGAATCACCATGTGACCTTGTGACTGTGATTTAACACACTGCCAACACCTGCTTGAACATGAACTAATGGTAATGGTCTCTTTATTTTTTTAACCTATCGATTTTTTTATTGAGGTCTAGTTTATATACAAGAAAATAAACATTTTTTTAGTTGGATATGTTTTGATAATTGTTTCCTTTCCAGTGACTACCACACAAAACATGACATAGAGCATTTCCATCACCTTAGAAAGTCTGTTTTGCTCCTCAGCAGTCCATTTCCACGCTTCTCCCAGACTTCTGTCAACATAGATGAGTTTTCCGTTCTCAGGCTACTTAAATGTAAAAGGAATCGATGCAGTATGTTTTCCTGTGGCTGCCTTCTTTTGCTCAACATGTGCTTTGAGCTCCATCCGTGTTGTTGCCTGACTTTTCTGGGTGATATTCTATGGTATGAAGATACCATAATTTATCTGTTGTCCAGCTGATGGACATTTGGGATGTGGACACTTTTTAGCGGTGAACCTTATTGCACAAGTGTTTATGTGAACATGTTTTCATTCTTGTTGGATCAGATACTTTGAAGTGGAATTGCTGGGAATTGCTGGGTCATAAGGTATGTTAACTTAAAAATTACCATAAAAATTTTCAAGATAGTTGCACCATTTTGTACACCCACCAGCAATGTATGAGAGTTCTAATTGCTTCACATCTTTGGAACATTTAGTATTATCAGTTTTTTTATTTTAGCCTTTCTAGTGGGTGTGACTGGTCTCTTTGTAGTTTTAATTTGCATTTCCCTGATGATTAATGATACTGAGCTCTTTTTCATGTGTGTTAATTGGCTACTCAGGTATCTTCTTTTGTGAATTACTATTTCAGATCTCTTGCTGATTTTTTTTTAAATTAAAAAAAATTCTTTTTATTGTTGATATATAGGTGTTTATATGTATATATATTTAATAATAGGTTTTTAAAAAGTATGTCTTTATTGATTTCAGAGAGAAGAAGGGAGAGGGAGAGGGAAAGGGAGAGGGAGAGGGAGAAACATCAATGATGAGAGAGTCATTGATTGGCTGCCTCCTGCATGCCCCCTACTGGGGATCAACCCCACATGTGCCCTGACTGGGAATCGAACTGAGTTCTCCAGGATCAAAAGTCAATGCTCAACTGCTGAGCCACGCTAGCTGGGCAATAGTAGTTATATATATATATGTTTAATTCTAGTCCTTTGTGAATATATTCTTCCAGTCTGTGGCTTGCTTTTTTATATTCTTAAAAAACTTTTTTTGATTAAGGTATAATTGACATATTATATTAGTTTTAAGAGTACAACATAATGATTTAATATTTGTATACATTGCAAAATGATCACCACAGTAAATCTAGTTAACGTCCATTACTTTATATGGTTATAAGAAAATTTTTTTTCTTGTGATGAGAACTTTTAAGATCTATTCTCTTATAGACTTTCAAATATAAAACATATTATTATTAATTATAATCACCATGCTATACATTGCATCCCCATGACTTACTTATTTTATAACTGGAAGTTTGTACGTTTTGACCGCTTTCATCCATTTCTCTCACCTTCTACCCCTGCCTCTGGCAACCACCAATCTTTCTCAGTATCTGTGAGCTTGGTTTCTTTGTGGTTTTGTTTTAATTTCCACATATAAGTGAAATCATACAGTATTTGTCTTTCTCTGTCTAACTTAGCATAATGTCTGTGAGGTCTCTACATGTTGTCACAAGTGGCAAAATTTCCTTCCTTTTTTATGGCTGAATAATATTCCATTGTGTATATGTACAACAGATTTTCTTTATCCATTTACCCATCGCTGGGCAGATAGGTTGTTTACATATCTTGGCTATTGTTAATAATGCCATATTGAACAGGGGGTTACATATGTCCTTTCGAGTTAGTGTTTTGTTTTCTTTGAATACATACCCAGAAGTAGAATTGGTAGTCCTATTATTAATTTTTTGAGGAATCTCTATACTCTTTCCATCTACAGTGCACAAGGGTTCCCTTTCTTCACATGCTCTTGAACACTTATTTTTTGTTTTTTGTTTGTGTTTTGATACTAGGTGTGAGGTAATAGCTAACATTCTAAGAAGTAAGGTGATACCACATTGTGATTTTGATTTGCAGCACTCACTGGGTTGAGAAAACTCACATTCCAAACTGCCACACCAAGGACAAAGGCTCTTTCAATTGATGTTTAGTTTGTAAACATTTAGATTTTATTGCCTGCCCCCAAAACATCGTTTAAGCCCCCATGAGAAGGGAAAGGAGATGTGACTAGCAGTAGAGAGAAATTTTCTTCATCAACAATGTCCATGGAATGCTTGATGGCTCTGGACGAAATCTCTCTGGGAAGTACTGGCGGAAGAATGAGAGGCCCACTGTCACAGGAGGATTGCTTGGTGCGCATTTGCAATCTCTGCCCTTTTTCCCATCTCTTGGTGACAGAGGAAGAGGAGAGAGGATTACAGTATTTTATCAAACTGGCAAAACAAGCATATAGCATCCTTCCGCTATCTCCTAGGTTCCAGGCTCAGAACATTATATAAGCTTTGCCTAAAGTAATGCATAGTTGAGAGTCAAATATAAAACTCCACAAAACAATTTAAACATACTTGCACACTGAAAAGGATCAGGTTGTAGAGAACAGAAATGGGCCCAGGGCTGCCTTTGCCAAAAGAGAATTTTGTACTAAATGTACAATGAAGCTCTCTTTTCCATGCGAAGAAACTGAGGTTCCGAGGGATAAAATAACTTGCTTCGAGTCACATAGTAAGTAGGTCAAAGCCTACCTCCTGAATACTGTACACAGGGTTGTGTTTTTGTCACGCTAGCTTTTGTCAAGTGTGATTCATGCATAGGACAACTATAGCTGTGTTTCCCTTGAATAGTCCTTGTTCACACCTATGCCTGGTGCAGTTTTTAATATTGCCCACTTTGACTCTCAAAAGCCACCAGTTCAGACAATAACTTGGTCACTATCCATGGACCACAGTGTCAGAACAGCTAGGGAAGTTAAAGTGCAGATGCCCCGAGCCCCACTCCAGTTTTGGATGTTTTCTGAGGGTTGGCCCAAGAATTCACTTACAGGTATTTTTAAATTGTTCTGTGGAATCCTCAGGTGAGTTTCAAGCCCTGTTAAGTTGATAAATCATTTGTATATGCTATTCTGCCTTCCCCAGACTCCCAACCAGGTCCTGAGAGGATACCGGTAGCCTCACCAGATCAAAGGGATGCTCCCAGACAAGTAATCTCTCTGAAGCCTTGGAGAACCTGAGTGGTCTCCTGCTGGCCCACCTGTCAGGACAAACCTCCTCCAGAGCCCTCTCCTTCACATTTTACCTCCTACCACTCCCCAGCATGCATCATGCTAATTCAAGCAATTTAGGAGTGAAAGAAAGTGCTGTGGTTCTCAACCCAATTATTCAACTTCTAAAAAGGTAGCCCAGGCAATCGACCTCCTGAGCACATTCCTCTGCAACAGCCCCAGCAAACAAATGTCCTGTTTTTGCTTATTAAAGGTCAGCCACAGGGGCCCCCTCCTAAAGAAGGTTCTCTCTCACTACTAGGAAGTTCTGGGCCACACTGTATCAAAGGGTGCCGCAAATACGATTGCTTTCTGTGGGCCTGACCATGCTAAGGGCAGAGTCGTCTGCCTCCTCCTCTGAGTAGCACCAGATGGTCTTTTGATACCGCCTTGTCTCAGTGTTGCCTGTTTCTCACCTGGGCGGCTGCTGCGCCCACAGCTCACCCTTTCATGGTGGTGCCATTGCTGTTATTTTCCTTTTGGCGGAGAGAGGAGTGTACTGATTGGGTTTTCATTTTGTCATGAATTTGTTTTCAATTTCATATTAAAATGGACCCATCATTCCCACTCTGTGAAGTCACTCAGCATCCTCACTTTGCCTTGTAGCACCTTTAACATCTCTCCCAGTGTCACTTTGAAATGTGATGAGCGTGTCCTTACATTCTTTGAGCTGTAAGTCCAAAAGCCCTACCATGGAGCAGAACATGCCTCCACCCCCTGTATAACCTTGGGTTGGCCCCTTTAGCCTCATGTTTTTTTGAGTCCTCAGTTCTAAAAACATGAGGGTTCTATGAATTGACATTTGAGGCAGAACAAGGTCAAGGAGAGCTTATCTCTGCTCTCCCTGACTAAAGTGCCGTCCCTCTCCCCTCCACGAGTCTGTATCTCACTTGTCCTTCAGGCCCACCCCCAAGGAGCCTTCCTTGATTTGCCAGTCCACACACATCTCTTAGGGTCAGTGCTGTAAACTCAGCTTAGGTTAATCTTGCTTCTCCTGCTCTTCTCAGAATGTGGGGTTCCCTTGCCTCGCTGTGGTCCCTAGAGCATGCCAGCCTGCAGGTGTGCTCCACAGAGTGGCTGTTTGACTAGGGCATAGGTGTGAGGGCACAGGCAGGGTGCCTCTGCCTCTAGCCTGCTCTCCACAAAACCTTGAGAGCCTGAAGTCACTGATTCCTTATTTGACCTCCCGCTTTCCATGGCAAGGTAACTGTGGAAATGTGTTGTTCCCGGGGACCCTTCCCCATTAGTTCTCTACCAGATAGCCATCTGTTTGGTTGCCTGAGACAGATGACTGACAGGATCGTCTGCATTGAATCTAACTTGTCCTCTGTTCCCTGGGAGTGCCGCACAGCAGGTGGGCCTAGGCTGGGCATCTGTACAGGACTGGTGTACACACAACCTTAGCTGGCTGCCACATGATCCTCTTGAGCTTGTCCATCACTTCTGAGAACTACCCTAGATATACATAATGCCATTGGCCTGGGGCCCTCTTGGAGACACACAGTGCTCCTGCTCACTGCTGAGGACAGGTGCAGTGTCAGTCCTGGGCAAGTGTTCAGAAAGGTGTTCATCTTTATCAGTGTAACTTCCCCTTTGGGCTATAAGATACTTCCATTCAGACCCTTTACTGGTGGGCCTCTTAGCAAAAATCAAGTGCATTTTGTTGACAATTGATAAGTGGAGAAGTCTGAGGAAGATTTGTTGAGCTCCACTCATGAACCTCACTTTAAACTAAATCACCTTCAGTGTGTTGTCATGTAGACATCCACATAGGTCCCCTCAGATGCATCCCGGGCTGAGCTGCTGAGTACTGGGGGAAAGCGTGGGCTCAACCCATGGGAAGAGCAGAAGAACCAAGGGGAGTGATGAAGTGGTGAGGAAATGGTGTCCCAGGAGGTTGGGTTGATGTCAGCCTAGGCTTGGGACCCAGAATCTGGCTCTGGACCCCCAGGCCACTCTGCCTCAGTATTTGGCATTTTTCTAATCTAGGTAAGAGTACCAGAGGGCTGGAGCTCAGTGTGGTTGAAAAAAGCAGCATGAATGGGGCCTGAGAGGAGTTGCCCATGTGGGGGAGGTTCTGAAACGATTTGTAGTAGATTATTTTCCAAAACTTGGAAGGCATTTCCTTAAAGCCTCAGAAGTGGCAGGCTGTAAGAAATCTTTTCTCTATTGTGGGAGAGATGGAGGGGATCATGATTGCAATTATTTTTGGATTCTGTTTTCTCTGGGAGTGGGGAAGATTTTCTGGTCTCCTGCTGCTCCAGGCTCCACAGACTTGCTTTCGCAGCCAACACCCCTTCTCTAGAGGAATCGTAGAAGTGATGGGCCAAGGCTATGTTTTGGATGCCAAGCAGACTAGAAGGCTTCAGCAAGAAGCTGGAAGAGACATGAGGGGGGGATGTCCTGGCAGGATAGTATATAGCACAAGTGATTAGTTGTGAGTTTTTTTCCAGCAGCACTGGCTCCCACCTTCCCTCCTATACCATGTCCTGGTCACTACCATGTCCTCTACCAAAGGTATGGAGAAACCCAGGTGGGTTGGCATGGGGAGAAATACCATCTGGTCGGTGGCTGCCAGGCCTATGGGGATGCCCCTTTGGCCACCCCAGCAAAGGTAGAATCAGAGAAGCCAGTCTCCAGATGAGAGCACTCAAGAGACATCACCCTGTGGAAGAGCTGGACAAAGACCTTGGTTGTTTCCAACCCCAAAATTCGGTGATAGGACCATGGTGGCAAGAGGCTGACCCCACAGCAGCTTGCTGGCTGAGGTACTCTGCAGAGAGGACAAACATTTTACTGCTTCAGACAGCTGTGCTCATGCCTCTTCCTGCAGTGGCCCCCACTGCCCACCCCTGGTGATTACAACCTGAGCCATTCTGTCTGAGTCTCCCTCAGCCAGGAGCCTCCTTCCATACTGAACAGCCATGGGCAAGGAGGCTCCGAAGCTGAGGTTTGAAGGGAGAAGCTGCTCTGAACATCCCAGGGCTGAAGCTGGCCTGGCAGAAAATCTGATGTTCATCAGCTCAATCTTCTAGAGTCCCTTCTTGGACAGAAGGAAGAAAAGTCTATACTCTGTGAGCCAAGGAGGATCCAAGGGCAAAGAGAGGGTGCGGAGTGGCCTTAGCGGGGGCCCACCCCATCTACCAGATGGGCTCCTGCCCCGAGCAATTGCCAGCAGCCACCAATACAAACTAGGAGGAGCTGGGCTTCTTGAAATGAAAGAAGCAGCCTGTGGTAACCCAGGGAGCCTCCAGTCTGTGGTCTCAGGACCAGAGTAGGGAGACTTAGGAAGTCCTTCTCCTTGGAAAATGTTGAGCAGCAACCCCTTTCCCCCAGGGCTTACCTGCTCTTTTATTTCCAAGCCTATCTGTCCTCAGTGGGGTCCCTTACTGATCAATAATTTTCTGTAAAAGCCAGTGTTTAACTTGAAATCCAGTTTTCCAACATGAGGCCCCCAAACCTCCCTGTTCCTGTGAAGTACATCCCCATGTGGGGTACCTGGTCCTGTAAGACCTTCTGCCTCCAAAAAAGGACCCTCGGGTATAGCTTCTAGTGGCTTTTGCAATGACACCTGTGCAAATCGGAGCAGGACTCAGGCTGAAACCAATGAGTCCTTTCGTGTGTGTGTGTGTGTAGAGGTGGGATTGAGAAAATCCTGTGTTCATCTATGAATCCACCCCTCTTTCTATTGATTTACTCAACAGATATTTATTGAGCACCTGTGCCTGTTGCTTGAGATATTTTGGTGACAGATGACTAAAGCCCCTCCCCTCAAAACATTCACAAAGGAAAGGAAGAAGCAAACAGATCAACAATATAATTTCAAATAATGATAATTCTATAAAGAAAAGTAAGGTAGGATAAGATAGAGTGATGGGGAGGTGCTAGGTTGCACAAGGTGCTCAGGGAAGGTTTCTTGGAGGAGGTGAATTTTCAGTGGAGATGTGAGTGGTGGGTCCTGTGAAGACCTGGAGGAAGAGTATTCCTGGAAGATGACATGGCAAATGCAGAGACCCTGAGGCTGGAATGAGGTCAGCCTCTTCCAGGACCAGTGTGGCCCAGGAGGAAGGAGGAAAGAATGAAGACGTGATGGGAGAAGTAGGTGTGGGCCAGACTGTGCTGGGCCTCGTCAGCCATGGCGAGGAGTGTGGACCTCTTCAGGGTGATGGGAGTCATGGGTGGGCTTAGAGCAGGGTAGTGCAGTGATCTCATGAAGGCGATGGGAAGATCACTGGGACTGCTGTGGACCATGGCAGTGAAGTGCTGGCAGTTAGTAGTGGACACTTGGTCCTGGGGAGTGGGGGAGGGGGACTATCAGCAGACGAGAAAGAGCACAGGCTTTGTCCTGTGTCCCAGGCCCCCTGCGCAGCAACCCAGAATAGAAGGGGGCACAGTCAGCAGCTTGTGGCCCTTAGGCTGGGTGAAGTCACCCACCCTGTGGACACACAGCACACTTATCCTCAGGGACCACAGCAGCAAGAGTGTTGCTCTTCCTCCGACACATACTCTCAAGGCCAGGGCAGGTCCTCGTCACTTAAGAAGTTTCCCTAACCTGGGTTCGAGGAAGGAGGCACATGCACGGGGGCTCCCAGAAAGTTCCCACTGTGAGTCTCAGTTAACCCATAGAAGACAGCTGACACCTTCCTGCAGTGACCGCCCCCACGGCCCAGCCCTGGAGATGAGAACCATAGTGTCTGCCTGATACTTGCTGTGGCTGAGGCTGACTTGTGGCTACTGGTAGAGTCCTATGGGCTGGCAGTTGCCAAACCTGAGGCCAGACTTGGACTCACTTGGGGATCTGAGGAAAGTCAGAGATTCCCAGCACCCACATCAGTCCTTCTGAACACATTTTTTGGGGGGGAGGGTCTTGACATGTGCACATTTATTTATTTTAAATATATCTTTATTGATTTCAGAGAGAGGAAGAGAGAGGGAGAGAGAGATAGAAACATCAATGATGAGAGTCATTGATCGGCTGCCTCCTGCACAGCTCCCCGCCCCGGGGGTCGAGCCCACAACCGGGGCATGTGCCCTGACAAGGAATTGAACTGAGATCTCCTGGATCATAGGTCAGTGCTCAACCTCTGAGCCACGCTGGCCTGGCTTGACGTGTGCACTTTTAAAAGCTTCCCGTGGCTAACAGTTTATAGGAAATGCAAGCGATAGAGGAATATGTGAAATGACACCATGGGATGCAGTCAGCAAATCCTGAAACAAAACTAAAGGACAAAAGATGAGATTTTTTTTCACAAATAAATTGCAAGGAAGAACTCTTTGTCAAGATGGCAGAGTAGGTAAACACCATGCTCCCCTCCCCTCGTGACTACATCAAAATTACATCTAAACTACAGAACAACCGCCCTTGAGAACAGCCTGAAGACTAGCTGAACAGAAGGTCCTATATAATTAGGGATATTCAGAGGCTACATTGATACTGTAGGAGGGCTGGAGATGCCGGTGGGGGGGGGGGGGACAGGCCCCACACTCACAGTGTGACAGTTAAGAAATGGGGGTAGGGAATATCCGGGCAGCAGTGGTACCCCCTCCAGGAGTTAGGGGGGTACCACTTGATGGTCCTCAGCCCAGGGTCCTACTCCCAGGAAGAGAAATCCCCGTAACTCTGGCTGTGAAAACCAGCAGGAATAGTGGCTGAGTGAAAGAGCAGGCCACTTGCTGGAGTCCCAGGTGCCCCTTCAGGGGCTGGTGCATGGATTTACTCACCAACAGACTCACTTGCTCTGAGCTCCATTGCTGGAGCAGCAGCTTGAAAAGTGCCAGGGACATACAGGGAGGAACTGCACTGTCTGGCTTCAGAGTGAGGACAGAGGAGCAGCTTTCTCCCGGACAGAAGGGCAGGCAGAAGCCATTATTTTTTTGTTTACCCTCCCCACACCCGGCTTGCATACCTCTTAATAATTCCTTTAAATGTAAGTGGTTTAAATTCTTCAATCAAAAGTCTGGTTTTCATCGATAGTCAAATGGTTAAAGAAAAGATGGTACATGGATACAATGGAATATTACTCGGCCAAAAAAGAATGAACTCTTGCCATTTGCAACAACATTGATGGACCTAGAGGGTATTATGCTAAGTGACATAAGTCAGACAGAGAAAGACAAGTAAAATATAATTCACTTATATGTGGAATCTAAAACAAAATAAATGAACAAACAAAACAAAAATAACACAAAGATACAGGGAACTAATTGATGATGGCCAGATGGGAGGGTGTTGGAGAGATGGGTTAAAAAGGTGAAGGGATTAAGAAATAAGAAAGTGCCAGTTATAGAATTAGTCAAGGGGATATAAAGTACAGTATAGGGAATATAGTCAATAATCTTTTAATAACTACATATGGTGTCAGATTAAGATACTAGACTTATGGGCAAGATTACTTTGTAAGATATATAAATGTCTAATCACTATGTTGTATACCTGAAACTAATATTGTACGTCAACTATAATTGGAAAATAAAAAAATTAAAGAATTGCAAGGACAAAAAAAGGAAGAGCAACCGATGGGTTAAGGGATATACCCACCAAATGCAATGTGTGTGTTGGGGGGGGGGGGGGCGCGGTGCTGTCTTATCTACATTTTAATTCAAATTAATTACTTAAAAATCAGACAGGGAAGTTTGAACATGATAGGTAATTTATGATATTAAGGAAGTATTGTTGACTTCGAGGTGCCATAATAGTATGGTAATGAAGTGCTTTGTATTTTTATTTAATTTAGGTATAATGGACATATAAGTTTCAGATATACAACATAATGATTCAATATTTGTACTCTCTTAGCAACTTTCAAGTATACAATACAGTATTATTAACTATAGTCGCCATGCTGTACATTACATCCCCATGACTTGTTTATAACTGGAAGTTTGTACTTTTTAACTCCCTCACCCATTCACCCACCCCCACTCCCCTGGCAACCACCAATCAGTTCTCTATATCTATGAGCTCATATTTGGTTTTTCATTTTTAGGTAAATGATATCATGCGGTACTTGTTTTTCTCCTGCCGTACTTGAATAGTAACAATTTGACTTTTTCATCTCCAGTACCTATGACTTTTATGCCCTTTTCTTGACTTACTGCTATGGCTAGAGCTTCCAGGACAATGTTAAATAGAAATCATGAGATAAGACTTTCTTATACTCTCATAGGGCAAAAATCTTTCAATATTTTTCTATTAAGAATGATGTTAACTGCAATTTTCAGAGTATATATTTGTTGTAAGATTGAAAAAGTTTCCTTTAATTCCTAATTTGCTGAGAGTTTTTACTTTTTAAAATCAAGAATATTTAGTCAGTTTTTGGTATCAGAGTTATGCTGGCCTTCTGAAAGGAGATGGGAAGTGTTTCCTCCTTGTGATGATGGGCAGTTTTATCAACTTGGCTAGGCTACATTCAGCTTGGCTAGGCTACATTCCCCAGTTAGTCAATCAAAAAGTAATCTAGGTGTTGTTGCGTAGGTATTTTGTAGATGCGATTCAAGTCCATAATCAATTGATTATCTAGGTGGACCTGACTTAGTCAGTTGAAAGACCTTAAGAGTTAAGACTTCCTGAAGAAAAAGAAATTATGCTTTTGAATAAGTGTCAGCTCCTGCCCAAGAGTTCCAGCCTGCCTTGTAGATTCAGGGCTTCCCTAGCTATGTTCAATTGTGAAATATTATCCCTTTTTATTGTTAGATTCCATTTATTGGTACGTTATTTAGTATTCTAAGACAGGTTTGCAATTTTGCTTTCTCTTAATGGACTTTGTCTGGTTTTTATATCATGATAATGCTGGGGCCAAGTTCTGTCGAAAAATTTGGTAAAAAGTTTTTTTTGTACAATCTACTTGTGAAGCCATCTTAGCCTCTAGTCTTTTCTGTGAGAAATTTTTGAATTTTGGATTCAGATTCTTAAAATGGTAAGGAATTATTCTGATTTTCTATTTTCTTTTGTCATTTTTGGTATGTACTTATTCAAGAAATTTGACTTTGCAATAAGGGTTTTAAATTTATTAAAACAATGTTTATTATATGCTCTTTTTAATGTGTGTGGTATCTCTTGTTTTCTCCCATTTTAGTTCATGATAATGATAATTTTTCCCTCTCTTTTTCTTAATTAGTCTTGGTAGGAGTTTACTCATTGATGTTTTCAAAGAACCAAGCTTTGGGTTTGTTGATTTCTCTCCTGGAAGTTAGTTTTCTGTTTCATTAATGTCTACTTTTTTCTGGTTTCCATTCTGCTACATTCTTTAGTTTAATATGCTGTTCTTTTTCTATCTTAAGATGGATTTTTAAACCCTTGATTTTTAACCTTTTTTTAATAAAACTTTTTTTTTTTTTTTTACCAGTTTTAGGTTAACAGCAAAATTAAGGAAGATACAGAGATTCCCTGTGTATTACTGGTAGCCTTTCTTTAAAAATATATATATATATATATATATATGTGTGTGTGTGTGTGTGTGTGTATACATATATGTATATGTTTAAAGTTATACATTTTCCTCTAAATACAGCTTTAGTTGCTGCCCTCAAATTTTAATATTAATAGATTTTATGTTCTGTAAAAATCTTTCAAAATGTATTATAATTTCTTTGAACCATGTGTTATTTAGAAGCATATTACTGAATTTCTAAACATTTGGTGACTTTCTAGTTACTGTTTTGTTATTGATATCTTGTTAAATCCACTGAGGTCAAAATATATTGTATACAATTTCTGTTCTTTGAAGTTTGTTGCTACTTGCTTCTATAGCATAGTGAATATGAAGTTGAAAAGAATGTATTAAGTTATTGGCTGCAATATTGTATATTTTTAATTATGTCAAATTTGTTAATCATGTTTTCAAATCTTTATATCTACTGATATTTATGTTTGTTCAATCTCTTATTGAGATGGGTTCAAAATACCCACTAGGAGTATGAATTTGTCTGTTTCTCCTGGGTTCTGTCAGATTTTGCTGTATACATTTTGTCACTAAGTTATTAAGCTTATATAAATTTAGATGTTTTTATATCATCTGTATAAATTGACCCTTTATTTTTATGAAATGTTTTTCTTTATTTCTATGAATCCTTCCTAACTTAAAGCTGTTATGTTTATAGTGGTATAGGTAGACAACAGCTCTCTTTTGGGTGGTGTTTTCATCGGGTACCCTTTTCCAACTTTTTACCTCCATCTTTGTGTGCCCTTATTTTAAGGGGTACCTTGTAAAAGTAGCACATAGATAGACTACAGCCTTGAATTTCATAATAAGCTCTAACACTGAGGAAGGTAGAAAGGGAGCTGTTGATTAATGAGATATGCTGATCACAAAGCAGGAAGAAGTGCATTACATTGCCCTGTTATCTATTGTGTTGGTTAAGAAACTATAAGCCATACCCCACCATTCCACTCTTCAGTAGAGTTAGCTGGGATTCAGGATGAAGAGCTAACTGAAGGTTACGCAAGTCCCAGAGCTGGTGTGGGTATGAAAAGATCCCAGACCAAATGAGGAATGAAAGGAATGATGTATCCCAAGGAAAGGACAAGTTTAGAAAGCTTAATCTTAGAGTTTGTGTAGACCTCTTCATTCACCAAAGTTTCGTAAAGTTCTGATTTAACAGAGTAAACCGAGTTGGGTGAGGTAAAAAGAAACAGGTGGTCAAGGAGGGAATTAACCTTTGAGCTCCCTAAGACATGCAAGGTGCCATATCAGCGGGTAACTTACACCTGCAGATTTAATACTAACCCTAGGTTGGTATTAAGGTATAGGAGCTTACATTTAAGAGTCTTCCATAGTTTTCCCTTTGCTTCTATTTATCTATAATTGAAGTCTAATGAGTAGTATTTGATAGGAATTACATTTTATTTCTTAATACTTTTAGAATTTTAAGTAGCCCTGTTCAAAATTTTACTGCCTCCACAAGAATCTTGTACTAGCCAGCAGCACAATCTATGTGATAGTCATTTTATGGAACGGTTATTTTTTCTCTTATATGTTTCCAAAATAAATAGATAGAAGAATCTCTCCTACACCCACATCACTAAAGAGCTTACTGATCAAAAAACTAGGTATCATTTTTTTTCTTTCTCCAAATCAGAAGAAAATCTTGCCATGTTTTCTTGCCAAGAAGTGAATCTTGCTTTGTTTATTGCACTTAAGTCATATCTTTTGCATGATCAGTAATAGTTTAAGGCAATCTGGATGATTTGCACTTATCACAACTTGGAACAGAATTCTTTAGAGTCTGACTGACAGCAGATTTAAAAGCTTTGAAATCCCTTTGAGGTGTTAGCCATCTTAATGATCCCTGTTTTATTTTTTAATACTGTAAACAAATAATAAAAGTACTGTCTACTGATTAAGTGGCCTTATGATTAAATACATATTTTACTCTGTGCCTGATGTAAGTATGCGAGCAGGAAGAGTTCCAATAGTAGTGGAGGGAGCCAGAAGTATGGGTGACATATTTATTTGCATAGAATAAGAAGAATACATTTTAACTGCTGTTTATAGAAAACATGTTCTTTGGCACAAGCTTCACAAAGACTGGCAGGAACAGAATTCCATGGAATTAAGTTGAAAGTCAATCGTGGGTAGATACCTAGGAACTCTTACAGTACTGTAGTCAGTTTGGTAGTTAAATGCCAAACAGGCAAACAGGTCTTTGTATTTAAAATTGTCCTTCGGAATGGAATATGTTAAAATCTATAATGTTAGAATGCAGTGTTAATTCTAAAGGAAGAGACTTCCTAGAGAAATTTTAGTGTTTTTACCACCATCCAGATGCAGACATTGAACATATAAAAAACTCAGCCTCATTTTGCATCCTTGGGTCTTGGGTTTTATGTGTCTATTAAAATTAAATTTGGCTCTTTTTCCTGCAAGTCATTTTGCTTTCTGGGCTTTAGAACTCATCTATCTTAAGAAACTGTGTTGTGTGTGTTTTGTATTTTTTTAATTTAAACAATAATTCTTTTTTAAAAAAAATTTCTTTATTGATTTCAGAGAGAGGAAGGGGGAGAGAAAGAGAGATAGAAACATCAATGATGAGTCATTGATCGGCTGCCTCCTACACACCTCCTACTGGGGATCGAGCCCTCAACTGGGGCATGTGCCCTGACCGGGAATCAAACTGCAATCTCCTAGATCCTAGGTCAGTGCTCAACGGCTGAGCCACGCCTAGCCGGGCCAAACAATAATTCTTAAATCAACACCTGTTAGTGTATTCTATTAGCAAGCATTTTACAGATCTTTTAATGATCAGTTGTGCTCTGTGAACTGAGCAGGCTGTTATTCTCTAATTAGCTGGGAGTCTAGGACTGGTTGCCTCATGGGAGAGACCAGATACAACCACAAGAAACCCAGCAAAACTAGAAAATGCAGAAAAAAGGGGAAAATAATATAAAATAGGATCATATCTAGATATTAATTTTTTCAAATATGAATCTTATATGTATATGGGATACAATATTATGCAGAGATTTAAAGAACAGGCTTGGGGTCAAAAGTGACTGAATTATCTGACGGGGTAAATTACTAAACCTCTCTGAGCACCATTTTCCTGCTTTGGAAATGGAGGTGATAATCCCGCCTCCTAGGATATGATGTGAGGACACATGGCAAGCTGTATGAAATGTTATCCATTATTAGCATTTGAGAGGATGAGTAACTGACATTTCGTTGGTTGTCAACTAGATCTAGAGAATTGTGGGATTTCTTCAATATTAGGAGGAAATTTGCCATTGGGCACTAGCAATGAAACAGTGTTTTTATTTTTCAAAGTTTTTGATTGGGCAGGTTTTTAAACTAAGTCATTAACATCTTTCGTAAGCTCTTTTCCCTTTTTTGCTTTTGTATACCTCCTTAATATTCATTTAGATGCCAGTGTGGTTTGTCAGAAACAGCTGCTCACAGGGCAGCAAGCTTTCTGAGAGTAAGGGGTACATGTAGACATCCCTTCGTAGGGGGTGGTGACGGGGTCCTCTACCTTAGTCATCCTGACGTCCAAATCAGGATGCTTGCTAGCAGGAAGGCCAACCTGGATGGAGTGGATAAGGTTGAATTTCCCGGGATTCAGTGGTGTGCAAAATCTAGCTTTTGTATTTCTCTTGATATTGATACCAGTTCCTGATGCACAAAATAAAAAATGTCAAATTGATCTTCTCTTTTGAAAATATGAAATAATCTGATAAGCAGGCATTTGGTTTGGTTTTATTGATTCAGAGATCCACCACCTTTTTCCCTTACATCTCCCTGAATGCTCAGCAATTTCAGAGCAAGTATGTCTTCACTAAGAAGAAGCAAGGCTTTCCCCTAAGAAGAAAAAGGACATGGCATGAAATAAGTAAAGATCACAAAGAGTGTTGAGTTGCCTTCAATTTCCTGAGGTTATCAATCTTTGGAAGGCCTGGAGTTGGAGGGGGAAATATGGAGAGGTCAGAAATTGTAGTACGCGTGAGGTTTGTTGTCCATCTTATTTCAATAGTACATATTCAAACAAAATAGACCTTAGATACAGCAGCCGGAGAAAAGCCACAGTCACTTATTCCACCCTGACAACTGATGATGGCAAGCCTCATGATTACCTTAGACCAGGCATAGAATTAGCCAGAAGGACCCCTCCCCATGAGCATGAAGGGAGAGGCTTGGCTTCCTAATGGGCATAGCAGGGTGTGATGCATCAGTTAATCCAGTAGCTGTAAGAAATTGTTCAGCTGTAGGTAGAACAGGAAAGAAGCCAGACAGCCCTGTTTTCCTCCATTTATTATCAAATTTTGTTCCTTCAGAATCCTATTCTCTTGACTCTGGGTTTTGTGTTGATAACCACAGTCGAGACTGGGAGAAACAGTAAAAGCACAGGGGTCTGCATCAAGATATTGCAGTTTGATTCACAAGGGGTCCTGGCCACAAAGTGTCATGCCTAGAAGTTTCCTCCTTCCTTCATATTCCTCTTGTCTGTAGCTATGGACATGGATCCCTAAGTGCAGTGTGCTCCTAGCTTTCTCCATAATATGTCGTAACTTCCAGGGAGAGCTTGGGACAGCCACTTAACCTCCCAGCTTTCCTTATCTGTAAATGGAAATGACAGTTCTTCCTCTTCTCATTCACAAGGTGGTTGTGAGGACCCTCTGAGAAAACTGATTTGGAAGAGCTGTGAAATGATAACCTACCTAGGTCTGCGCAGACATCACCTCCGATAATCCTTCCCTTGCAGACTGAGCCTCGGTCACTGGCCTGGGTGGCAGGGTGGGCAAGGCCCTGGGCTGGCAGATAGAGAATGCAGATGCTGGTGCTGAGACGACACAGAAGAACTTGTGTTAGTTTTTGCTGCCTGGCTCCTTCTTGGTCAAAAGTTCCATCAACTTTGATTACTACCTGCAAATTCTTCATGACATTCTGTTTGTTAAAGTCGCCTGTGAAATTTGGTTATAAGTCTCTTCTTAGAACCCTCTAAATGGGGTCCTGTATTCCTCCCTGTGTTTCCTAACCCTGTGCCTTATGCAGATGGCCATGGATTTGTATCCATCAAAGATTATAAACTTTGGAGCCTTGGCCCATGCCAGTATGCATCTGCATGTCCCACCATTCGACCCCACTTTCATAGCAGGCAGGGTGTTTAGAGGGAAAACTAAAGACAAATTCGGAGGCTCCAATAAGTCAAAAATTTTTTTCTGGACAGTAATAAACTTGACCAAATTAGGGGCAAGCTTAAATATATCATAACTGCTGACAACACGGGCTCCTTGACATATGCTTTGCAGTCTGGGTCAAGTTGCTTTTCCTCTTCCTGAGCCTCAGTGTCTCCATCTATAAAACGACATAATATAACTACTACTCAATAGGGCTATTGTGAGAATTAAATGAGTTCATACATGTGAAGTATTTAATGTGCAGCCAGATACATAGTCAGCACACAGTAAATGTTAACTGTAGGTAGAAAACCAAGAAAGCAGAACCCCCTTCCAAAGGTAAACATTTATATATTTTCCCTTCTTTTCTGAGTACTGAATTTACAGTTAACCACTTCTTTGTCTCTGTGTTTATAGCTGAATCTTCTGATTCCTCCTGTGTGATAACTGCTTGCTAATTTCCCTGGTGATATCTATTGGCTCATGATACTTTGGGATTCAAGTCTTACCTCCTCTGAGTCTCAGATTTTCTCATTACTATAAGGAAAATAGTAATGCCTGTCACACGGGGCTACTGAGTGTATCAAAAGAGCTAATCCCTAGAAAGTTCTTATCGTCGTGTTTGGCATAGAGTAAGCATTCGATAAATATCAATAGGACCATCCCTATGGTTTTCTTACTTCATTGGATGGGAAAATATTTCCTTCCCTTGCAACAACTCTTTGGATGTGAGAAATTTAATTCTAACAAAAAACTCATTAAATCTGTTTTTGAAAAGAATTCTTGATAAGGAGGTGAAAAAGGTTCCCACACCAACAAGCAACTCTTGGACGCCAGCAGGGTGTCTGAGAATTCAACTCAGTCCTAACACTACCTACCCAGAGATACAATCAGATTCCACAGGCAAAGGGCTCAGTCCTACAAGACCACGCTTCACTTCAGACTCACTTGCAACCCCTCCTTGGGTTCTGTTAATTTGTAAGAACCCCTCATAAAACTTAAGAAAATCCGTTTACTCACTAGATTATTGATTGATTACAAAGAATACTAAGGATCTGAATCAACAGCCAGATGAAGAGACACATAGGGCAAGGTCCTGAATGAAGCCCAAGGAGATTCTGTCCTTGTGGAGCTTGGGGCTCATCATGGTGGCAAAGTATTTTGGTTTTCCAGCTTGGAAGCTCTCTGAAAAAAGGGCAAGGAACTGTCTTTGGGGGGTTTTATGGAGGCTTCATTATGCAGTCATGATTGACTAAGTCATTGGCCATTAGCAATTGATTCAACCTGAAGCCCCTCACTCCTTCCCCGGATATCAGGGTGTGGGACTGAAAGTTTCAATCTTCTAACGGAAGGTTGGCTCCATTGGCAATGAGTTCTGATCCGTAGGTGCTTTCCTAAAGTTACTTCATTAACATAACAAAGGATACCTTGATCACTCTCAACACTTAAATTCTGTGGGGTTTGGGAGCTCTGTGCCAGAAGTGGGGGCAAAGACCAAATATTTATTTATTATTATAAATCACAATATCACAGGGGACCTCTGTATCTATTTTCACTATTTCAGACATTTCTGCAAGTGACTGGTGTGGTAGGCGTGGCGGTGGCTGTGATTCCTTGGATTGCAATACCTCTGGTTCCCCTTGGCATCGTTTTCTTTGTTCTTCGGAGATACTTCTTAGAAACGTCAAGAGATGTCAAACGCCTGGAATCTACAAGTGAGTACCAAGGCGCTCAGGTTGGGAAGGCGATGCAAGCTAGCTTCCATTCATGCCATAATTCAGGAGACTCCTGAAATTCTGCGGACTATATTCCAAAATTTCTCACAAAGTTAACATTAGATAATTGAATATTAAAACCGCCATTAGTGCCTGGCTGGGCGTGGCTTAGTGGTTAAGCATCCACCTAGGATCCAGGTGATCGAGGTTCCATTCCCGGTCAGGGCACATGCCCGGGTTGTGGGCTCGATCCCCAGTCGGGGGCGTGCAGGAGGCAGCCGATCAATGACTCTCTCATCATTGATGTTTCTCTCTCTCCTTCTCCCTCTCCTTTCCTCTCTCTGAAATCAAGAAAGATATATTTAAAAACAAACAAACACAAAAAAACCGCTATTAGTGTGGCCTTTAAAGCAGGTAGATCAGTGTCATACTAGGTGCAGCTTTCAGTTTAGCACAAGGAAAGAATGGAGTATGTGCATGGAATAATAATCTGTGGGAATGTGAGCACCGTGAAGATGGGGACCATTTCTGTCCTGGGCATGACATACTTCCTAATCCAGAGCAGGAAGGCAGTAAACGTTTTCCTGAGATATAAAATATTTTATCATGTTTTAACTAATATAGAAGAAAAACAGATTTTTCCCCCCTGAACTTACTAGAAATGACAAAGGAAAGGAAAAGATGAGGGAAAGGATAGGAGGTGTCAGGAAATACACTCATGTCAGAAGTGATACATTTGAAAAATATATTACTTTCACATACTCAAAAAATGGCAAATAAGTTGTGGTTGTTAATTGTTTTAAAAACGATAGGCATCGTTATTTTCAGTTTTGCTTTTTATTGTCACCAGTATTTGGTGTACTGCCGCACTGTTTGTGGTTTTTCTTCCCTGGGCTGTCCATATAAATGGATCCTGAAAATAATCCCCTCGGGAGGACACAGGAGAGGAATCAGTTTAGTCTATTACTCTGTTCAGCTTCCTAGTGTCAAAATAATGGGGAAAGCATTTTATGATTTATCATTCTGTTCTACAGGTAATCACAGAGGATGGACCAGTTCTGAGCTTATCTCATTAATGCACATATTTTATTATTGAAACAAAATTTGTAAGGAAAGTAGATAATAATATATTTCTTAAATCTACAAGGTTAATAGCCAAAACATAAAGAAGGAAGGTATTTATATCAGAAACCTCAACTGTGGGCAGTTACTGCAAACTAATACCAACTTAGCTTCCTGGAAGCAGGCTAAAGAGAGAAACGCTGATTCCCATGGTCTCTGTATGTACCAAGTGGAAAAATACAGGTTCATCAGGATAAAGGAGTTTTTGTTGTGGCAAATGTGTGTTTCCTTTTTATTAATAAGCTTTGGGGGGGGTGTCATTTGTCCTAAGTATTTGCGTAAAGACTAGTGGGTGAACAGTTTTGTAAAAGCTATAGAAAACTTTTCAGGCATCAAGAAAACCAGCTAAACAACTGTGAGGTTTGGTTTTCTGAGATGTTTTAACGGGATGGTGGAGCAGTGTTGTCTAGGGGTGTGTAACATTTTGCTGATATGACTTGCTACAATGACAGGACGTGGAGAAGGCAGAATAAGCTATAAGTTCCAACCATTCTTTTGTGTAGACAGCAAGGCTCAGTCATTTTCTGTTTGAGGCCACTATCTGAGCCAGACCCTGGAGCTCATGCACAGTGTGCTTTCAGAGAAGATGGCAAGGAAACGATTGGCCAGTCATGTGACATCAAGCTCCAAACCCAACGTGCAGTTACTCAAAAGAGAATGGCTGCTATGACCACAAACAAATTCTGGGAGTGTGATGTCAGTGTCACATGCCACAGTGACCTCCAAACTCCAGGGCAAGTGTCCAGCAGGACAGTTATAAAAATATCTAACGGCTCCTTTAGCTGAAATTAAGACTCTTCAAAGGCACCTTGGCCATGCAGGTGCTGTGGGCACAGGGGAAGTGTAATACTCAGGTGTGCAGTGACCCATACAGAGACCCTTAGGGCACCAGCAGGCGCCAGTAAATGTACGAGGATGCAGCAAGAGAGCAGACTGCCCAGTCACCTTACGTATCATGCACCCGGCCTGTGCTAGGGACAGTTCCAGTTTCAGGGATATATTGACTTTATCCCAGCCGTTAAGAGGTTAATAATTGAAGGTGGTGACAGACACATAAGTAGCTAATCCTAATTCAGTGTGGTGAGTACTTTAACAGAAAATTCAATTTAAAACCACAACCGACTCAGAAATTAGTGAACAGTAATCCCCGCCTGGAAGGGAGGTCAGGGAAGAACATGGAGGGAGGCCATGCTTGAGGAGGACCTTGGTGAACAAGTTAGCAAGGAAAGAACTCAGTTATCTAAATCTAGCTATGATTTGGGTCTGCCCAAAGGTAGGGCAGAGAGAAGCTTTTATTCCCAGGTAGTTAAAGGGAAGCATGGTGTGACCAGGAGTTTGAGGGTTGACCTGGAGGGTCCTCTCCAGAAGAGGCATAGTCCCTTCTGCCCGAGGCTGCCCTCTGGGCAGCTCTGGCTATGCTAGTTGTGGGACACGCGACAACAGAGGGCAGGAGGCAGTTGGTTTCCTTGCATCGAGTCTCTCTGACTTTTCCCTGTCGTTGGTCTTTCTCTGCTTCCCCAGCCCGGAGCCCGGTGTTTTCCCACCTATCATCTTCTCTCCAGGGACTCTGGACCATCCGGGCCTACAAAACCGAAGAGAGGTTTCAGGAACTCTTTGATGCACATCAGGATTTGCATTCAGGTCTGTAAGTTTCTGGAAACGACTTCAAAGGATGGGACATGCCACTTCCTGAGGCTTGACCTTCCTCTCAGGTGGCCTTGTTGGCTAGCACTTCTCTCTGCCTCCCCCTCGGACCAGCCCCACATCCTGTCTCTGCACAACTCTGCCCTCTCCTCTCCCTTGGCATGACTCCTCTCAGAATCCTCTCCCCAGTCACACCACTTCTTTCCTCCCCAACTGGCTTGCGTTGTCCTTCATCACCAGACCCTGTGACTTTCTGTCCCTTTGGGGCAGGAGTCAGCAAACTTTTTTTTGTAAAGTGCCAGATAGTAAATATCTTAGGCTCTGTGTGCCATATCGGGTCTGTCGCAACTACTCAACTTTGCTGTTGTAGCACAAACACAGGCAGAGATAATGCATTCGCAAATGACTGTGGCTGTGTTCCAATAAAACTTTATTTACAAAAACAGGTGGTGGGCCATTCCTTGCCCACGGGCCATAGTTTGCCAACCCCTTTTTCAGAACATGTGGGATAGTTTCCTAATTGTCAGATTTGTCACCCATTCGATATATAATATTCTTTACATCAGTGAAGTGTTTTTCTATGGAGAAATTTTAGAATTTCCTCTAAGTTTATAAAATCCTGGTTCATCTTTCCGATCTTTATTATATTCTGAAGATAAAATGGCACGTAGAACGTCATATGCAGATCCCTTTAGTGAGATGATCATTTAGACACAGGCTCCTAAGGCATGAACAGTGTGTGCTGGGCCCTGCAGTAAGTATGAAAGGTGCTGGAAACAAGCTGGGAGGTGCACTCTCTGCTGTGGGAGCACTGGGAACAATCAACCATGTGAGAGGCTGAGCTTCACGTTAAGGCCCAGCTCCGCAAGAAATGCACCAATGAGACTGTTTTTCCATGTCCTCTAGAACTATCTCATTTCTGTTTAGAACCTGAGGGTTGAATTTTTTTCAGTGCATGCTCCCCACAAAGCCACTGTGCTGATTCCTAAGTATATCGCACCCAGCTTTCTGGAATCTTCAGGTCTCTTGGGTGTGTGACTCTGCCGTCCAACTTTATATAAAAGTCTGTAGCTCAACTGAGCAAAATGTTCCCCCTCATTCAGAGCAGTTAATGTGGTCTTTCTCTTTTTTCATTGTGCTTACTATGGTTCACAAACCCAGAGGCTTGGTTCTTGTTCCTGACCACGTCCCGATGGTTCGCCGTGCGTCTGGATGCCATCTGTGCCATGTTTGTCATCGTTGTTGCCTTTGGGTCCCTGATTCTGGCCAAAAGTAAGTACAGATGGGAGTAACTATTTGTGGTATGATTAGAATGTATAGCTGCATTTACAAGTATTAAATTAAACTCTTGCCACCTTGTCTGATGTTGTATACTGTTTGGTTCTAGCAGATTTGTATTAGAGCGTTTGCAGTGTCAGGTTGAGTGTGATTCCGCAGCGTGGCGCACATAGAGGATCGTTGGGGTCTGGATGAGTTTCTTTTATCTTCTTTGAATGATGGGTTGAGACCTACACAAATGTAGCAAGCTGACCCTCTGAGCATCCTGGTAGTGTCTGGTAGTTGTGAGTAGAGAACCAAGTTTACTCTTAAGCATTTTGTCGTCCAGCTTAGGGCTTTAGATTTTAGCTTTAGGACCACTCAAGTGTCTTGGTTGTAGGTACCTAGTGCACGGGGTGGAGAAAGATACTCAGCAGGGAAGAATGTTATCCTCACTGCCACGTGGGTATCAGATGAGCGAGTGTTGGCGTGCATGGCTTGAATTCGCCCTCCCTAACTATTCCATGTTACAACACCAAATCGCAGCATCAAATAACAGAACAATGAGAGTAGTAGTTTAGATTTGAAAGCACTGGCTCTCAGAACCCATTGCTTTGTTTTTAGGTGTTTCCAGCTGTAGTTGCATTGGACCTAGTAAGTGAAATCACATAATGGCCTTTGAAACCACAATGAGGAAAGTCTAAATGATGACTTCTTCACCTGTATCATACTGCCAGGTGTATGCAGTCCTTTTGGAATTAATAAACTCATTTAATAGTCTCTGTGAATTCGCAGTGAGGTTTTTGTGTCATGGTCTCAATCAAAAGATAATAAAAGTGTAGCTATTACTATTATTGTATGCAAAGCGTCTAAATGTTTTAAAGGCGTCTTCCTGGTAAAGTGACAGAAGGAGCCAGACTCAGGGCTAAGAATGAGGCTGACTTGACTCCCCGCCGTCTTCCTTTTCCAGCTCTGGATGCCGGGCAGGTTGGCCTGGCGTTGTCCTACGCCCTCACCCTCATGGGGATGTTCCAGTGGTGCATCAGGCAGAGCGCCGAAGTCGAGAATATGGTAATGTTTATCTTAATGTTCTGAGCCTTTTCAAGTCTCTTTGCCATTCAATAGCATAAAAGCACTTCTTATGTAAAATATTAAAACTGTTATTTTTACATCGTAGCTAACAGAGCTTTTCAGATCCTTCTTCCATCTGTTTAAAGTTAATGTAGAATAAAATATATACATCTTTTTCTCAGTCTCATGTATGCTATGTCAGCAGGTTTTATGTTCCTCATAAGCTGTCTTCAAATGTAATAAAGGTCTCTGTAGGAGGGAGGTTCTGAAATCCCAGAATGCATATAGGCTAATTTCTTAGAGGCCTGTATATATTTTTTTCCTTAATGTGTATTTTCTCGTTCCTGCTTAAAGAAAAATTCATTATTTTTAGGTTGTTTGTTTATTAATTTTAGCATTTAGCATTTTAGCATTGAACACCTGAGTTTGCTGGCATCCCTCCTTTCCGTAGGATAAGCTTCCTCTTGGAATGTGTAGTCAAAAGTGTTGAGTTGTGATTGTTTAGGAGGGCTTTGTCAATATGTAAGGTATTTCCTTTTTTTAAAAAAAAATATATATTGATTTCAGAGAGAGGAAGGGAGAAGGGAGAGAGAGATAGAAACATCAATGATGAGAGAGTCATTGATTGGCTGCCTCCTGCACGCCCCTTACTGGGGATAGAGCCCAAAACCCAGGCCCGGGCATGTGCCCTGACCAGGAATCGAGCCATGACCTCTTGGTTCATAGATCAGTGCTCAACCACTGAACCACACTGGCCAGGCTAAGGTATCTCCTTTTATGAATATTTGCACCTTCTCCTAAAAGGAGGAAAACAATATAAAATATTTTCATTTTGCTCTTCTGATAAAGTAGAAAGTGACTATAAAATGAGGTTTGATGACTACCCAGTTTAATTTGTCTATAACAGACGGCCCTTTTGTAGTATAAATTACTGATTAGTGGCTATAAGTATTCTTTTCTTTGACAAAATCCTCTTTTTTTATTCAGGTATGAAAAGTAGATAAATGAAATCTTAGCATTCATTTCTCTAAGTTCTTTTAGTTTTCATATAATGTCGAGGGAAGTAGCCATAAGTAGAAGTGTCAGAAGACGAGGAACAAGTTTTTAAATCATCCAAATCTTCATCAAACCCCTGCTTCTCTCCTTTGGGGGTGTTGAGACCTGAGATATCCTTAACCAACTGGGCATGAAACCGGAATGGTTCGTTTACAGTCTGTTAACACCCATAAACAAGACCCTCCATTCCTAACCCCCGTGATGTCCTGTGTCTTCCAGATGATTTCCGTAGAGAGGGTGATGGAATACACAGACCTTGAGAAAGAAGCGCCTTGGGAATACCAAAAACGCCCTCCACCCACCTGGCCCCACGAAGGAGTGATTGTCTTTGACAACGTTAACTTCACATACAGTCTAGATGGGCCTCTGGTACTGAAACACCTGACAGCGCTCATTAAATCAAGAGAAAAGGTTTGTTTAAACCACCTTGCCTCTTTAAGATTTCAACTAAAGGTTTAGCTGCTGCGTCTGCTTGTTGGCTGCCTGGTGAATGAGTCTGTTCTTCTGTGGATGCAAATTGGTTATTGGTCAGTCTTTCTTGGAGACTGACCGTGAGTGTGAATGCCAGTGTTTCTCTCCTTGTGGTGTGAGCGGCCTCATGGTGATTGGTGAGCCCTGGGCCCCAAGGCAGGAACTTAACCTGACCCAGGATATGGAGCCAACATCTCGTTACTCATTTCTAAGCCTGGGAAGTCCACCCTGGCCACTTGTCACTAACTCTCCAATATCTAGTTCCTGTCGATTCTTACTTCTTTGTATTTCTCACTCCTCTTTCTCCCCATGATGGCCTTCAGTCGCAGCCCTTCTCTGTCCCTTGGCCCATCCCATGTACTTGTCCTCCTCTAACCCATCCTTTGCTCTCCCACCAGCAGACTGCTTCTCTCTGAGACATAGATTTGACCCCTATGGGTCCCCCACTAGCTCCTGGCCTGGGTGAGGCACTGCTGGAACAATAGCAAGACCCCAGGTCTGCTCCAGCAGGGGCCATGTGTGTGGCCAGCTCTTAGCCACCAAAGAGGATTCTAGAATCCATGACCCAGTCAGGACACAGGAACCAGAGCCCCCAGCTGGAGTCAGTAAAGGGCCCAGAGGCTCACTCAAAATCGATGGAAGGAAGCCCAAGGGGGTGGGGATCATACACATGGGGGACCAGCGGGAAGTTTGTGACCTGGTCCTGCCAGTGTCTAAGTCCACCAGCATTGGGACTTGGGGCCTTAGCTGGGACCAGGGCAGGCACTTAAAGAAGTGGTTAAACCAGAACAGACGAGGCTGTAGAAAACTACTCCCACCTACCCCTCCAGCCTCAATTCCTAACGTGCCCACATCCCCTGCACTCAGCTAGGGTGTAGGTTTTGCCAAAGCATCAGTCCTCCTTGCTCCCTTACCTCAGAGACCCTTCCCTTCCGTCACCTGGCTGGTGAAAGTCTCCTCATTTTCAGAGTCAACTATAATGTATCTGCCTCTGTGATACCCTCAATTCTGCTGCAGCATCTTATATGTTCTTTTAAGTACACCCGTGTTCATAGAAGGATTCGTCCCAGTAGCCAAAAGTTGGAAGCAACCTGAATGTTCATCAAGGGATTAATGGATAAACAAAAAGAAAAAACTGGTAGATCCATACAATGGAATATTATTCAGCCTTAAAAAATGAAGGAAATTTTGACACATGGATGGACCTTGAGGATATTATGCTAAATGAAGTAAGCTTGGCACAAAAGGACATATGCTATATGATTCCACTTATGAGGTTAGTAGAGTAGTCAGATTCACAGAGACAGAAAGTAGAATCGTGGTTGCCAGGAGCTGGGAGGAGAGGCAAGTGGAAAGTTAGTGTTTAATGGGTACAGAGTTGTGTTGCAAGGCAAAAAAGAATTCTGGAGATTGGTTGTATAACAGTGTGAATGTACTTAACACTATTGAACTGTGTACTTAAAAAACAGTTAAGTTTTGGTAAACTTTTTGTTATGTGCATATTACCACAATTAAAAAATAAAAGGCAGCACTTATGCCATGCTTTGTAATTAGGGGTCTGACCTCACAGTACACGGAGGCTTCTTAAGGTCAGGGAGCATCTTATTTTCATCTTTGTTCCCTAGAAAATGGCATCCTACAGGGCACACAATGGATGCCAAGGCTCTGCTGGCTGGGAGAGTGAGTAATATGCAGGTATGAGGCGACCAGTAACAAAAACAGTCAGTCAGGACAGCTCCTGTAAACAACCCATTACCTAGATGTGTTAAATACCTTAAGCACTGCTCTTTTAAGCTCCTTCCACCACAGACCCACTTAGTGGACTATAGCCATAATTTAATGAATGATACCCCTGTGACATGAAAGAATAAATGTTCAACTTAATGCCCAAATGATACCCGAGGAGCAGCTTTAGTGAGTCACGTGGCACACGCTGGCTCCTCATTATTTCCAGCTATATTGTAGGTCAGGAGAAAGGCAAGGACTGCTGTGTCGGGAAAACATTAACTACAGCTCTCCGTAGAGTCCTGTCCCTCAGAGCAGTCGGGGAGGTTCGCTCACTGGCAGACACTGTCCATCAGGTTTCAAGTGCCAGATGCAATTCTGTGAATTTGCACATGACTTAAATTTCCCAGGAAACCATACAGAATAAATTGTCTAAGGAACTCAGTCCTACAACTTAGAAACATAACAGGTTTGTATTCTTCAGTCTAAAAACCCCCAAGTCATAGGATTATCTGAGATTAAAATGTTTGAGGGAAAACTGAATTTGGAGACTGAGTTATGGTAACTGCAGTAACTTGGCTTTTGATTCATCTCTGTCCAACCACAGTATCACCTTTAGCTCCATTTGTGTGTTTAGAGATCGTACCCAGCCATCGTAGTTGTGAATGATTTTGCTTTGCCTGTGAAGATCCCGCATCTCATCTCCACACCTGTACCAGCCCCTGTTGCTCTGGGACACCCTTTTGTCTGGCATTTCACTGAGAGAATGTTCCCAAAGACATGGGAATGTGTCAGCACAGCAGAAATGCTGCTTTATTCCCTTTATTTCCTCTGCTGTCCAGATTCCTGGAAGTTGCAGTAAACAAGAAAGTCTAATAGGTACTAAGCAGGAATCTAATTCACAGAAGAAATAGCAAGTAAAAGAACCAAAATGAGGTAAATAGTACCCTAGGCTTCCTGGTTAGACTCTAAACACTGGCTGCATTTTTCATTTAGATGATTTTGAGGTTGATTTGATCATTTTAGAGAGTACTGGGCCATTTTAAAGCATTTCGCAGCTCTAGAGGTAAATTGATTTTGGTTCATTATTATTTTTTTGCTCAGAGCTCTTACTTGGATAATACATTTTACAGATGTGTACTAGACCTTGCTATAATGTGCAAAAATATTAGTTTTCTACATTTTCTCCTTTTTTACATAATACTTTCTCAGAAACTCCTCCCTTCATTCCCAGATTATCCCACTTCCCATGCCACTTTCTGATTCTTTACTGCTCAGACTGGTTGCAAGGGCCAGCAGCACCATCACCTGGGCTTCTTAGAAATGCAGAATCTGAAGCCCACCCAGAGCTCTTGACTCAAAATCCCACTTGAAAAAGAGCCCCCCCCCCCAATCAAGTTCTCTCCCTAAGGCAGTTTTTGATGACTAATAGCCCATGATTCCCAAGAAATGTCCTTTGACAGTTTGAAATTAAGTTCATGAATTACCCCAACCCCAATGGTTGAGCGCTGTGCTCTAGAAAGTTCTATGTCACTTGCCACCCTACCCTTTTGTTTACAATTGTATTCTACAAATTGTGGATTTATATTGTAATTGAATTCCGTGTGATTCCAAGTTTATGCATTTATTTGCATCTTTTCAGTAAAGTCTGTCTTCTTCACAGGCAGTTTGTATCCTGCTGTCTGGCGTTTTCCACACCAGCCTCCTGCAGAGACCGAGGTGTTTCATCACAGGCTGGGCCCCGCCTGGGCCCCACCTGGCCCAGAGGCATAGACAGCCAGGTGTAGCAATATATTTGAGGCCCTTTCAAAAGTTAGTCTTACTGCCCCAAGCAGGGCACTAAGTGGTGCACATGGTACTGTTTTCCAGATTTTTCTTTCCCAGCCCCAGCTGAGGGTGCCAGTTCTCCTTGTTACAACGAGCCCACCCAACCTTAGGGACCCTCTTTGCCCAGAGATGTCTGCTCTTTCGTCCCACCCACCACATTCTACTCACCCGTGTCCACGTCATGCTTTAACTGTCTGGCAACAGGATCCATATGTTAGGCCAGTTCCTTTAACCACAACTACACCTCTCCCACTTTCTCCCTGCTTGCTAGACAGAAGGACATCATAAGGTGCCAGGCCATCCGGGTGATACGGAGACCATGAGCAGAATGGGCAAGAGGCAGACAGAGCTGGGTTTGAGTCCTGCCACTTCTAGGCTCTATTATTTCAGGCAGGTTAATTGGCCTTACTAAGGCTCCATCTCTCTCTTGCAGAATGGAATAGGACCTAACCTCTAGGGTTGTTGTACAACTTAAACAAGATAAGACATGTAAACCACCTACTAGCCCCGAGACCAGCGCAGAGTAAACACTTGGACAAGAATCGCTGTCGTTATCACAGGGTGTAAAATGAGGATAACCCCTCGCTGGCTGCACACATGGTTGGCTGCTCCTTGAAAGTGAAGGATTGGCTATTTGCAGTTGTATTTATGGTTATAGACCATATTTATGGTTATTTGCTGTGTCTGTCTTCTCTGTTCAGCTTATTGTATACCTAGACAATATGGTGGTAGATTTTCCATAAAAGCAGCCTGAGCTAAACTCTTCAACTCTCTACGAAATGCCTCCTTTGTGCAGGACGCCACAGGTAATACAAATTGTACAAAGGTGAGCCTAATACAGATCCTGCTGTCAACACATGCAGTCCAGTAGGAGAAACAAGGGAATATAAGCATGGCTGCTACATGAGATAGAAGGAGGTCACGGTTTTTAAGGAAGTTTAGAAAAAGACGATATAACGTGTTAGGGACAGGTAGAACGTCTCCGAGGAATTCAGCACTTGAGACAGAATCTGGACATGTAGTTAGGATTTTAGTATCTGGAAATGCATGGGAAAGACATTCCAGGTGAAGGGACCAGCATAAACAAAGGCACCATGTCTTGATTCAATGAATGAAGAACTAGGCACCTGCAGAGTCTGCAGGGAAATGAACTACCGGGTATATAACACTCATTTTCACTCTTAACCTTCACAACTACCTAGTAATCGCAAGGAAGCTGACTTGTGGAGATTAAGGATGGAGAGGTTAGTTGGGACAGTTTTGTATGGAAGACCTCCCGGTACACAGACAAGCACAGAGATGTCCTTGGGAAGGTTAGCCCAAGAAGTAAGTGCACATGGACCATAATGGGAAGACTGGAGGGCAGGAAGCCACTGTCTATTGTGTACTTCTAGCAGAACGTAATGGGGAACATGATTCCACTTTTTGGAATGAAACTCATGTCAGTTAAAACAAAGTTGTAACACCCAGGTTTGTGAATGTGCAGGGAAACGGGTAGGAGTAGAAATGGGTATCATATTTCTGGAGGTAGTTTGGCAGTACTTAATAGCCTCCTTTGAAAATGTTCATACCTGTCTCTCAGCAATTCCACATCTAAGAATTCATCTTAAGGAAATAATTAAGGTTGTTTGCAAAGATTTAATTTCAAGGATATTTAACACAGAGTTATTTATAATAGCAAAACATCTACAAATAGGGGATTTGATGAATAAATGATCACATACTGCAATATTATGTAGCCATTAAAATAAATGTTATGAAATATTAAACAAAAGCAGGTTATAATAATATATTCATATTAATCCCATTTTTGTTTAAATATATGAGCTAGTATCTTTAAGATAACACACACAAGTCCAGAAAGAAAATACATCAACATTTTAAGAATGGTTTTATCAGGGTGCTGGATTTACTGCTAATATTTCTTTACTTTCAAATTTACTCGCAGTGATTATGTTTAAGAAAAGATTTTGTTTTATTTTGTTTTTTAAATGGTAATGCAAACTTGCACACAGGTGATTGACATTATAATGAGAGGATCGGGGTTATGACACATTGCAGAACTAAGATCTTCAGGGCCATGCTGGCATTGGAAAAAGCCAGAAATAAGCTGAATGTCCTGAGCCCAGTGGGGAAGTCAGGAGAAGCTGCTGTTGTGAGTGGGGCATTGGGTATTGATCATGTTGAATTTGATGTATGAAGAGAGATGCAGGTGCAAATGTCTAGCATGTTGGTGGTGGTATCAGAGACCAACCTTGGCCTAGTTGGGGAAACATAAAGGGGCAGTTGCAAAGTAGCTAAAACAAGACTACCTCAAAGCGTCTCTTTGGTGTTATGAATGTAAACTTACTGATATTGGTGACATTCCCTGTGGGCAATAGGTAAAACCCACTGATGGCCTGTGAAAGACTCAGGCTTAGTTTTGATGACCAAACAGCAGAGAGAAACAGAGGCAGTTTCCTTTGAGTTGCCTTTTTCTCATTTTCCTCACTTGAGTTTGGAGCTCCCAGTCCTGTGGTCATGAGCAGCCCTTGGTGCCCTCTGCCACATTGAGGCCATTTACCCGAAGTCTACGAATGTTCCCGTTTGAACGGCTGGATCCGTTTCAGGAGAGCTGATAGCACAGGAACATCCACATTCTCAGAGACACGGTTCTTGCCCACGTCTTTATGTGCGTTGATTTACCTAAGAGATCACCAGAAATGCAGAGAAACACACCCGGGCCGTGCATATATGCACTGGGACCCACCTATAAGCAGAAAATGGCCCAACCTGTAAAATATAAAGGAGGGCTACCGTAAGGTACAACGTGGCCTCAAGATAATAAGATTAGCTAAAGCCATTTTTCTTCCATTTAATCTCCATAAAGATAAATTTGTTTTTTTGAGAGAAAAAGATTGCTTGCCTCCCCACACAGTGTCCCCCTGAGAGCGCTCCCTAATGAATTCCTGAATGGTAAGCTCCTCTGAGCCAGCTTCCCAGGCAACCCAGCCAGGGAAGGAAGTGTGAACGAAGATGAAGATATATATAAATTTGGGAAGGAAGGATTTCAGACCTGATATGTTCTGTTTTCTTCAGTAAAATTGGAGACAAGGTCATTTCAGAAGAGAAAGGGATGCCCCCTGGCCAGTGTGGCTCAGCCAATTGCAGCGTCATCTGTACAACAAAAGGTGTCGCGTTCAGTTCCTGGCCAGGGCACATATCTAGGTTGCAGGTTTCATTCCCAGGTTGGGGTTGGGGCTCGTGCGGGAGGCAACCGATTGATGTTTCTCTCTCTCTCTCCCTTCCTCTCTCTAAAATCAGTTAAGTAAGGGATGCACTCTAATCCTTGCAGTGTTGTAGTGTTAGAGGAAAATTAAAAAGAACTCACCTTCCAGCAGTGGGTAAATGGCTGAGTAAATTCTGACATATCATTTGGACAAAATATGTAATTAAGAAAACGATGTGTCAACATAGAAACATTGTGGCTCAGTGGGAATGAGGAGACTCAAATCTACAGAAGAGGTTTGAAACTGGTTTAGAAAAGCGGGTTAGGGTCTGCCCAGTAGCCTGATGTTCCCATTCAGCTAGTCGTGTGATTATTGCCAGTAATTTTGACATGGAAGCAGCAACGAAGACAAAAAAACCCAAAATTAATACAGTAAGAAAAACAATGCAGTCAAGAGAGAGGGTGTAGTTATAGTGGTTCAGGGCCTAGATGCTATAATCAGGGTCTGGAGTTCAAACCCTGGAACCCGCATTTAAGAATTAAAGGTGGGGCTGACTTCTCAGGTGTGCAAGAATGCCATTCAGAGTCCTGGTCTCTGAATGGTCTTGTGTTCTGGTTAAAAGCCCTGCTGACACTGTCTTGAAATTCTTATTTATCTTCAAACATGTGTTAAGTCTGATGGGACAATGAGACATGCATGTGAGCAGAGGACATGTGCACATGTGTGCGGCCCTCCTTACTTACTGCCTCACTTGCATATAAAAAATGATTTATTCTTTTTTGAAATGCCATTATTGATTTTACAATTAAGCTTTAAATCTTTGGAGGTATTCAAATGAGAAAATATATATAGTTCCCACCATATAATCAGTGCTCAGAAAGATTTAGTTCTTCTGTGTTTAAAGCTATGAGTTCTTTAAATCTACTGAATTAATTTACAAATAATTGAAAGCATGTCTTATGCCCCTCATTGATTCCAGATTCCTAAATAGAGATATCATCTCTTGGGAAGGCTCCCACCAGGGAATTTTCAGTTGGGCAAGCTCATTGATTTAGAAAAAACAAAAACAAATAAACAACCCCCTTCCCCCCAAAACACACCAGTTTCTGCAAAGAGATTTAAATGCACACATATAAAAGCCAGTTTTTACAATACTGTTTCATTCCTGACCAGCATTTTATGTGCATTATATTGATTCTTTGATCTTATTGTCAGGGCACTTAATTTCTCTCTGCTTTGGTTTTAATAACTAGACTGATACTTGACACGTTTCTTTCCCAAGGGGCAATTTATAACTATTAATTGGTTTGTAAAATGCCTTTTGAACCGCTGAGATGAAAGGCCTCATATAAATAGCAAATGTTACTTATGTTGTTGTTGTTGATGACGATTTCATTATGTGTATTTTGGTTACTTGCTACTGTCTTTTAAGACATAGACCTGCATTTTAAAATTTTAAGATGTTTCCTTTCAACACAGAACATAACCATACATTTAACATCCAGAGGTGATTTAGTTTCTTTATCAAACAACAATTCCTCTTAAAACCTAGAACTCTGGGAAAGGAATACTTGTCTATGTATAACACTTCTGACTTGACTTGTTGGCATCTCAGTAAAATTACCCAAGAAATTCTCAAGGTTCAAAGCACCCAGGCACAGTAATAAAGCTAATTTCAAAGCTGACTTCTCATCGACCACCTAGAAGACTGCTGGTTTTTCACTGCTAGGAGATTGAGTGTCTTATTTTTTAATTTTTTTATTTTCTTCTTTTAATCCTCACCCAAGGATATCTTTTCCATTACTTTTCAGAGAGAGTGAAAGAGACAGAGAGAGAGAGAGAGAAACATCGATGTGAGAGAGGCACATCGACTGGTTGCCTCTAGCACCGGCCCCGACTGGGCTGGGGGTCAAGCCTGCAACCGAAGTACGTGCCCTTGACTGGAATCGAACCTGAGACCCTTCAGTCTGAGGGCCAATGCTCTAACCACTGAGCACAACTGGCTAGGACAAGTCTCTTATTTTTAACTTTTCTTTAGATAGAGTGAATTTCAACCAGGGGCAGTTTGCCACCCCAAGAGACATTTGTCAGTGTCTGACATTTTGGTTGCCTCAATTTGGAGGATGCTACTGGCATCTGGTAGATAAGACCCCAGGATACTGGCAAATATTGTACAATGCACAGGACAGCCCCCATCACACACAACAGAGTTATATGGCCCAAAAAGTCAACAGTGTCCAAGTTGAGAATTTCAGATACATTCAGTGTAAAACTTCCTTAATTCATCTTCACCAGCCAGGGTTTCTCCTCGGTCTGTTGCATATTGTTTTTTCCTAATCTTGCCTGGATCTCTTTACAGGTTGGCATTGTGGGAAGAACAGGAGCTGGAAAAAGTTCCCTCATCTCAGCCCTTTTTAGATTGTCAGAACCTGAAGGTAAAATTTGGATTGATAAGATCTTGACAACTGAAATTGGACTTCACGATTTAAGGAAGAAAATGTCAATCATACCTCAGGTATGCAAGTCAGAGCATTCTCACATGTTCTTTTTATAAGGGTGCCCAAGTTTAATTGCTTTTAATTTTATTGCTTTTTAAAAGTGAATTAAAGGGGTGATCTATTCCCCCTGGTAGAGCATATTTTTAACAGCAGGTATTTTCAACTGATATCTTCATCAGATGCCAGGTTTTGTTTGTTCATTTGTTTGTTCATTTGTTTTGTGTGTGAGTGTGTGTGTGAGAGGGAGGGAGGGAAGGAGGGAAGGAGGGAGGGAGATAGATTTAAAAATTTACCTAGATAGATTTCTGGACTCAAACTTCCCCAAGTATTCAATCTTATCCACTGATAACAACATAATTTTAAGAACAAAATGGTAAATGGTTTGTTTAGCACTTGAGGAATTTCTGTAGGAAAACATAGATTTTAAGTGACTTAAAGATAGAATTTTGCTATAGGAAAAAAAGCTACCTTTTCAAAGATGTTATATCCATGGAGGCTTTTCTCTGAAACCAGGGGGCTTTGGGAATTTTGGAGTGCATCGGTGCTTTGGGGAGACTTATAGAACTCTACCCATTAGTGAATGATACAGACCAAGGAGGCAGTACAGAGTAGTGAGGAAGGACGCGAGACGAGGAATTCCACCTCCCTCCTCCTCAGCTTCCTCTCCAATACAAGGCAGCCAGCAATACCAGCTCCCAGAGCTGTTGTGAGGACTGAATAAATAAGTGCCTGGGGAGTGGTTCACCTGCTGTAGTGGTGGAGGGTTGAACTCACCGCCTCTTCCAGGGCTCTAATTATTTTTTTAACTCTACTTCTTAATAGAAGTATGACCCTCAGGAAGCGTTCTAGAGATTGGGTTATATGCACAATAAGAGCTCCTGTCATTTCTGTGGTTCATCCACTCAACATAAATTTAGAGAACATTTATTGAGCAATTACTATCTTCCAGGTATATGGCCAAGGGCAACATAGGCCCTGCACTCACTGGCCTGAGGCCTCACGTCTTCCATCCTGCCCTATGCTTTTACACTTACACATTTTCAGCTTTATACCTGCTGATTATTTTAAAATTTAGGGCCTTTTGTTTTGTTTTACACTCTATGTAATTATCTAGTCATCAAAGGAAGCTGAGAAAACACATACCCTCTTGAGGTGAGAAACGCAAAGAAGAGACGAGACAAAAAGAGCCAGGCAAATGTGCTTCCTGTATGTGGATATAAAGACCTCTTAAATGCCTGTTTATTAGGAAGCATATACGACACAGTACCCCAGGAGGAGAATTTGGACTTGGACCTTAGGACCGAGCACAGCCATTGCTACCTACTGCTGACCTCCAAAATGATTGGAATTACTCTAAGTAATTTTGAAATGTAGATATTCTTCAGAACCACAATCAGATGCCAATTTATACCAATTAGGTTGACTAGTACTTAAAAACAACAGAAAATAACAAGTGTTGGAACCCTTGTGCGTGGCTGGTGGGAATGTAAAATGGTACAGCCACTGTGGAAAGCAGGATGGAGGTTCCTCAAAAAATTAAAAATAGACTTATAATATGATCCAGCAATTCTGCTTCTGAATTTAAGCCCAAAAGAATTGAAAGCAGGGTCTTGAAGAGATATCTGTACACCCACGTGTTCCTCAAAATAGCAAAAATGTAGATGCACCCCACGTGTTCATTGATAGATGAATGGATAAATGAAATGTGGGATATCCATACAGTGGAATATAATTCAGCCTTAAAAAGGAAAGAACTTTGTACACATGGTACAATATAGATGAACCTTGAGGACATTATAAGTGAAATAAGCCAGTCACCAAAGGGTAATATTGTATGATTCCATTTATATGAGGTACCTAAAGTAATCAAATTCATAGAGAATGGTGTTTCCTGGGGGCTTTGAGGCGGAAGAGAATGGGGAGATGTTTAATGAGTCCAGTTTCAGTTTTGGTGATGGTTGTTCAACAGTGTTCTTAAGCCCTCTGAACAGTACTCTTAAAAGTGGTTAAGGCAGTAAATTTTATGTGTATTTACCAGAATGTTTTTTAATTATTTTAAACATATCCCTTTCAGGAAAAATGGAAAGAAATTTTTAGCACACAAAGTCCTTGTATTGAAAGATTCCCTCTGGCTGTTAGATTCATGACTTAGGGATCACAGTATAAACACGAGTTTAAATTCCCAAGTTTTATATTTTGGTTGTACCCATCTCTGAAATGGGCCAAAGAGATTTACTTAGCAGAAATAATGGGCATGTCTGTCTGTAAAGTACTTTCATATCTTTGGATGAAAGGCCCTAGAAATGTGTCCTCTGTTACTTTTAATGCTTCTTCATAAGAAATGGTTGTATGCTTGTGTACATAAAAGAACTGTATAAATAAAGAAATAACGTTAGATGATTCTTGGCTCTTCCACTAATGTTTTGGAAGCACATCTGAGCAAAGACTAAATATACCTTGACATCACCAGGTCTTGGTTCTGTTCCATCAGTTTCCACCCTGCTTTTGAGCATGCTCTATATACATACTCCAGAGAGCGTGCTTGCAAAACAGGGCTGAGCTTTGTATCCATGCAGATAACCATCACCAACCATTGTAAACACAGAACCTTCATTTTTTTCACTTTATATGCCTTTGTCTCCAAGGCACAGTGTTTGTTGATTAAAGAGAGTCAGGAGAGACAGTTCAGTGTGTCAAGGGCCCCAGAAAATCATTCAGGAGGCAGCCAGGGGTAGAATCTTCAAGCTCGGAGACCCAGTATCAGCGCAGTCCGGCTCCGCCTCATAGGAGTGTGTGACCTTGATGAAGTCGCAAGGCCTCCAAGCTCCAGGTTCCTCGTCCTTAAACCAGGTCTAGTAATTACTGCCTTGCAGATTTGTTGTGAAGATTTAACCAATGAGAAAATGTTTGTGGCCCCATGCCTGGTTCTTAGGAATACTCAGTAAATAGTAACTGATTATTAAGGATTGGGGCACTGGCCTTTCTAGTATTATTGTCACTTAAGTAAAAATACTACAACACTCTGGATGGACTTTGCTGCTTACTTTCTACTGATGGGTTGGTGGTCCTTGGTGACTTTTCTTTACACTGATGATAACATAAACCAAATTGTTTATATAAGTTTAAAGAGTAAAGCAAAAAAAGGAAAATTATATAAAAATTTTATGTACATTTAAAGAGTGAAGCAAAAAATAAGAAAAGAAAAGGAGTTCTAGTGTAAGGAGAAACCTATCCAATGCTTGTCCCACAGGCAACACAGGCAAGAATATCACTTGGTTTTATCTTTGTTTTCTGGCTGCCCTCCCACCCAGGATTCTTTCCTGACCACTGCTCCGAACCCCACTAATACATTACAGTCCCCCATGAAGAGCCCTGACATTTTTCTCCACCCTCTCCACATTCCCATCTACTTTCTACCTCTCCTTGAGGGTGGGCCGTGTCTCATTTTCATTGCTACACTACTTGTTGCAGTTCCTGACAAGGTCCACAAGTAGTAATAATAATTCCTAGCATTTGTGGACAAGAGTTTTAACCCCTTTCCTTATCTCACAGATTGAAAAACGGAGGCACAGTGAACTTAACCTACTCACCAAGTAAGCAGCAGAGCCAGGATTCAAATTTAATTTCGGGGGTTTCCCAACTCCTGCCTGTGGGCCTGACCACTCCGCCAGGGACTCGAACATGCTGTTGATTGAATGTGATCCACAGTAGAACTGTGACGTATCATTTTGTGCGTACACACACACACACACACACACACACACACACACACTCTTCACAAAACAACATTACTCTGCGCTCTGCACTCTATTTTCTATTATATTCACTCTATGCTCCTTTATATAAAAGACGAAATGGTGATCATGAGGCACAAAATTGATTTCATGACCCATTGGTTTCACATGCAGTTTGAAAAACACTGCCTCTCACTGTCCCCCTGTTCGATTGGGCTCCAGATACATGATAATGCCTCACTAGGAGCTTCAGGTATGTTCTGGGTCCTTGCAGCATTCCTGCAAGGTTAGCCCCACTTCCAGGAAGGAGCTGGGGCGTGGGGAGGTGAGTATCCGACCCTGGGTCAAACAGCTAATATGCAGTAGAATCAGAACTCAGGTCTGTCCAACTCCAAATCTCACTATTTTTTTCAGTAGATGCTCATTGAACTGAATGTTCTAATCAGATATTTTATTCATTTTTCCTACCACACCACTAAAAAAAAAATTCCCCCAAACCATAACAAGAAAAATGAATAAATATACTGTAGAGCAAAATTAAAAGATATTTCTCCTGTGCTATGTCCCTCATTTGGACAGTTTAGTGGTTTTGAAAAGCTGAGCTGTTTACTTTTGCCAACAAACTCAAGTCACACCACTGAAAGAAAATCAATTCAGAAGTGGGTTTACTCACTAATTTGTCATGCGCCAGTAAGTGTCTGGAGAAGACACTCAGAGTCTTACCTTGCCAGAGCTGAGAACCCTTTCTCTGCTGTGTCTCACGGGCTGCAGAGGTGGAGAAGTCTGTTGGCCTGGCTACTTGGTTACTTGTCTGTACTGCAGGAAACTTACATTTCTCTTCCCCACAAATGTAGGAAGCTGTGTTGCTTGTGTCTCAACACCGCAATTTAGGGAACCTGAGTTGTTTAGAGCAGACTTTGGGAAGGGGGAACTCAGTGCTCTTTACTCCTTCACAGATTTGGTGAACTAGGGCCACATCGTCTTCCCTGGCTCCCCACTTGCTGATCTGGGTGCAGCAGGGAGCTGCTCTGGTGGTCTCCCTCTTCCAGGCTTATCCCTGTCACTCTCAACCCTACCACGATCAAGTCAGAATTGGGAGAGATGTGACTGCAGCAAAGACCTACATAGGGACAGAGGCAAGGGAGTGGTGGTATACACAGTGGGGCTAGTCCCGGAGGGAACTTTCAGAAACAAAGACTGTATTCTTAAAAATATACACCTCAGTTTGTGTTCAGAATTTTAGGAATAGCAAGTAAATGAAAACACTTCCAAAAAAATTTTCTTAAACAGAGCAGGTAGCTGAAATGTAGGCGTCCTTTGTACTCAGGACCCTAAATAGTTAAAATATGTTCCCCAAAGAGAACACCAACGTGAGATTATATTCAGAGAGTTGCTTGCTTATCTGAAAGATCTGGAAAAACGGATTTCAAAACTCCTTTGGATGGATTCTCTACACCTAGAGCCCCTATCCTATGGGCATAAAGAAAATGTTTTCATTTGAAGAGGGATTCCATGCAAATGCAGCATTTATGATTGCACCCCAAGGGTTGGCACAGATCAACAGCTATTATCTTTATATGATGAAACATATTCATTTTTTATATTTATTTGACTTCTTAAAATCAAAGCAAAACATAGGTAATTTTTAAACAGTCCACTCTGCTCTTTTGGTATTTCCATTCCCTGGGTCGTCTGCAGCAGGTTGGAAAAGGTTTACCAGAGCTGTCTCTTTAAGACTTCTTTATTACCTGCTTTTCTTTCCCTTTTTTTTCTTGTTGAGAACAAAACTCAAAGAGAGAAGAGGTGGGTATGCTGTTACTAGTAAAGAAATACAACTGGACCCCAGCCTAATGCAGTCGGGCCTTTGTTTCTGACACTGAAGTCTTCATTAAGGCCCTGGAACGGCTCCCCGGAGCTCCTGACCTTTTTGTATGGAAAGAGGACTTTACACGACTTAAATTCTTTTTCCTTTGTTGGTGAACAATGTTCTTTTCTTCTGAATATGGATGATGATCGGTTCATTCGGAGGCTACAGGACTAAAAAAAAAAAAGAAGAAGGAAACCAAGATATAAAGCAACTCCAGGTGATTCCCTCAGTCTTGAAGCAGGGAGCCAAGCTGCCCTTAATAAAGGTCCTCAGATTAGAAATGAAAACGCAGCTCTTGGGACTTGAAGGAACAGGGGCAGCAGCCGCTCCTGAGGATGTGTTTTAGTAGAGGGCACTTTCCTGGTTTGGAACTGAACCGATGAGTGCTTTAAAGTGTTGTGCTTTATCTGCTGAGTTTGTAACCACTTGTACGGGTTTTGTCTTGGTCCCGGGTCGTTTTAAGTATCTGAAGGTTAGTGGGTAGGGTTTCTTTTTAGGATAATGAGAGGCTTGTCCTCCAGTGGTGTGTCCAAAAGGTCTGGTAAGACTGTAGTTTTCCGTCTTGCAGTTGTGTGGAGGGATTATCAATTTACTACACTCAGTGCTTTGATTCACGATGGCCACTTTGGGGTCACACACCTAATATGAACTTGTGTTATGTTACTAACAAAGGAAAAATTTACTACTGAATGTGGCACAGAAGATTTAAAAAAAAATTAAAAAATGTACCCTTTAAACCAAGGTGAAAAACAGGTTTGATACTAATGCGTTTAAAATATTACATTGAACAAGAGCATTTCTTTTTCTAGTTGTACTGTGCCAGCTGACTCTGATTAAATAAGGTTTAATTGTGTACCTTCAGAAAAAAATACAATGCTTAGGCTAATAAATTTAGTATATATTCACATGCCGGTTGTGTGTCCTACCATAAACGTCCATACTAAAATGTTCTGCCCGCAAACATTTTTATAACACTTATTTATAAGATTGGTTTATTAACTTCATTGCTTGGAGGTGGGCACTTTAAGTCATATCTATCAGAAGTGATCATTAATTTGACCCTTATTGGCTCTTGCAGTAGTGTCTGTTGTGAGCACTTTCATTACCTTTTGGTTTCTTATTTGGCAAGTGGACGAGAGCAGAATGAGTGGAAACTGAAACGAACACTGTGCACAAAGCACACTGGCATAGCAAAGCAGACATTGTTAACAAATTGCCTGCTGGTGTTAAGGGAAAAATATAGCTTTAATCAGTTAATGTTTTAATAAATCATTCTTTTTATTCAACAAGTTTTGATTGAATTTTTCCTCATTTTGAAAAATATATTTGGCATGTCTTAATGAAGAGAAAATGTTCTTATTTACAAAACTATTTTCTTCTCTCGTACCGCTAAGTAAACACGAGTAATTGCCTAATATATTCTTTTAGATTGACAGTACCCTTTGGCATTGGAAAATGCTTAAACTTAGTTTCTTTCTTTTTATGACATTCAGCAGCGATTGGTGATAATTAGCAGACCCTCCTTAAGGCCAACAGAGTATCTGAGGATTCTGTTTGAAGCTCAGAGTAAAGCAGCTGCAGGTGTTGGTCAGGGGCTGAGTGGGCAACTCCTGTTTCTCCAAAGAATCCCATTTTAATTCCCCAGTCTTTGGAGAGATTCATCCACTTCAAGGAGTTTACTAAAGAGAAGACGGTGAGGGAAGTGACAACAGAGAGGCCCTGATTATGAAACAGATGATTGAACTTTCCATGTGTGTCCCTGTGCCTGTTCTGAAGCACCAGAACCCCCAAATGTGCTAATATTGGGAGTCCTGTCTTCACATAACGAAGGAAGAAAGGTCTATCTTTTAGAAACAAAGCAAATTTTTTTGTAGTTAGCTTAGGTAATGCCTCTGTAGAGTGTACTTTAAAAGCCAGGTAGACACTTTATCCAACACTAGACCTCTCCCTGATGTGACTGATCTTTGGGAGGGAAACCCAAGGAAAAGATTTTCAGGTCCTATAAGCTGAGATGGACAAGTAAACGGTCCTGTCATTAATGTAAGCAAAGAGCCCACCTGTCACTTTGCCCAGTGGGCTCAAAGCGGATTCCTTACCCTGTCCCCTTTCAGCCCTTTTATCTCCTCAAACGCCAGTCCTCAAAGAGTCTCTCGGTTTGGGCTCCAGAATGGAACACCGCTTATAGTTTAGAGCCTGTGGAGTAAGTGGGAGGAAAGCCAGAGGAGAACGGGGAATAATGGGGACCAGCCTCCCCTCGCCTGGCCCATCGTTTCTATAAACCTCATGGAAACAACTGAAGGACGAGAAACCGCCCAGGTTGTTGAAATCTTACCATTGATAATTACATAAAATAAGAAAAGCTTCTTTTTTCCTTTAAATCTAAAGTAGAATGATGGTCATTCCCCTGACAGGGAGCTGTTGCCATTGCTTAGATGGTTTAGTCCTTGATCCTAAATTTTGGTAGTTTTAAGGGAGACGTTAAATTTGGGTCTCTGAATTTTTTCAGTTCTATTCAGTAATCATTTAGAAATGTTACATGACCAGTGATTTTTAGTGCTTTGTGGCATATTAGCCACTTTGTCAACTTTGTTCAAATAAAGTGTTCCTTTTAACATCTTTCGAAAAAAAATATTTCTATTGATGTTTAGAGAGAGAGGAAGGAAGAGGGAGAGGAACGTCGATGTGAGAGCGGAACATTGATCAGTTGCCACCTGCACGCCCCCCCGCCAGGGATTAAGCCTGTAACCCAGCCATGTACCCTGACCAGGAATCAAACTGGCAACCTTTCAGTGCATGGGATGGCACCCAACCAACTGAGCCACACCTGCCAGGGCTTACCGTCTTTTTAATTTAGGATCTTGCTTAGGCATACATGCATGGCTTTTGCTGGCACACCATCTGTCTTCTGCATCCATTTTTCCCTCACCAGTCTTGAAACTGAGACAATAGGGAAAGGAGGTATGGGAGGCTCTCTGAGTGTCATCCTTCTTCATGGCTAGAGAAAAATCAACCTTCTCAGTCTTTCTTCTCAGGCTTTTGAGAAGTGAAGAGGAATGGTCTAGCCCCAAGGCCAGGCCAGACTTGATGCTGGTGATTCCCTTGAGTCCAGCACTGGTAGAAAAGTCCAGTCTCCTCTTGTTCCCATAGCTGTGCATCTCATTGCTCTACCACCTTGATTGAAAGTGGCCAATTGGGCTCTTTTCTGCTGCCCATATTCTTGGGGCCTGGGTTACTAGAGGCACTTAAAAGAAAACTTAAATGGCCTACTTATGCTCAGGTACAAGATTCTCTCTTGAAACCCAGAAGGAGGCATATATTTCGAGAGAAATTTAATTGTGGTTCCTCCCGAAGCAGATGAATAGGAAGAGCTATTTAAATGAAAATAATTTCATTATGACACATGTCACAATGGGTTTCAGGTTATCCAGCCCTTGCAGTTAATAATGAAGTTCTGTGAGTCATGAAATCCTGATGCACAGACAGGATAACATGGGGATTAGCTGATGCAAATCAGAGGCTCTCTTCATGAATAGAGGTGCCACTGGCCCCAATAGTTTACCTTCTCTTTGGACAAAAACCAGGTTTTCCCATTCAGACAGGTGGAGAGATTCCCAATCCTGGAAGATTGTTTTACCAATAGAGAAAATATCCTAGTTTATTATTCGGTGCAAATGTGAAAATATTTAAGTTTTGCTTTGAGGCACAAATTTCAATTAATCATGCTCTTGGTATTTTTCCAGCATCACACCAAGATTTACAATTAATTTTTATAGCTCTCTTGATGTAACCTCAAAAAATTTATATCCTTGTTTTTTTCTGCTTGAGCAGAGATCACTCACTATCAGAAAGGCATTTTTAAACATCAAACCTTCCTTTTCCAGTTTCTTCTTAAGATGACACATTTGAACAGTTTCTTTTGTTAGTATTCAGTGGGCCAGAAGATATTTTGGACTGCACGCTGTACAATGGAAAATTAATAGAGATTGTTCTGTAAACAAGTATTTGCAACCTTTTAACTCATGATTATAGTGAATTTTGGTTTTTTGAATTTTTAATTCTGTTCTGAAAGTTAGCATTGGAATAAAAAGAAAAGAGGCTACAGTAATAATATTCTCTATTTTTCGGTATTTAGGAACCTGTTTTATTCACTGGAACGATGAGGAAAAATCTGGATCCCTTTAATGAGCATACGGATGAGGAGCTGTGGAATGCCTTAAAAGAGGTAATTTATAACACGTAATTAACTTGTTAGCATTAGTGTATGTGCATTTATAGCATTGCAGGTAATTAAGGGGGAACTTTTTTATAATCCTCCCCTAGGGCATGTTTCCATTGATTTTAGAGAGAGAGGAACTAAGAGAGAGAGGGAAAGAGAGAGAGAGGGAAAGAGAAACGTCAACGCCAGGGAGAAATATCGATTGGTTGCCTCCTGCATGCTCCTCAACCAGGGGTCAAACCTGCAACTTAGGTGTGTTGCGGAATGGAACCCGCCAACTTTTTGTGTATGGAGCGACACTCCAACTAACTGAGCCACACCAGCCAGGGCAGAGGGGAACTTTTTGTTTACCTGACTTTATATTCACCACCTGGGAGAACATTGAGGACATGGATACATTTAAAATGTGTATATTGATGATGATGGAAGTGAAAAATACAGCACCTCATGCTCATTTTAACTTTTTTCCTAGAACCCAAAGCAACTAGACACACCACAAAGCTCTAAACTAGAAGTTATAATTATGCGTTCAAATTCTACCAGAGGCCTAGTAGCTAACATTCATTTTACTCTTAGGGAACATCTACTAAGTGGAGACAATAATAATTTTTCAGTATTAGCTAAAAGATAAATGAGGTCATAGTAATAAAATACTTTTAAGTTTTATAAAAATGTGTTTATAAAGGTAAATTATTCAGTTAGAATGTGATAATTATTTATGGGCAAACATGTTTTAATGCTTCACAGCAAATGCAGATAAGAAAACCTTGGAGCTTTTGCTACGTTTTTATACCAATACGTTCATTTCTAGAGTATTTTCTATTATTCGTATAGTGCCTTCCTTTAGACCACTTCTTGGAATTTCCTCTTCCTTGCATGAAAAGATTATGACTGTTAAGGTGCTATTAATTTGTATTTTTTATTTTTTTACTATTTTGCTCACAGAATTTTTATTTGCATTGAAAGATATTTAAAAAACATTAGGTAATTTCAAATTTTATATACAACTTTTATCAGCATCTTTATTCAGCTTGTTGGTTAGATTTTTCTTGACTATAATTATATCAGATTAAACATTTGAAATGCACTTCACTTTTTTTCTAATTATGCTAGTTATATATCACATAGAAGTGAAAACTTGTGAAGTTTTATGGAAAGGGATGGGAAGTTGGTGATGCTGAGTGGCATTTAATAAAACCCAATGCAAGATTATTAAAACATTGAAAAATCATTTATTCCTATTTTCACAGGCCTGTTGTGTTGCATCTTTTAATACTAATTATTTTGTATATTCACCCTAGTTCTACAAATTGATTTTGAGCTACTGGGTGGCAGAACCACATGTAGACCTGTAAACCATAGACAGACTTCTCATCCCTCATAGGACCTAGCTCAGTCTTTTGCTTTTAAAAAGTGAGCACTTTAATACACATGTTCTGAATGTTTATTAACATTCCCTTCACTTCAGAGAAGTGTGGCTCATTTCTTGCACACACACGACCTCACATGTTCTTATTTTGAATCTGCATTTGCCATTTCATGTCAGCCTTCCAGGGATAGTTCTAAAATCTTTAATTTATAGATGAGCTTTGACTGTGAGCAAGCAGAGTTGGATGCCCGACAGTTTCCTGCCAGTAATTCTGGTTTCTGAAGGCATGTCGGCACTGAGTCTTCACACACCCACCCTGCTTTCCAGCAACTGTGGGGACCTTATTCCCCTAATCGGGCTCACCACTTCGCCTTCTCCATGAAAAGCAGTGGACCTCTGATTTCATTTGAATTGGAGAGTCTTTCTCCAGTGAAATTCTTGAAGAGAAGAGGTGGGGAGAGCAATTAACCATCAAATAAAAAGAAACGTAGGACGATCCCTGCTCTTGAACTCTCAGGGCACATTTAGTGGTGAATTTGTGACACACCTTTAAAAACAGGAATTACTGGTAAATGATTTTTCTATGTATTTTAGAGCTTGAGGTCTGTCTTCACAGATTCTCAGATAGGAAAATTATTCTAGAAACACATTGTTCCACAGACAGTGAAGAAATGTTAATTGGCAGACAAATCCTTTCAAAAACTTAGAACTTCGTTGTGGCTTACTTCGTCTGTAGGAATCAAAATAAAAATAAAAATTAGTAGCCTCTCAGAATTCTAAAAATGATGGCATGGTGGAAGTGGTAGATAATACTAAGATCTGCCTTTATTTAAGCTACACTTGGAACCCCCTGTGAATAAAGATAAACATGAATTTATTTCCCAAAATGAAGACAGTGGTTTCCTTGTATTGCTTCTGGAATGGCCCTTGTTGCCTCAGTGATACCTCTTAGTGTGAGAAATCACTCCACATTGTGTTACTCTAGGATTTATTTCTAAATGACTTTTGTGTGTTTATTTTCAACGGAAGAGTTGGTATCCTGATATTTTAGAAAATTTACCAAATCTTTCATTGAAAAACATAGAAAGCCACAAAGTCAAATTTTAGGAGAGCTAAACACCCTGGTCAGCTGGTTTATAAATGATGCCAAACTGGAAATGGGAACCCAAACCTATGTAAAAGAGAAAAATGCCTTTTTTTTTAAGTCCTCTTCATCCTGCCTCCTCCTCCTGTCTCAGTGGAGATGGATGTTCAGAAGGGAGATAGTTCTATAGATGTTGCCCGTCTAATCTGGGTTATTTTTTAAGTGAGGCTGAAAATACATTTCTTCATAGGTCCTGAAAAATAGCCAGCTATAAACTGAAGAAAGTTAATTGAAATTAGTGCTGATTTGGGCACCTAAAAAGAAATGGCAGTTCTATAAATATAAGCAATGGCTAAAGATTAAGCAGTTTATCAGTGAAAGGTCAAAACATATAAAACTGTATTATATATATGCAGATAGGCTCAGTACTGATAAAAGCAAAGAGGAAAAATGCAGCAGAACATGGAGAGAGGCCAGCTAACTGCATTATTAATAACAGGCAATATCTATTGGTCTCTGCTCTGTATCAAGCACTGTTGTAAACTCAACACATACTGACTAATTTTATACTCTAATGATGTTAGGAGGTAGACACCTTTGTTATTATTATATTATAGTATAATTTGTAAATTAGGAAGGTAGGATAGGGAAAGTTCAGGAACTTGCCCAGTTGGCAGAGCCAGGTGAGACTCATGCCTAAGCTTCCTGGCCTCTTGGCCCCTATGTTTTATTTTAATTATGCTGTTATCTAATGTTTTCAAATTCAACAGTTGTAACTCGTAGTTACCATGTTATAGTGCCTCAATTTTCTTTTTCTCGGTTCTAAGACTTAATTGTAACATGAATGTGTGGTAATACTAACAGAGGGCCTTCACATTCATGTCATTCTCATAACCATCCCTGATTTGTAAATGAAGACAGAGTCTCAGAACACAGTGTGTGTCTTCTGGAACCATGTCTATTGTTCTCACAACCCTTACTTCTCATCAGGCAGATATGGATGACCTGAAAGATGGTAAAAAAACAGACTAGTGATGAGATGTCATCTAAGCCGGGCAAGTCTGAGATTATTTCTTCAAAGCCAGGGTATCGGTCTTAAGAAAGACCATTTTGCATACACAAGTGTTACCAAAGTCAGCTCAGCACGAAAAGCTCATAAATGCCTTGCCACTGGCATACCTTCTATCAGTTCTATCAGTTCTAGACCTATGAATATGTATCGTAACAAGAATACTCAGTACATACTCTTCCTTGTAATGAAGGAGGTTTGGCTAAGTTGACATCTTTATTTTATAATTTTTAGTACAAGTAATTGCACCACAGTTCAAATCTTACACTTTACATTTTGTATACTTTCATGCTGATGTTAAATACCACTATCATATTTAATCTTAACTCAGAATTTCTGTATGCTGGGCGTGGACTTACATCATGAACACAATTCAAGAACACGTTCATAGAAGTGCCTCAGTATTTAGGAAATACCATGAAAACGCTGCCCACTTACCCTTGGTGTTTTGTTATTTGACAATATAATTCTGTGCCCCTGTTTATTGGCCATCACTCATCAATCTGTTAGTTTCTTTCTTTTTTCTTTACCCTCATCCGAAGATATGTTTTCATTTATTTGAGAGAGAGCGGAAGAGAGAGAGAGAAATAAAAACATTGATGTGAGAGAGAAACATTGATTGGGTTGCCTCCTGTATGCGCCCCAACGGGGGATCGAACCTGCAACCTAGGTATGTGTCCTGACTGGGAATCAAACCCACAACCTTTTTGGTGTACAGGACATCAACCAACCAAGCCACCTAGCCAGGGCTCAGTCTGTTAATTTTTTAAATTGAAGTGTATTATTTTAACTCTCAACTACAGCCTGTGTTTTGTTCTTGCTTTATAAAATTTCTCTAAAACAAATATTCATTGAACTGAGCCCTACCATCCTGTTATGTTTCAGGTTATCTTTGGTGAATAAGAGGGTGTTTTTTTTAATTTATAATTACAATTTTTTGAAGATAGATGAATTTAAACACCATCAATCCCCATAGTCTGGAGGAAATAAGATGTTATGTTGTGCCCTGGTTTTCATAAGTTTTCATTCACTGCAAAACATTCATGAGATTAAGGTAAGTGCGCTTGACTAGTCTAGCAATATGTGATTAAATTTGGGGAAGAACCATCACCAGAATAGACTCCATATTTACTAATATATGAAGTTCAGTTTGCCAGTGTATGAATTTGTATTTTTTTAAACTTTAAAACCTTCCAGAAGAGCAAGGTACTGATAAAATTATGTCTTTAGCCCTGGCTGGTGTGGCTCAGTTGTTTGGGTGTCGTCCCATGCACTGAAAAGGTCGTTGGTTCGATTCCGGGTCAGGGCACATGCCTGGGTTTCCAGCTCAACCCCAGGTAGGGGGCATGCAGGAGTCAGCCAGTCCATGTTCTGCTCTCACATCAATTCTTCTCTTTCTCCCTCTCCCTTCCTCTATCTCTAAAAATCAATAAAAAATCTTTAGAAATATATATATATATATAATAAGATTATATATATAATAAATATATATATAAATATATATATATATAATAAATATATATATATAATAAGGTTATATATATATATATAATCTTTAGAGAGCCATACTTCCTGACATAATTGGTTTTAAATTTCCTGTTTAATGTACTAACTCTTGCAAAATGTATTTTGGGAAATTTGACTCAACCATAAAGGCCTTTTAACTTTTCTGTTTAGATTACATTGGGAGAAATACCTTTATTTTTTGAGAGACTTTCTTAACTAATCCGTGGGCTGGGTTCCTGGTGGATGTCTTGTCGGGATGGGGGACACTAAGATGATTTCTTTTCACCAACTTTATTGCGGTGTGGTTTACATACCAGAAAATTACCCCCATGTAAGTGTGATTCAGTGATTTTGCTAAATTTCTAGTTATACAATCACAACAGTCCAGTTTTAGAGCGTTTCTCTTGCTCCCAGAAGTTCCCTTGTGTTTACTTACAGTTACCCCTCCAGTATCTAGGCAATTCCTATTCTACTTTTTGTCTCTATAAATTCCTGAGGTTAAATTTTAACTAAAAAATTAAGAAGGAACATTTAAAATTTTTTTAAACCTTACTTTAGGAATAATTTTATTTATCATACTATAGATGTCTAAAAGAAATTGACAGGACATGAACAGACTGTGCTTACTGATGGCAACCAAGAAGAATCTTGACTTCCATTAAATTTGTGCCCTTAAGTCAGAATACTTCTGTCCTGAGTTGACTCAACCATCTTTCTCAGTGAACACTAATTGGAAATAACTGTCCCTGTCACATGGCCATACATACAAGATAAGATATGGAAGAAGTCCCAAGAATTTCAAAGCTCTGATATCTAGGGGGCTTCTACTTCAATAGTAGTTTGTTTAGGAAAGCACCATTCTTCTTTCTACATCCACAGGTACAACTTAAAGAAGCCATTGAAGACCTTCCTGGTAAAATGGATACCGAATTAGCAGAATCCGGATCGAACTTCAGTGTCGGACAGAGACAGTTGGTGTGCCTTGCCAGAGCCATTCTCAGGAAAAATCGGATATTGATCATTGACGAGGCAACAGCAAATGTGGATCTCAGGTACAGAGCTGAGATCCATGTAATCTGGAATCCAAATTTTAAATGTGGTAAAATGAGAAACATTTAATGATGGTGAGGAGTTTTTTTAAGTGTTCTCTTTGCCCCAAAGATATCTCTTGATAACATTAATTCTAGTGAGCAGAGGAAAAAACCAAAACATGTTATACGGTGTTAATGGTATTATTAAGCATCCTAAGAGAGATAGATTCCTAAATTCAACTCCTCATAGTTTAAAGCAATTTGGAGGGAAGAATATTTTCCATTTTTTAATGAAAAATGGCAAATTTCTAAATGGACTTTCTACTTAGACTTTAAAGAACAAGATCATGCTTAAAGTATTGATTTTTTAAAACATTATAAAAATGTCATGCGATCTTTTTAAGTCTTAAGTTTGTCTTCACTAAATTAAATTCAACTTCTTTGATTCCAGAACTGATGAGTTAATACAAAAAAAAATCCGTGAGAAATTTGCCCATTGCACTGTGCTAACCATTGCACACAGGTTGAACACCATTATTGACAGTGACAAGATTATGGTAAGATCCTCACCTGTGGAATTCTAGTTATTTGTATTTATGTTCATATTTCCAATTTACCCTTCCTTGTTAAGCTTGATAGAAATCTACAGTAAGTTCATTTTCTATTAATTTTTCCTCTCATTTTTGACAGTAACTCAAATACTTTACACATTCAGAATATGCTATTAAATAACATGTCCATGAATTTAATATTTTCATACTAAAAGCTTATTTGAATTGTATTTTTATTTAAGATGGCCAACCATGAAAATATCCAAGATATGGCTTCATATTACTGAGTGATAGAATATAGTCATTTTCACTCTGTCACAGTTGTTTCAGCTTTTTGGATTCCCTTAATAAAAAATTTAGCCTTTCATTTAGACTGCCAGGCAGTTGCTGGATAAGGCTGAGAATTTCTCAGCTGTTGGGGCCTTCACAAGCTGTGCTGTCAGAGGGGAGTCTTTGAGAAGAAAGGGCCTAGTCAGAAAAACAAAGTATTTCAACAGAAAGGATTTAATATAGGAAATTTGATACATGGAATAGGAGGGCTGGAAAAGTGAAAGAAAATACTGGGGTAGTAATTTTAGGAAGTAGCTACCATGCCCTAGGACAGCTCTTCAGACTTAGGAACTCGAGGGAGAACCCCTAAAGAGTCAGTGCTCAGAACTCCAAGGAGGGGCCACTGCCCAGCAGCTGGTCATATTTATGGGGGAAGGATCACAATGAAGCTATTTCTTAATATGCTAATAAAAGATGAAGAATGGAGCCAGGTCCTACTGTGTGTGTGTGGGCAGGGGGGGGGGTAGAGGGGCATGGTGGTGAGTCCCACTAGGAGATGTAAACTTGGCCACTTATTTGCACCTGGGTCAGAGCTGGTTTCTCTTGCTGACTCCTTTATAGGGAATGGCAAGATTAGAACTCAGGGGACTTGGGACATGCATTCCCTAGCTTCAGAGTTGAGGAATTGTTCTCTCTGCTCCATCCACCCCAGGTGTAAACCCTACTTTTTATTCTAGAGCCTCTGGTTCCCAGTTGGCTTTCAGTTCGGCAAAACACTATACATAATGTTCTTTCTCACACCTTTGATTTTTGAAGCAATTTGTTTTTTTTTTTTTATTTCTTTAGAAATACCTATTTTCTTTCCAGGAAACTAGTGATTTGCCTGTTCTGTTATTTTGGAAGGTTTAAGAATATAAAGACAAGTCAATCAGCTGCAAAGCCTAATGCTTCAGAGGGCGGGTGGCCAGCCTGGGGAGTGGCTGGGGAAGTGACAGATGCTAATGAAGGGCATAACCAACAGTGTTGTCATCCCAAAGTCGTGTAATTGCAAGTGCTTAAGGTGTAATAATTACATTTGGTTGCACTGGTGAATACTTCCGCACAAAGACAGATGGATATGGTTTTGTTTACTGTGAGTAAATCAAACAAAAGGCCTTGTTGGGAAACAACTGCGACCTAATTAATAGCTTTGTTTATGTGTTGACTCTCCAAAGGGATTTACCCAGTTTTGGTTCATTAAATGTCATTAATGTGTTAGGCTTAGAATTCTATTTTACAAAGACATTCTCTCAATTTTAACTTTATTAAGCATGATGTAGTTGTAATGACAGCTAATTTAATCTTCCTCATTTGCTCAGTTGCCACAAAACAGTGGAGCAAGACAGACACATTAGAAATCCTCTTTCTTCTAAGACTCACCACTATCTCTGCATTAAAGACAACGTCTTCCCTGTAGGTTTTAGGATTAGCTGGCAGCTTGTGACCTGTTTTCAGCCAATAGCACAGCTCTTTCCTCACTCCAGTCTTTGTGACACCCTCGGATTCTCCCCAGTAGTGTGAGCAAGAGAAGCACATGAAAATCTGTAGCTGCTCTAACAATATTGTCTCCTGTGCTCAACTTTTTCACTGTCAGTAGTTGGAGAATTCTTTGGGAATGAATTCTGGAGAACCAAAACCAGGGCTCAGAAACTCAGATCCCGCCTCTTCTGTTTATAGGCCATCTTATGGTTTTAGAACCTTTACCCTTTCTTCCCAAACTCAAACCTCTCCTTAGTAGTTTTTTCCCGGAGAAATCAAAACTAGAAACTGTTTAACGTACCCACTTGGAAAAGCACAGAAACAGCTCAAAGCTTATTGGAGTTTTACTCATTTTATTTTTGATCTTTATGGAACTGAAAAAAAGGCTACATAGCCAAAATAAGGACATTTCAGTAGAGGAAAGCTCCTTCAAAAATAGGCCAAGAGATTTCATTAACAATTTCAGAGAGAAAAATAACTACTGTGAAGACAGAAAGCACAGTCTGGGAGGAAAAAAATACTTTCAAGGGGGAAGAGCTTTGGGGGAGCAGCTATGGAGGGCCCTGTGACCTAGTCTTCATCCCCCCAGGTGAGAAGAATGACTTCCATTTCAAGACCTAAGAAAGGATTTTGAGTAATTCTTGCCACAGAGAAAATCACAGGCACCTATTTTACCAATCAAGGGAATCAACTCACGAGGTGGATAACTGCTCCTGAGCCCCTTTGTCACCTGGCAGCCACAAAAGCAGGCATCTAAAACTCAGATATCCCCCACCCCCACTCTCCTTGGTGCTAAGTGGGATCTCCTTTATTGCTGGTCACCTGTGGAAAGCTGTTCCAGGCATCTCTTTCCCATCACCAGGCTTTTCCTCCACCCTGCACTGCCCCCCGCCTCTTCCCGCAGCCACCCCACTATCACTGAGGGCATCCTGCCAATTAAAATGGATTAAATTATTTTGCAATGGGTCCATTTAATTTTTATATCTAGGACAGCTACTTAAAATATTTGCAGATACACAGGCCTGATAAACACATCTTCATTGAGCTTATGTAACTGACTGACTCATCCACCATAATGTATTTTTCTTTAACCTGCTAGAGAGCGGCAAGCAATTTGAGGTTGACGTTCCTGGAGAGATCTGGGGCCAAGGGGTTGCTATCACACTGACTTGAATGTGTGGTTTAGTCTATAGTATAAGCTGGGTTACAGGAAAATGGAGACACAGTGGGAGATTTCAGGAGCCTGTTCTGATAGCTAAGAAGGATGTTAAAATAAAAATTCAAAGCTATACCTCTTTATCTGTACAAAAAGAAAATTGGGAGTTGCATTATGTTTACTTGTTCTAAAAGGCCTAGAATCTTTGATCCAACTAGTAAATGTAAAGGCTCAGGGGGTAAAATGCTCTTTCTGGCCTTGTGTCAGCCTGTTTCCCATGGCAGCTCCCCTAGCACCTGGTGTTAGTCTACGCAGCACTGCCTTCTCTTCTTTCTCTTTACCAATATTTGATATAAATGATAGCATTTCAGGCCTCCATCCTCAACCCTGATCTATCTCTCCCTCACTTTTCCTTTCCCTCTCACCCATAGCCGTCAGCCTGAGACATGTGGTCATCCAGGTCTGTATCCCTGATCCTGTAATGCCTATATCCTGCTGCTTTAGACAGCTTCACTATTCCACCCTTGATCTCACCCTGTATTCTTGCCACACTACACCACTGGGCAGTCACTCAGCCAAGTCCTGAATTTAGTTTCCTTTACATTTAACTTTCAGCCAGCAAGTATTGGGTGCCTGTTACTTGTCATGTCCAGTGCCAGGGCCTGGAGATGCCACAGTGAACAAGGGAAGCCACATACCCCTGCCCTTAAGGAATTGACATGCTCACCTCCAGCCCTCTTGGCCAATGTTGTTCCCTGAAATGACCATTGTCCACCCCCCGCCCCCATTTCTGTACATTCAAGTCTGTCCATTCCGTCAGGTCCAGTTCGCTGCTCTTCTTGAAACTCGTCCTCAGGACCTCTGGCCAGAAATCATCTCTTCTGCTGCTGACCTTGTCGTGCTTTTTTTCTTGCATTATAGACACTTGAGGATTTTACTCTCTCTCTCCTTTCAGGGTAGGCCCCTAAAGCCAGGGGCTGTGACTCACATAGCTCTCTGCCCCCTCCACGGCAGCCTAGCATAGTAGCATGCATACAGTTAAGCGTGCAATAACCATTTGCCCAATAAAGACAAGAATTAATGAAGGTTTACTTAAATTTTCCTCAAATGTGTTTTGGCCATGTGTTACTTGCTCTTTATTAATCCTGATAGTTTAATAAAATTGGTTTTCTGTGAGTATATACCTGGCACACAGTAAATAATTTGAGTCCTGATTATAATAAAATTGCAGTGGAAAGTGCAGGGGAAATGCTTATGTTTATAGGCATATTTTCTTAAATTATAGAAAGTTAACATAAGATAGTATCCATGTGGAAAGATATATCAGAAAATTGAATGTTAAAATTCTCATCTCCCTCATTTTAGTTCTGATAATAAAATTAAATATTTTGCTTTTAATAATAAACTGTCTTTCTCTGGGTACTCACATGGTGAGGAAAGAATGCAGGTTCAGACCTAGATTCGAATCCCAGCTCTGCCATCCACTGATTCTGCAGCCTCGGCCAAGGACTTTAACTGAACTGCTCCTCAGCCTCCATCTCTGGCTATGAGCTTCTTGACAGACTATGTCTGGCTCATCTTTGACTCTCATTCCTAAAACAGTGCTGTGGTATCAGGTGCTTATTCAGTACTTACTGGATGGAAGGGAGGGAGGAAGGAAGGAAGAAAGGAAGGAAGAAATTTTGTGTTGTGTTTGTCTACTCTGTTTTGACAATTAACAGTGGTGACTAAAGCAGGTGGCACAGTGAATGCTCAGCCCTTATCGTTACTTTCCTTTCCAAATTCAAAGGCCGCTGTTTTCATTATGGAGTGATTTTATTGATCTTAAGGCAGCTTATACTTGTGTTACATTGCATATATGTGCCACGGCATCTCATCTCTCAGATCTTGTGAATTCATCCATTTGGGGCTATATTAATGCTGTTCATGATCAGATACTATATTTTGTTTTGATTCCTATATTTTGTTTTATTTTTCATTTTAAAAGTGTTTCTCACAGAAGTTAAAATTTAACTTCTAATTATCAAGCTTATAACAAATTACCACAGTTCTGTCAGCCACCTCCCCCCAACTTGAGAACTCCCCTTATAAAATATAATACACATCCATTAAAGTGCTAATGCTCATAAAGCTCAAAATATTTTGACCAAAATGATCTCACTGTCATTTATATTGTTGATCCTGTTGCTTTTTGAGAGCATTCATTTTTCCTGGCTCTGCCTTTTTGGATATGCAGCAATTCTGAGAATTCCTCATCTTAGTGGCATTCATGTGTTTTCAGACAATAAAATGGAAAGATTTGCTATTCATTCAAATTTGAATAAAGAGGATGTTGACAAGCACTAAATATTAGCATTGCTTCCATTAAAAATTATGTGACATCTTTGTAGCCAGAGAACTCCTTTTTCACCAGCTCTGAAGTAGTGATTCTTAAGTTTACTTGTTGCCTTTGCAGAATATAAAGTTTTTATTGTATGAAGTAATTTGATTCACTTATTTAACTTAGCCTTTAGCATGAGAGAGACATGTATTTTAAAATTGTGTTTTTTTCCTTCATCAGGAGTGGTTATGCTCTATAAGGCTATGCTTAAGTAAATTATACATTCAGGGCATTAAATGTTCATGCCAAATTATAGGACATTTTAATTATTATGTGGATGTGACAGATTCAATTATTCTTGAACTCTTTTGAGAAAGCTGCCCTTAGCAGTGGTTCATGGTAGTAAACAAAAGATTAACAGGAAAATACCCTTTATAAGAGACCTAATAAATGTTTCCCATTAAATACCATGGGACAGAATTAACTGTAATACCTAGATGTGGAGAAACAACCTGTGTCCCGCTTAGATTTTCAGCATATTCTCTTAAGATAAATTTACTCTAAATATGACCTAAATGAAGAACTAAGTGCCACTTACAATCAGAACTGTTTTCCAAGGTACCTCATTTGGGCCAGTTGTTTCAGACTCTTCTTTCTCTTTCTGAAGCCATTAACCAAAGCCACTAATAAGTAGAAATGCAGAGTAAAGAGCCCCTTCCTCACCCTTTCAGTTTCCCGTGGACATATTAATGAGCGATAAAATGGCTGGAAGGCAGGCAGCTGAAGGAGGGAAGAATCAGGGAAAGATCATTGTGAAAACAGATACTCAGGTCCTCGGCGGTTGAGACGGGGCTGCCCCCGTGTGCTATGCGGGCTGTGATGGTTGGAATTTGGAGCTCAGTTTCTTAATTGCTTCTTTAGTCTTATCCGAAGGGAAAATTGGATTTCTGGAGATTTCTTTTGTGCAGAGCAATTATGCTAAAGCTGCTTAGGTAGCAGCTCTTTCAGCCGGCCTTTCCCTCTCAGAATAATAAACCGCAACCAAAGCCAACTTCAAGGTGCACCTTAATCTCTGCAGCAAGGATTTTGTCCCCTCCTACCAGGTGACATATTCCAGGACCCTAAAGGAACTCCAGAAGTGTTTACTTCTGTTATAGATACTGCTCAATCAAATCAGCTCGGCAATTAATTTGTTGTCAGGTCACTGCTGTCTGATTTGTGTGACATTACCCTACTTTTTAGATAAACTGAATTTGATTTTCTTAAATCAAGAAACTTCCCAACTCTGAATATATGTATAAGTAGCCCTCCGAGCTCAGAGTCTAAGAGCTAAAAGCACTAATGAAAACAACCCAAAATGCCCTTGGCAGAATATAAAATGCCACAGGACTGCTGAGTGTCCATAATCATAGTCTAAAACTCTTGTTTTCTTCCTTTCCTATAACATTATAATAATAAAAGGTCGGGTTAGGCCTTTGTCTGCCTAGTAAAACAGGGTAATCAAACCATTTAAGCACCCGCCAGGCCTACCACCCAAATAGATTCTCTCTATTCTCCCTCTCCTGCCTCTTTCCGAAATATTGTCTGAGTTATAATATGTTGCTGCAAAACATTGTGTGCTAATGGGTTTCTTTCTGCTGATGAACAGGTTTTGGATTCAGGAAGACTGAAAGAATATGATGAGCCCTATGTTTTGCTGCAAAATAAAGAGAGCCTATTTTACAAGATGGTGCAACAACTGGGCAAGGCAGAAGCTGCCGCCCTCACCGAAACAGCAAAACAGGTGAGCGCGCCACGAGGAGTGGTAATTAGAGTCCGTCTCAACCGTTCACTCCTCACAATCTGGCACCAAGGGGTATGGTAACAAGCACTCTGTGCCCTTTTCAATTATAAGCCTCCAGAGACAAAGCTTCGCGGCTCGGTCTTAACAACACGTCCCAGGTTGAAGTCAGGTCTGCGAAGCATCGGCAGGCGTGGTGGGGGTGGGTACGGGATGCGTGTGTGCTCACATGTGCAGGCGTGTGTGCCCGAGAGATTTCAGATTGGGCTTTTCACACATTTGGACTCTGGGCTCAGATCCTCATACAGCAGAGAATACTCACATTTTACAGATCCATTGCATTTCATTCTGACTGGTGCTTGGCACATTTGAGATGCAAATGCTTTCAAGGTACATCGGGAAATTTGAGAGATTGAAGGGGAAAGGGGGAATATTGTTAATTGGGTCTAGAAAGATCTACCAGGGAAATGGTAGGCATGCTCCTGATGATCGACAGTGTAAACCAAAAAGATTGAGAAGAGCAGAGAGACTCAGGTTCTCTGTTGAGCAATTATGGTGACGAGCGAGGAGGATGAGGCTCTGAAGCTTGTGTGCCGGGCACTGATACAGGTCCTTTCATCCTTGTGCCCAGTGAAGGGGCTGGGACTTCGAGAGGGAGGGCAGGTTGCCCGGGGTCCCATAGCTGGCTGAATCATTGGCAGAGCTGGAGTTCAGCCCTAGGTCTAGGGATGACAGAGTCTGTGTTCAGAACTTTTCCCCAGTTCTCATGCTGTGTGTGAATGTAGGGAAGCTCCACTTGGAACACTAGTCTTTTTTATGCTGAAATTCACACAGTGTTTTCATTTACTACATACACTGTCTCCCAGTCAGAGCGTCCCTCATAGGACCTGATGGATCCTTTGGCATCCCCTGTGTACTGTAGTCACAAAAGCAGCCAGGAATCTGACAAACCCTTTGGTTCTTTGACATCAGGCATTTTACATCAAAGAGGTGTGTTCCCACCTACATATCAAAGTCTCCATTGAAAAAATGTGCTATATATTATCAAGGTGTTGGTAATGAGAAAAACCATATAATTGTAGATCGGTCCAGATAATATTAGTTTAACACTCTCATCTTACAGATGAGGAAACTAAGGCCCCTTAGAAGGAAGGTGGTGCTGTATATATAACTAGTGTTACACTGGTTTGTAGCAAACACAGAATCATAAATCTGTTCTTTCAGTAAATATTTTAACTGAAGTGTAACATACATAGAGAAAAGCACATGGGTTATAGAATTAGGAATTTCATCATTCCTGGTCCAGTAATCTTGCCCCTAATTTGACAGTACTAATGGTAAATTACATTCGTATAGTTTTTTACAGTTTATTTTACATAGTTCTCACATACATGATTTCACTTAATCCTCGCGGTGGTTCTTTTTTATCCCACTTCATGGATAGGAGATTGGATCAAGGGCTCACTTAAGGTCACGGAGCTGGTCCATCAGTGGGGAGCAGCAGGGGAGTTGCTGGGTGCAGCCCTGGGTTCTGTGTACTGTGTCCAGTTTGAAAATGCTGTGCCTTGATTCATGTGTTCAAGGTGGGCCAGTCCCTCCAGCTCCCGTGGTGGCAGATTATCACTCTTAGATTTCAGTCCTACACTGGCTCAGGTCACCCCTATGGAAAGACGTAAGGAAATACATGCCTGATTCTCATCCCAGTTGAAGGTCTTCTTGACATTATTTCTTTATACATTTGGTCCTCTTGGGAGAACAAACTGACTGACTGTCAACTATTTAAATATGCAAGCATCAAATATCAGTGCATCATTCAAAAGTGTAACACCAGGAGGATCCGCTAAATCAGCAAGCTTTTCGCTCTAACAGATTAGAATTCCATCGTTTGAAAAGGAAACTCAACATCTGGGAGAAGTTACTTCCAAGTCACGTTTTCTTGACCACATAGTTGCTTTTCTGAAAATATTGGTGCGGGCAAGCTGAATCGCTCTCTAGTGGACCCTTTTAGATGACCGTGAAATTGTAGAGAAAGTACTTTTTAGAGAGATAAAGTTAAAGGGTACCTTAATTTGCTAGGGCTACCATAACGAAGTACCACATAATAAGTCAATTGAACAACAAAATTTATTTCCTCATGGTTCTGGAGGCTGGAATTCTGAGCTCAAGGTGTCGGCAAGGTTGGTTTCCCTAAGACCTCTTTGCTTGGCTTGAGAGAACACATCTCTCTGTGTCTTCACATGGTCTTCCCTCTCCGTATGTCTGTATCCTAATCTCCTCCTCTTATAAGGACACCACTCTTATTAGATTAGGGCCACCAATACGACCTCATTTTAACTTAATTGACCCCATCTCCAAATACAGTTACATTCTGAAGTATCGAAGGGTTAGGACTTCAGCGTGTAAATTTCAAGGGGCCACAGTTCAGCCCATAACAGGATAAATGCCTATCGTTCATTCTCTTCCATGATGAAGCAGACCTATGGCTGAGGTTTGTGAAGTTCCTTTGTTCCCAGTATGTAACAGAGGTGCTATTTTATCTATTCATGACATCACCAGATACAACCCAAAAGTTACAAAATCCTAATGTCCTAGATTCTAGGAGCCTAGACCAGTTGGAATAGGTGAAAGAGGCACTTAGTAGTCAAATGGGCTTATATGTCACCCAAGGTCTCTGAGCCTCAGAGCCCTTACCTGTAGTGCAGACCAGCCCTTACCTGCCTCCCCTGTAGCCCTCACCTGCCCAGCTTCTTCACACTGTTATTACAAGGCTCAGATGAGAGAGGCCATGCTTAAGTGCTTTAAAGAATATAGAGTACTTCACAAATACAAAAGAATTCTACCTGTCGATGATAAAAGTTGGATCATTTTTAAAAGGTGGTGGATTGAACCCTTTCCTCTCAGTAATAACAAGAAGTTTCCAAAGTTCTTCTGAGTAGCTTTAGAGACTCTAAATAATTAAAATTTATTTTTAAAAATTAGTTTTTAACGAATAAGACATTTAATGCTACAAAATTCAAAATCTTTTCAATTAGTTGTGTGGGTTTTTTTTAATTTAAAAAGAAAAAGTAAGTCACTGTACTACTCCTGTCATCACAGCTCTGCCCCCAGGATGGAGCCCAGGCACCATCGACTGTTCTGTTGATATAGTCTGCAACAACCAGAACTTGTTCATGTATGGACTTTCTGGCTTTTAAGTACAAATGATAGCTGTTCCTTATTTTTTTATTTAACATTATATCTCAGATTATAGCAATGCATATAGTTATCTTATTTTTTTCAATGGCTACACAGTATTTATGCTTTCTCCTTGCCTACTCCCCATTTTTCCTTCTACTTAACTGTTAGAGTTTTATGTTTTTCCCCCAAAGAAGGTGCACTCAGATTTACTTGTTTTTGTATTATATTTTATAGTTTTGTCAGTTCTGCTTTTATCTTTATTAATTTCTTCCTTCTTTGGTTTATTGTTTACTTCTTGAATACACTTGTTTTCATTCTTTCTTGTTTATTAATATAAATATTCTACAGCTGTGAACTTTTCTTTGGCTATTGTTCTAGCTATATCTTACAGGTTCTGGTGTCTAGTGCTTTTGTCAGAGTTAAGTTTTTAGATCGAGATTCTGCAGTTTGGTTTTTATTTCCTCTTTGGCCCAAGAATTATTTGAGAATGAGGTCTTTAAAATTTTCTGGTGATAGGAGTTTTTATGTTTGTTTCCTATTTTACCATCAGTGTTGATTTTCATTGCCTTGTGATCAAAAAATGTTATCTGTACTGTTTCTATTTAGAATTAATACCTGTTGTATTCTAGTATATAAGCAATTTTTGTGACTATTGTTTGGGCATTTAAAACAATGGACTATTGTCTGCTTAGGGTTGAGAGTTTAATAACTTTTAATTAGACCTACTTCATTAATTGAATTATTTAGGTCTTCTCCTTATTTATTTATTTAGGTCCATTTGATATGACTTGGACTTAGAGAGGTGAATTGTAACAAGTTCCAATATAGTTCCTGTCACTTCTGTTTTGATAATTTTGATGTTGTGATTTTCAGTCCACAGATCTTCATGTCTTGGGTTTTCACTATGAATTCTATTCTCTACTATATTTTTTATTTTTCTATTAGTTTAAAGTGCTTTTCTATGATTCATTTAATGCTCTTGACCCTGAATCCAACCTGGTTTAGAACTAAAATTGAGTGCTCCGTTTTCATTTGCCAGGTATGTCTTTGATTGTTTTAATATCAAACTATAGATGTATCTTCTGTTAGTGACAGGTAGTTAGGCTCAGCTCTGAGAATTAATCTTAGCCTTTTTTTTAAACAGATAAGTTTAGTCCATTTACATTTATTGAGATTATAGGTATGTTACACTTTCAGTTTTTAGTGTTGTGTGTTTTTTTAGCCTATTAATTTGTAGCTTGTAATTTTTTTCTCTCATTGCTTTATGTATGGTGGTTGTTTTTTCATTTCTTTTAGGAATACTTTATTTCATTATTTAACTCCCTTGATAAACAATGACAACATATCTTCCTTCTCTTTGTTTTACCACCAAATTTTAGTTGTTTAAAAAGTTTTCCTTCTACTGTTTACCTTCAAATCTTTAAAAAATACTTACACCTCTGTTATTTTACTTGTTTTAATACTTCCCTCATCTCTTAGTTGGCTAAACTTTGGGTTGTGATCCATAACTGGGACTGAAATCAATTTAGTCAGTCATGACCAGGGTGTTTTAAGAAATGAAATAGAAAAGAATGGAATGGAAGAAAAATAACAATATATCTTTTATAGTAATAGTAAACATTTCATGGAACTCCTTTCAGTATAGATAAATGCAGATGTAGATAGTGAATCTGTACTGAATCTCATTGTAGAGTGAAATGTAGTTAGTATTGTAGGTGGCAGTAAAACGAAAAGGTTGAAAAACAATGTCTTATATCATCTTAAAGGGGGATTCGTTGGCTTTAGAATTCTTGACTTAACATATGCCTGCTAGATTTCTAATTAAAATTCTCCGGTTATAGAATTTTGGAGTCATCTTTGCTCTAACGTCTTCTAGCATTGTTTATTCATATAGAGAGGTCTGTGGCCAAGTTAGACATAATTTGGTCTTTCCTGGATGTCCAGAGAGTTTTTTTCTCTTTATTTTTAAGGTAATTAGTTTCTTCTAAGATATCATGTGCACTTTTGGTCTCTAGATTCAAGTCTTCTTTTATTTCTGGAAGTTTACTTGAATTATATCTTTGAAATTTTTATTTGATTAGATTCTCTGCCCCCCTTATTTTATTTATTTTTTATTCCATCACCATTTACACCCCCTATACCATCTTCCACCTCCATCCACCCTCCTCTCCCACCACAGTCACCACCTTCTTGGCCATGTCCATGAGTTCTTTCTCTGATTTTTTTGCTCAGTCTCTCCAACACCTCCCCCCACACACCAGCGTTGTCTGCCTGCTCTCTATGAATCTGTCTCTATTTTGCTTGTTGGTTCAGTTATTCTGTATCATATATTTGTTGTCTGTCCTTTGCCTGTTTCATAAAGCTATTTTCTCCTTGATCCTTTATTAGTTTCCAGTTATTTTGCTTGCTTTCTCAATCCTGTCCTCCATATCTCACCCTGTTTTTTTTTCTAGCAGTGGCTAATCTGCTTTGTGCTGCCTTCAGTAGAATTTTCATTTTTTTGATGTTTCCATTTTTCTCTTGCAGTTCACCTTTGGCCTTTCTCAACTCATATTTCATTATCTTCCATTGCTGTGCCATGTTTTCTTGTACTGTCCAATCCCTATTGTCCACAGGTTGATTATTCCACTACATTTTCTTTGAATGTATTGCATTATATTTTTCATAATTTTTACGTGTTCAGTATTTACTTATCCGTCATGTGCTATCTTGTTTTTATTCCTCACTTTCTCTTTGTGTATTTTACAGATCTTGTACTACTTCTTTTCTGTTGTTTTTATTAAAGGTCTTATTACTGACTTTTGAATTAAGTGAGTTTTTCCTAGACTATATAATTGCAGGATAGTTGTGGCTAGGGCATTATTTCAGACTAAAGAGAATTCTCTCTGCTTAACATGGAAGCTTCGTGTAATTCAGAAAAAGAATGTGTGTATATGCGTTTATGTGAGAGAAAAATTGAGAATGTTTGTTCATTTAGCCTGCACTCCTCCCTAGCTGCAGAGATGGGCAGTTACAATGCTACTTGCAAGGTTCTAGAATCTCTCTTCTCCTCGGACCTTACCAATATGCATGCTTCAGAGAAAGATGGTGATTCTATATGATCCTTTGTTGACACACCTTAGAATTTGTCAGTTAGTTAAAGAACTGTGCTCTCCCATGATTGCTGAGATCTGTTCCCTCTCTGTCTTATCACAGCCCCATTAGATTCAGTTGCATATGGCAGCTCTTCTGAGTATTTTGCCATTTGGGATTTCAGGTGACTCCTGATTTCATCAAAGGTGGGCTTAAAAAAAAAAATCTCAAAATATCCTTGTTGTTTAGGGTGATTTCTGAGACGATAAAGGGAGAGAAAATCCATTTCCATTATCTTAAAAGGAGAAGTCCTCTTCAGCTCCCCAGTACTCTTTAACTTTGGCAGTATGCATGCCAACATGTACACCAAAGTTAGACCTGCTTTTTTTTTTTTTAATATATCTTTATTGATTTCAGAGAGAGGAAAGGAGAGGGAGAGAGAGAGATAGAAACATCAATGATGAGAGAGTCATTGATCTGGGGATTGAGCCTGCAACCCAGGCATGTGCCCTGACCAGGAATCAAACCCCGATCTCCTGGATCCTAGCTTGATGCTCAACCACTGAGCCATTCCCGTCTGGGCTAGACCTGCTTTAAAGATTAGTTTGAGAGTTACTGGCATTGAACTTGGGCCATATAGTTCAGGGAGAATGAACTGACAGAGCCTTGAGCCGAATTCAACAATGAATAATGCCTTATAAATACAGTGTAAAAAAATGCTCACCATTATCCATGCAGGGGAGCTTTTTTTGTTCCCCCTTTTTAATCCTAACCCAAGGACATGTCCATGGATAAGATCAAGAGGAAAGGACAGAGAAAGGGGGAGAGAAACATTGATTGGTTGCCTCTCATACACTCCCCAACTGGAATCTCCCGAACCTGCAACCTCTCGGTGTATAGGATTTGACACTCCAGCAAACTGAGCCACCTGGCCGGGATCGTGCAGGGTAGCTTTTATTGCCTTGTTGCACTTAATAAGATCTAATTCATGATGGTGGCTTTATTGACAGTTTGGAGTTTAAACAATATAGTTTCAATCTATATTAGAGAAATTATGATGAACTAAACCCAAGAGAAGGAGAGGAAGAGGGACAAGAAACCAACACTCACTGGTCACTGGTATTACATTCTTCTTGCCCTGAACTTGAATTTTTATGGTTTTGTCTCCTTTAATCTTCACAAACCATTCTGAGTTGGCATTATCCTTTTGACAAATGGAGAAAATTAAGGCAGATGAGCCTAAGTAACTGTTCAAAGTCACCAGTTAGTACTCCAGCCTCCATAATTTTTAAACTACCTTTCTGCCTCTCTAGTTACCACATTCATGAGATTAAAGGTGTCTCCACACAACTGTGGTGTTCTGTAAAGATAATATCAAAAGATCCACAAAAGGGCCTCCCAGATGTTTTGTTTTCTTCATTCAAGCTGGGTGATGCTGCTACTTTCCATGGACTAAGGGGCCACTTCTCTGAGCAGCATCATAACCACACCCAACACTTAACTTGGTGTGTTTTCAACCTGTAGTTTGTAACCATTAATTAGTTCCTCTGAGGTAAGTCATTGTCTCATTTCACAGAGGAGGCAGCCAGTATGGAGAGAGGTTAAGTGATTTTTCCAGTATCAGCAGTGAGTCCCAGAACAGAGAGCAGAGATTGGCCCTCTCCATAGGCTTAGCCTATACACGAGTACCCTGCTAACCAAGTGTTCAGTCATCTCAACCCCTTCATAACCCGCACTGTGAAAAAGATGCTTTCTTACACCTCCGCTGTTAGGCAGAGTGTGTTATGAAACTTGGCAACAGATGAGAAAAAGAAAGGTCAAATCAAGGATTTTATACACAGGAAGCACATTTTCAGTATTCAGTGTCAAGTATTTCAGATCATGAAGCTAAGACCATTTTAGTGAAAAGTTGCTGCTAATAACATTTTTTTAAGTCTGTCTTTTCTTAAATTATTTATTTAAAGTGGGGGGAGAAACACTGATTTGTTGTTCACTTCTTTATGAACAACATTAATTGGTTGACTCTTGTATGTGCCCTGACCAGGGATCAAACTGCAGCCGTGGGATATTGGGGCGATGTTCTAACCAACTGAGCTACCCGGCCAGGGCAAGAATAACATATTCTTATTTAAAAAGTTACATTAAGAGGTTATGGGGAAAGGAACTGGCTTATTTTGGGAAGACTATCAAGCAGTAGGACATGAAACGAATTTCCATTTGTTCTTTTGGCTATCTTTAATTTCACCAAGACATAGGTTTTTTGGAGTTCATAAAATATAACCGCACAAAATATGGCTCATTATAAAATGGAGGAGGGAGATGATATAAATTAGCCCCCAAAAACCAGGCCTTATTTTTAAATACTTGCATTGCAATGGAAATAGCCTCAGATTTCACCCAGTGCGGTCTAAGCATTATTGAAGGATTTCTTATTTTTCTCCTTAAGTGACGATATATAGTACTTCATATGCAGCGATGTTTTTGGAATAGCAAGTATGTAAGCAACAAGAGGGAAAAGTACATGTAATATGAAGGTGGCTGTCTCAGCACTTTTCATTTTTGTATGTGAAGTCCATTACCTCCTGTGATAACTTTGTTGACAGTACCCACAAATATATTTAGAGCCGAGTTTTATAAAATAGATCAGGAATCATATGACTAACAGACCTGGCTCATGACACGTGTCAGCCTCAGATAGATGGCACATTTTCTGTTTTAAAGACTCAAACAAAACTTTTCACATTCGTCTTTGGAAAAAAAAAAAAATTACATTTGAAGTCCTTTTTCACCCAAACACATTTTGAGATAAGAGCTCACAAGTCTTGACATTATTTCATTTTGTTATGCGCATCTGTCAAGGAACCGAGATACGATACAGCCACTAAAAACTGGTGATTGCGGAACAGAGAGACTTGACAGCATTTCATTTCCTTTATGTTCTGATTATACATTTATCAGAAAGCCTGTATCTCTCCTAGTTCAGCCAGAAATTGGTAGGATTCAAGAACTCAAAGGCTTGGCAAAGAACTGTCCTATTATTTGGTATCATCTTACGTTTTAGAGAAGTTGCTTGGTTGAGTCATTGTTAAAGCTTTTGCTTCTCTTTTCATTATCGTGGCTCACTATCCACAGATCACATTTCTATGGGCCCTATAACTGCCTTGCCGCACAAATTAAATGCCGGTATATTTCTTACATATACGCCAGCGTCTCAATACTTGTCAATCAGAGCTTATAAAATATTGGGATTACAGCCCGATATTAACATCCAAATCTTTTGTGCTCATTTTATGTGTGAAAATGAGAAACGCTCATGCAGACGCTCAATTTCCCAGCTGCTTTGTCACCCTGTTTTTAATTTATCTCCAGGTTTTGAGTCAGTAAAATGATTTTGCTTATCAGTTTAATGTAGTGATAAAACATATCTGTGAATCGGAATGATCAGAACTAAAGTGGATCTACAGGTTGTTTGGCATCCAGCCCAGCCCCATGGAGGGCTTTAATGGGGCGACTACGTAGAATAAATACACCCCTGTATTTTTTTAAATTGTGCCTCTACGAGTGATATGATTTGCTTCACGTGAAGAAGTGGACATAGAGATACATTGCTGTAGAGAGGACTTCAAAACTTGAAACATGTTCTTTTTATGCCTGTCTTTTTTCTTTATTTTTTATTACAGGTGTACTTCAAAAGGAATTACCCAGATATTACTCAGAACGGCCACGTGGTTGTGAACGCTTCCAACGGCCAGCCCTCCACCTTCACTATTTTTGAGACAGCGCTGTGATTCTAGCACGATGTCAAGCCTGCTCTGAAGGCAATTCTCCGATAGTTTTGCACTGTCTGAACTACACTTTTTTTTTTTTACACTAGCGGCAAATATTTACACGTACAAGATGTTTGTTTATTTGGATTTTTCCTCCAACTTCACCCAATGATTCCAAGCTCTAACAAAATTACTTATTATTTTTATTTATATTTATATGTTATAGTGTGTGTGTTTTCTTATTCAAATCAGAAGTGCAGGCCACCAAAAAAACTGTCTACCAGGTTTTGTGCCTTAAGAGACTCAGAGCCAAAGCTCATTTTGTGTCAAGCGTGAGACAAAGTTTTAAGAGATTTTTTTTTTTACCACCCCCCAAACTACATATGACTTTGCAGTTCTATCAGGGATTCTATTTACTTGAAAACTGTGTGAAGTTGCCATTTTGTCTTACCACTTTCTTTAACATTACCTAGGATCCGTTTACCCCCCGCAGGCCTCGGGCTAAAATAGTACAGATAATACTAATAGGAAAAACAAAAAATATACTTTGGTGTAAGTGGCATTATAGTAGGGAGAGTCTACCCCCCGCAAAAAAGTATAGTTAAAATATAGAAAGATAGTATTCAATTATATGTTCTAAAGGAAGATAAAATAATGCTTTCTCAATATAGGAGCCCTGATAGGTGATTCAATAAGGAAGGACACGGTGTGATCATTGATCATATTTTAAATTTGCATGACGTTGACATGCTAACTGTTGCAGTTTTAGACCCAGCGTGGCGGTGATATTTTCAAAAAAGGCCAAACCGCTACAGGAGTTCCTGAATATGTAGCAGTACTCTATTGGGGTTTCTGGTTTACTGCCGGCTAACCTTCGGTTGACTAGAAACCTTTTGGGTTACCCTTTATTGAAATTCCTTCTAAATTGCATAGGCTCTCCCGAGTTGGTATGAAAAACGAAAATCATTGCAAACATTGACTGTAATTATACAGTATATTCTCAGGATGCATCCCAAAGGGTCACTTTTATGGGCCTACCCAGGTTAGTTTACTTTGGACAACTAAGAGCAGTTTCTTTAGGTCTTTCTGATTAGTAAGTCAACAAACCACAGTACTTCCTAGGGCCTGCAGTACTTTCTTTGAACTTTGGGTCTTTAATTTTTCTTCATGGTGATGGCGATGGTATGTTACTAAAGGTTTTAAGCAGACTCTCATGACCTCTCAGAACAAGGTATAACCACCTTCAAGTTGCATATATTAACATATATGCCATCATATAGCAGGTTTTTGGACTCTTCAACAGAAACAGATGTTTTATAGACTCAAGCCTTAAAAACATACAAACACAGCAGACTACCAAAATACAAAATACATCGAGTGCTGTAGCTGTTGAACATTTTATATCTAGAAATAATATGGTTAATGTTTAGTCCAGTAAACCAGTAAGTTGTTTAGTCGAGGTTAGTATCAGGAGACTGAAATGACAACAATGGTAATAATGAGGTTTGTTAAAACAGTGGAATTATTTGAAATGTGTGTGCGTTTATTTTGTCTTTAGAGGTTAAGGGTGGTTAAAAAAATGTTTCTACTTTATTTCTGATGTTTTACTGTCATCGTAGGGTTTTTAATGAAACAAAATTCAACTGAAATAAATGACAGTTTCCATTTCCATTTAGAGGTCTGTATTTTTGTTCTTAGATTACTGACTCATGTCCTTGCTGTTGAAAGCCAATGTGTTTTCCTGAGATCAAAAACTATCTTCCATTACTGACTGATTCTCTTGATGAATTGGGTGTACCAAATATCCTAAGTGGGTATATTGGTTTCAGACAGGTTGAAATAGTTGTTATTGAAGCAAACCCAGTTGCACCACTTCCAGGAAAAAGGCAAAAGTATTAGCTTATTATGCCTTATGCTTGAACAAGTATTCAATTGTTGAGGTTTTTATTTTTTGAAAGGTGACTTTGCCCTAGACTAACAAGAAAAATCTGTTGCTGCTACATGTACAACACTGGGCATCTATAATAATGTCAACAATAAAAATAAAATATAATTAAAAAAAATAATTTAAAAAATAAAACACTGTAGAACATTGGTTCTCACGTGTAGTCACTGGCCCAGCAGCATTAGCATCACCTGGGAACTCGTTAGAAGTGCAAATTCGTGTTTCTTGCTCCATGTCTACTGAGTTAGAAGCTCTGGTGGTGGGGACCAGTATTCTGTGTCTTAACAAACCCAAACGGGTGATTCTGAGGCAGTCTAAAATCTGAGAACCAGTACTTAGAACCTAAAGAACTCTGAAAACTCATTAAGAAAAACACGAAATGGACACAGAAACTTGAATAGGCACTTCACGAAAGAGAATATCCAAATGGCCAGTGCCTGGGAAAGTGCTTGCTCTTGGTAGTTACCGGGAAAATGCAAATTGAAGCCACAATGAGATACCACTGAACACCCTCTAGAATGGCTAAAATTAGAAAGGCTGAGAATAACGATTGAGGGCCAGTGGAGCAGAGGGAACTCCCCTGTACTACTGTGTGTATAAAAAAATGTATTTTGAAAACACAGTTTAAACAGTTGGACAGCAATTACTCAAGCTGCACACCTTGTGATCCACTAATTTTACTCCGAATATATACAAGAGATAGGCTCAAGGATGTTCCTAGAAACATAATTCCTAACTAATAGCCCCAAATTGTAAATAATCCAAATGCTCATCAACAATGGAAGGAAAATAAACTGTGATGTAACACAAACTCCACAGCAATGGCAGCGATTAATTACATCAACAACACAAGTGAATCTCACAAACTTAAGTCTGACCCAAAAGAATTATTTATGGTTCCATTTATACAAAGTTCAAACATAGTCACAACTAAACCGTACAGTTCAAAGTGAGAGTAATTCTTCACCTTGGGGAGGTGGAAGGTGTTGGCAATCGAGTGAAATAAAAGTTGAATTTTTGAGGTGCTTAAAGTTTTCCTTTTGGTGGGCTGAATGGTAGTTAGAACCGTATTGGGCTCTTGGTTTATCTCCTGCAGTTTTCCTTTGCATGTTATACTTCACAACTGAGTTAACTAAAAACAGAGTTCTCAGTCTGTTTTTCTTTTAGAATCTTACTCAAATTCATTAGCTTAAACATTTAAAATTGACTAAACTGCATCTGGGAAATGATTTCTGCTTAAAATATGAGTCTTTTTAAGGGTGTCTTGTAGTTCATAGCAAATGGTTCCCTTTGAAGCTCAGGATCTCTACTTTCTCTAACCAATTAATAAAATAAATTGCACTTCCTCTATCCAATTCCAGGATAAGTACAAAAACAAGGAACTCTAAGGATTTTCCTGAGTTCTATTTTTTTAAACTACTTTATTGAGGTATGATTAACATACAAAAATCTGTACATAGTTAATGTATACAACTTGATGAATTTAGAGGTAAGTATACACCGTGAAACCACCACAGTCTGTGCAATAAACTTATCCATCACCTCCAAAAGTATCCTCCTGCACTCTTATAATTTCCATTAGTATGAATGAGATACAAACAAAAGCCAATCTAATACTAAATGCTTTTGATCACACCATAAATGGTTAGGTCTTAACTTGTGAAGAAATAGCTTAAAGCAATTCAATGAGGCTGTTAGAATTACTAAGGCCCGGCCGGGCGTGGCTCAGCTGGTGAGCATCGACCTAGGATCCAGGTGATCGGGGTTCGATTCCCAGTCAGGGCACATGCCCGGGTTGCGGGCTGGATCCCCAGTGGGGGGCATGCAGGGGGCAGCCGATCAATGACTCTCTCATCATTGATGTTTCTCTCTCTCTTCCTCTCCTTTCCTTTCTCTGAAATCAATAAAGTTACATTTAAAAAAAAAATAAAAAGAATTACTAAGTATTGTGGTGATTGGATGAGTTAACTGTTAATTTATCAACAGATTAACTTGTGCCTCTGTTAATCCCCTGCAAGTGCTGGAATCTGTGCTTTCTTTTTGATGGTTTGGAAATACTAGAAGCCCCTCTCCTCAAACCTAAGTATTTGTTTTATATCTAATTCTGAAAAATTTAATGATGTTCAGAATCTGATGCCCTGAAGTGTGTGAGATTTAGCACCTGAATGTGTAAGTCCCTTCTTACAACCAATTCTGTTTTGGAGTGTTTTCAGGATTCACCTTTACCGAGAGTGTACGACATTCTGGACACCGTATCTCAAGAAACCTTCCTTGTCACTTCACAGTTGGAGTTCAGGGGATGGGCAAACTTACATTTGACTAAAACGAAAGAGGGAGAAAGGACTCTTTTCACTTGGAATGAAGAAAACAAAGTTCAAATGAAAACAAAACAAAAAGTTCTAAAAGCCACGTTTATAGTCAATGTAGTTTAGTTACCAAATGACCTAGCTTTCAGAAGTTCACTTACTGAAAATTGAACCAGTGTGTCAAAAAAAGGAAATTATATTCTATTCCAAAAATAATGGTAATGAACTACATTATTCCACAAGTACAGACTGAAAAATAGTCAGAGGTTTCCTCAAGAAATGCGATAGATCCATGGATTAATTTCCACAAGATGTGTATGTGTCTTAATGGGCATGTTGGCCCTTATCAAACTGAGGATTTTAAACCGAAACGTAACCACATTCACACACGGAATCCTTCTTTCTACCATTTTATATTCTGTTTTGGGATAGAAATAAAGGATGCATATAACCAATAATTTTCAGGTAAAAATCCCCTGCAAGTGCTGGAATCTTTTGACAGCTGCTGTAGTTTGGTTCCCCGGTATCCAGACTCAGACGGAGTTTAGTGTCAGGATGTTCATTGGGGCGTCCCACTGGGCCCACCGGGTCTGGGGTCCCGAGGGGGGCAGGGCAGGGCAGGGCCGGGACCTCATGCCTCCACCTGACCGCTTGCCTCCAGGCTGCCCCTCCCAAATGCCCGCGGCCTCTCAGCAAGTCCTTGAAGGGAGAGCTGGGCGGCACATCTCCGTGGCCACCACGGTGTGTCACAGGTCCAGAGGGAGCTAATTAGGATGTATGCCGCAGGAAATTCTTGGTGATGACGTTTAAGTCAAAATGACTGATTAAGCGGTTGTCCACAATACCCTGTAGTCTGGAAAACAGAGAAGAAAGTCCATGTAAGGGAGACATCTTCATGCTCTAGGGTCAGCCCAGTTTTCATCTCTTAGAGAGCTATCTTGAATCAGTCTCCGTCCTAGGTAATTCCCGTGTATTTCTCCAGTACCCTGACCACCCCTCATTTGTTAAACTTAACTACGCTTAGTTAGCATCTTGTTGTCACCATCTTGAAATATTTAATTTTTAAACAAAGGGCCTGCTTTTTCCATTTTGCACAGGGCCCTGTAAATTATGTAGCCTACCCTGATCATGAGTATTTATAGGTGGTCTGTTTCCCACTAAATCATGAGCTTCTAAAGGCTCGAGCTGTGCCCTGTGCATTTTTAAATTACATCTTCTAGTAGCCTGTCACATAGTGGGTGCTCCATAAATGTTTGCTGAATGAATGAATGAAGACTAAGAAAATATGTTCATTCTGAACTTTATAATTTTGAAATTTAAAGAGGTGGCCTAGGATAATAGAAAGTCCTGGTTTTGGAGTCAGTCACCCAGATCTGCATGACAATTCCATCTCTGCTACTTGCTAACAAGGTGGGTGACCAAACAATATATTGTCCAAAGTGGGACATGAGAATGAAAGGAAGGCACCAATCAGTCTAAGGTGCCAGGGCAATAAACTGATACCATTCTGGACAAAATGGGATATGGTCACCCTCAGCCTATAGCCTTAGTTGCATGTTTGGGTATGTGCCTCAACCTCTCTGAACCTCAGCTTCCTCATCTGTCAGGTGGATTTAGTTCCTGCCCTTGCACAGTTGCTTCGGTTGGAATGATTGATGGACTAGGAGCATCCAAAGAAACAGGATGGAATCATTAACCTTGGACAGGAAGAATGTCCCCTTTTCCACCAAGATAGGTGGGTGAAGGTAGGTTTGTAGATTGTAGAAGGTATATTTGAGGAGGCCCTCATCTGATGGCCTAAACCAAACTGTTCTTACTTCACATGTAGTTAAAATGAAACAAGCACGTGGGGAAGACCACACGCTCTGGAATCAGTCTTCCAGGTTCAAATACTGGCTCCTCTGTGCATCGGCTGCCTGGATTTAGCACGTTCTATTACCCGCTAACTGAGGGCTCTTAGGTTTGGGAAGCACACCATGCTTCAACTTCATTATAAAATTGAGATAGGACTAATAATTTTCTGAGAAGGCTGTTGCAAAGATTAAATAGGACAGTGACACAGTGTATGGCCTGTCAGCTAGTGTCGGTCCATGAACTGTTTCTAACTAGGAATCTCAAAAAAGCTAGAAACTTTTTAGCCCCTTGACATCGCCATGACATCCATACTCAGGATCTGTGGGCTCCTGTAGACCAATTCGAGTGTTGAACTTGCATATTGGGGTGCAGGTGCCTTGAGCTGCACACTAGCCACGTGCAGCAGAATCGTTTATTAGTTTGCAATGAATTGAAAATTATAAATAATGAAATAAAGCTGACTCTAATCCCAGAGAGTTGAGAAGCATTGCTTTAGAACAATGCTGACTGCAGTTAGTTCTCAATAAACATAAGCCTCTTTATAAATTGTTACCATATCAAGCAAAAATTATGCCATGATGTTTATGTACAAAATGAGACCATATAGGCTTTCAAGAGACTATAAGTTAGCAATATTTAATAGCATTAAAAAATTAAAAATAATTAAACTCCTGCTCAAGGTTAGAGGTGTTTTTTTTCCTTAAGTCTAAAAAGGTAGTTAAAAAACAAAACAATACTGTTCATATATTTATACCCCCTATATTCTTGACTCTACAGCATGATCTTGTTGGAGAAGGTACTTGGGAATATATTAGGTCACTTAAAAAACCCTTTGGAAAACATAAGGTTTTATGTGTAAGCTGGTCATTTTCCTTTAAAAACAAAGAATATGGAATATGGATTAACTGAGCTTTTGCTTTTTAAATCAAATGTTCTAAGGAAAATAACCTCATTTTCCCCCAAAAAACTAAAACAGCAGCATGTGTTGAAAAGCCGAGAGAAACATATATTTATTTGAATTTCGAGCTTAAAAATGACATCAATAAAAGAAATAACATGCCCCCGCTCTGTAAGACCTCCATCTATACTCCAGGCCCATCTCACTTGCCTCTGGGCTCAACATTGGGATTGTATGACTTTTTTTCCCCCCCAAGAAGAGCCAAGATCAAGACTTGGATACACTAAGAATGTTTTACAGGAAGCTTACATTGGATGGTTCTGACCAAATTCAGTCTTTCACTCAGCAACCATGCTCATAAAACTAGCCAACTCACAATTATCTGTCCCAGTACCTGGGTGCTTTGTGTATTCCAAAGAAATGTTTGATCCAAAAGTTAATCATATTTAATTTTGGAGGTCACTGAATGAAAAACTTTGAAAATTAAATTTTGCAGACTACCTAAACAAAATGAGTCTCCATGAGACAGTTTATATCATGTTAGAAGTGTTGTATGTAAGAAAGGGATAGTCAACGGGATTGAAGATTTTTTAAAAATTTAAAAAATATATCTTGATTTCAGAGAGAGGAAGGGAGAAGGGAGAGAGAGATAGAAACATCAATGATGAGGGAGTCATTGATCGGCTGCTTCCAGCACGCCCCCCCTGGGGATCGAGCCCGAAACCCAGGCATGCGCCCTGACCGGGAATCGAACCCTGACCTCCTGGTTCATAGGTAGATGCTCAACCGCTGAGCCACGCCAGCTGGGCTGTACTGAGTATTCTTGTTACGACACATATTCATATGTCATTTTATCCAGAAGGCTCTCTTTTTCCCAAAATACATAGATATTTCTTTCTGGAATTGTGCCAATCAAGTTTATTCTGGTATGCGTTTCTTGATATGAAAATAAACTGACTCCTTTCATTAGCTTTCTTACTGACCTGATTTAACTGATCTGACTCTGCCACTAGGTGACTTTATAAGAAAGCATCATTGCTGCTTTGATGCTACTTGTAAATGTGGTGCCAAGCCAACACACAAGCACACAGGAGATCGATGTTAATGCTGGAATTCCTTTCCTCCAAATAGGGAACCATATTCAGGCAAGTTCACCTTGGGGAAGACATAGTAAAATCTCAGGCATTTTTCGTAGCAATATTTTTTCAGATATATCTCCTCAGGCAAGGCAATCAAAATAAAAAATAAACAAATGGAACTACACCAAACTAAGAAAGGTTTTGCACAGCAAAGGAAACCAACAAAATGGAAAGATAATCTACTGAATGGGAGAACATATTTGCCAATGATACATCGATAAGGATTTAATACCCAAAACTTATAAAGAACTTATAAAACTGAACACCAAAAACCCCCAAACAATCCAATTTAAAAATGGGCAACGGACCTGAATAGATACTTCTCTAAAGAGGACATACAGATGGCTAATAGACATATGAAAAGAAACTCAATGTCACTTATCATAGAGATGCAAATTAAAACCACAATGAGATATCATCTCACGCCTGTCAGAATGGCTCCATCAACAAATCAGCAGACAACAAATGCTGGCGAGGGTGTGGAGAAAGGGGAGCCCACGTGCACTGTCGGTGGGAATGCAGACGGGTGCAGCCACTGTGGAGAGCCGTATGGAGTTTCCTCAAAAAATTAAAAATTGGCCCTGGCCAGGTGGCTCAGTTGGTTGGAGCACTGTCCCAAACACCAAAAGGTTGTGGGTTTGATTCCCAGTCAGGGCCACATACCTAGGTTTTGGATTCGATCCCTGCTCCAGGTGCATAAGGAAGGCAACCGATTGATGTTTCTCTCTCGTATCAATGTTTCTCTCTCTGTGTGTGTGTCTCTCTCTGTCTCAAATTAATAAACATATCCTCAAGTGAGGATAAAAAAAATTAAAAATGGAACTGCCTTATGACCCAGCAATTCCACTTCTGCGAATATATCTGGAGAAACCCAAAACACTAATTCAAAAGACTATATGCACCCCTATAGCCAAGATTTGGAAGCAGCCCAAGTGCCCATCAGTAGATGAGTGGATGAAAAAGCTGTGGTATGTTTATACAGTGGAATACTACTTAGCCGTAAAAAAGAAGGAAATCTTACCTTTTGCAACAGCATGGATGGACATTAGCTTATGCTAAGTGAAATAAGCCAGTCAGAGAAAGACAAGTACCATATGATTTCACTTTTATGTGGAATCTAATGAACAAAATAACAAACAAAATAGAAAAAGACTCATAGACACAGAGAATAGGCTGAGAGCTGTCAGAGGGGAGGGGGTTGAGGGCTGGGTTAAAAAAGTGAAGGGAATAAAAGCAAAATACAAAAGCCTTATAGACAGACAATAGTGTAGTGATTACCAGAGGGAAAGGGGGTGGGGGAAAGGGGGATAAATGGTGATGGAAGGAGACTTGACTTGGGATGATGACCACACAATACAATATACAGATGATGTGTTATAGAATTGTACACCTGAAACCTATATAATTTTATTAACCAATGTCACTCCAATAAATAATTTTTTTTAAAAGAAGAAAAAAGAAAGTTCATCTTGACAATTTGAAATAGTGTTGAGAAATAGAGATGTCTGATTGTGTAAAACAGAGATTAAAGTGATCTCTGGTCACTTTAAAGTTTCACTGAAATTTGCTGATTTCTTTTATTAAATATTTTCAGTTTTTCTTTCATGTTGTTTTACAGTGAATATAGTGAAAATAATGACGGTACATTGTGTTCTCCAATTTGTGAGGGTTAAAACAGACAATATTTAGTGTTGGCAAGGATACAGCAAACCAAGCACTTGCAAACATGCTGGTGGAAGAGTGAACTGTACAAACTTTCTAAAGTGTCACAGGGTAACATGTCAAGGTCCTTAAAAAGTCCCTAGATTTTGGCTCAAAAATTTCTCTTCTACACATCTACCCAAAGGATACAACTATAAATTCCAATAATAACAAAAAATTTATTCAATATTTGTCGCAATATTACTTATTATTCAAAAATACAGACAAGCTAAATTTCAAAAAGGGTCCATATTTGGTGTGCATGTACCATAAATTAAGCCGTCAATAAAATAATCTTTCCAAAGATAATTTAATGATGTGGGGTAAATACTCATTTTATATTGAGAAAAATTACCTAAATTTTTTTAACATTTTGTAAAGTGTATTTGTATTTTTAAAATTCTGAGATTAAAGCATCAAAATGTTAACAATAGTTATTTCTGACTGGTTTGAGTATCACTGTTTTTTATTTTCATAAGTTTTCTGAATTTTCCAAATTACCTACAATGAGCATGGGTTAATCCTAAGGTTCACAAAATGTGTAAAGAGAAGTCATAGTGCCTCTTTCAGGTAGGATAAACTAGTGGGTTTACATTTTATTTATAAATAATGTCTTACCTGCCCACACAGAAGCTCCTAGCTTCAATATCTTCACATCAAATCCTCTCATTAACTCATGAGTCATATGGTTCTTCAGGGTTTTGTATCATAGCTACATATCTTTCCAGTGTTCCTATTCTCTAGCAATATCTGGCAAGTTTGAAAATTCCAGTGCATTCCCACTTAAAATACAGGCCATGTGAATACCTGACTTAGTAAAGCTAAGTGTATTTGGAAACAATTTTTGAACAACACTTTTAGGACAGATAAGCAATCAGTCATTTCTAAAGCTTTGAAATCTTTTTTACAAACATGTAAAGATGATTGCCAAAGAGTTAAAAGGAAAACCAACTTAACACAGGATCGTAATCAGCTTTGTCAATGCACCTACCAAACAGCAGCAATACTGATCTCTATATCACATCTAGTTTTTACTGAAACTTTGGCTTCCAAATGACATAATGGGTCTAGATTTGCCGCCACGTGTTTTGCGGGGCGGTGCCTAAAATCAGTTATTGGGCAAGGTAATTTTTAGGCAAATTTCCCTGAGAGACTTAGTGCTTCCTCATATTATTATAATGTTCAAGCTTCTGATTTACATATGTGGGGGCAGAAATGCAGATGACAGCTAGGAACCTCAGACATTATTTATTTCAATGGAATTTGGAATTTCAAGTCTTTCTCAAGCAGCTGGGCTCCAGAGGTGAGGTAGGTAGATGGTATCAATAAGCCAGCCCAGCTTAATGTCCGTGGCTGAACATGTAGGTAGCTTTTGGTTCTTTTCCTTGCTTTCTCACCTTTGTTCCCTCTCCCCCTAATTAGAGCATGACTTCAGCTTATAAGATTTACTGACTATTAGTCTTTGGGAAGGAGACTGTATATAGCCTTTTTGAGAACAAGTTCTATATTGGAGTCAGCAATATTTATCCCTGCCTGATAAAGATACGACTATTTGGTTTCATCAGTGCCAGGAGCCTCTTTTCAAGGCTAGGTTTTTGAGTAGGTAGACCAGGTAGCCACCCATGTATTGTGATTTAAGGAACCCTGGGAAAATCCTCTATAAAATATGTTCCTCACTAATGCTTGAAGGGCTATCACTGGTGATTCATTCATGTGGACACCCCGTGCTCCTTCCTTGAGGTCCTTTTAAAACAAGATACTGTATTTGTATGAAGGTGTAAAACATTAAGTCACTAACACTTTAACACTGCTGCGCTTACCACATTTCTTTCTCTAATAAAAGCAATGATTTGGGGGAGAGGGTGCTTGTGACCCATCTAAAAGAACTCACCCTTGGTAAGCATGACAGAAACTTTACCAGTAAAGATATTTCAACAACCAGATTGCATAATAATATAAAATCACAATAAGGAAATCACCAGTATCCTGATAACACACAGTCAGTTGAATTTGGCTTCACTTTGGGCAGCCAGATACACAAATCTGAGCAGCGCCCAGCTGCCAGTCTTGCTTATTAAGCAAATTATCACTCAGATCTACTCTGGGTCAGAGATGGTTGAAGGATCTTGTAGGACTTGACTTGGTGTTCACCATTTTGGGGAGAAGGAACTTGAAGAACCAGGCCTGCTTAATAAAGAGAGGGTTAGCCTGCTTAAGGTGCCAGGGGCTTTTTTGAGGGCAGCCAGGAGGTCTCTTTGATCAGAGTCTGGCTAAACATGGCATCTGAACCATAGCAGAATAATCAGTGTCGGTCGAAAGAATGAATGGCTTTCATACTGAGTATTAGTTGAACAAGTTGATCCTTGTTTCAGGCAAACAAATGTCACCTTCATCTCTACATCAAAAAATTCAGACGTAGTTTAAACTTTTAGGCAACTGATTGGAGACAGTGTAGTTATGTGCTAAGTGTGCTATGTTATACCAATTTTTCTCTCTCTGCTTTAATGTAGGAAGCTTTAATGTACCTACTACGGGCAGAGCCCACCACTAATATGTTCAGGCCCACAACGAGAGCACAAATGGAGGTCCACATATCTAAGTAGGTAAAGCTGTAAATGAAGCTAACAACGTATTCAATAAAATGTGTTATACTCGCACCTTGATAATCCTTTAGAACTACCTGGAAGGCCTAGTTCCAATTTAGAATTGTTGGGTTCTCGGAGTTCTGGGATGAAAGGAGAAGGTGTGGGGAGAGCTGGCCCATGCCCCTAGCCACACCTGAAAGGGCCTCATGTGCACAAGTAAGGACATCCCAGGTCGCACAGGCGAGCTCAGTCACCCCTCCCTACATCCTAAGTGGGCCCTCCCAGGCCAAGGACTGCTCACACCAGCGATGTTGCCTGGTACTGTCGTCCTTAGGAGGATGGGCTCCAGCAAAGTGGGCTTGAAACATTTGGACAAGCCAATACAGGGCACCCTCAGGGGTCTAGATCAGTGCTTCTGGATCTTTAACATGCATAGAAACCACCTGGGGATCTTATTAAAATGCAGTCTCTTGTTAACATGCAACAGGTCAGAGAGCTGGGCTGAGTGCCTACATTTCCAACATGCCTCTGGGTGATGCTGACGCTGTTAGCTCGTGGACCACACTTTGCATAGTGAGAGCCTGAAAGATGGGCTCTGGATAGGTGTGTCCCCTTGGCTCTCGGATGCTTTTACCCCATGAGGACTGGCCAGGACATCAGAGGGGTGGAGTGGGGTCCTCTAAAGTATGAGGCTCAGGGCAGAGGACCCTTGCCCTGGTCTAAGGGCAGTTCTGGCCCCTTCTTTGCCCATATCCCCACTGCAGCATTGGGCTCTGTTCCCACACTGCAGGGCCCAGGTCCTCCCCCACCAGCGCCGCCACCGCCAGCCTTTGATCTCTCACCCACTCTCCCCAAGTCAAGTTTCTCTTGGCTCCTTTCTCTGCAGTCATTCCCACTCCTGCCTCCGCATTTTTCTTACGCCACAAAACAAATGTAAAAATAACATTTCAAAAATATTGAAAATTAATGCTGACGAAACCGTGTTTTTGTTTTCTTGGGAATGTAAAAGCACCTAGTAACAACAATCACAGATAAAGCCTCACGAGGGCCTCGCTATTGTTTGTGAACAAAATCCTATCTGCTCGCCCATTTTCATTACCTGAAACCAGGACTTTCAAACATAAATGCTTGCTAGGTTGGAGCCAGCTGGAGTTTTCTCCCACAGTTTTACTTTGACAAGGCTATGAAAGCTGCTATCTCACCATCTCATGGAATCACCGGCTGCTTAAAATAACCCCTGCAGGTCTGTGTGAGAACCGGGAGACACCTCTCCCCCTCCCTGCCCCTTGTTGCGATGAAGCCTAATCCTGCGCCTTGTGCGCAAGTATTTGCCCTGGCGTCGAGTTCTTTGCTTCTTTCCAAGGCTGTTTTTCACTATTTGCCTGAGTTATTTGAACAGGTGGCTTTGCACAACCTATGCTAATGGGAGGCTTTTGTCTGCTTTGAGATTGCACAGGGAGTCATTTGAGGGAGAAACGTTCCTTTCTTGCTAAACTATTCACACCTGTTCTGATAACCACCCGGTGTCAAACTAAAATGCCACATCCAGGCAGGGCTGTCTCTACCGGGGCGCAAGCTCAGCCAGGCGCGGGCCCACCTTTGCCTCTTTTCTTACGCACATGACCAGCCGCCCAAGGCCCCATCCTGTGGCTTAGGCCGGGTGCCCCCCGGCCCCGGCTCTATCCGGAAGCGAGTGGACATTAGGGATCCCTGGCGAGGTGCAGGGGGGCGCACTAGACCAAGGCCACTGGCTTGAACCCGGTTTCCCGCCCCCTTTGTCCCGGGCCACTTCCGGCGGGCGAGCCCCGCGCGGGCTGCGAGCGGCGCTGGGCGGGCGGCGGCTGGCGGGGGATCAGAGGCGGGCGCCCGGGACGCTCGGCGCGCGCGCTCCCTGGCCGCAGATCACAGGCGCCCGCGCGCCCGGGCGGCCGGGAGCCGCCTGCTCCCTGGAACGCGATCACAGCCGCGCCTCCGGGCCCGGGGCGGGGGAGGGGCGCCCGCGAGCCGGGGGAGCCTCCCGGCGCGTTCCCACGGGGAGGTCCGGGCTGCGCGAGGGCTCCTCCCGGCCGTCCCGCGGGGTGTCCTCCGCCGGTGGGAACGTGGCGCGGGGAGCAGAGGGGAGTCCTCCCGAAAGGGAGGCCCGCGCTGAGCGGTCCCAGGAGGGCCCGGATAGACGCGCCCCGGCGGTAGGCACGCGGGAGCCACCGCGCGCGGATCCCTAAGGAGGGCGCGCCGAGGGTGGGCTTTTCTAGCGCTTGTGTGTGTTTCTTTTTGAGGAATCTGCACTATGTTATTCCCTGGCCACAAGAAAAGAAAGAAAAGTGCACGTGGAATAGGCAAGGCTGGCTTGGATATAGTTTAAAGGGATCCGATCCTGCCCACAAAAGTGGGTGTGAGGGTGCCCAGTCAGTTCTCACCTGGCCGCCACGCCACCTGCGCGCTGTAGGTGGGCGCCGGGGCCGCCTTCCCGTGCTAACCGCAGGCGCTCACACGCGCGCACAATTACAGGGAACTTGTGAGACCCTGGGCCCCACAAGGAAGCTGGAGCGCCTAACACTTCACGGCTCTAAATGGCCCATGTACCCACCATGACCATCAGGTCCCTTAGCACCCTTGCAGGAGGCGTTGGAAAATTGGCATCTGGTGTGTGAATGCAGGGGTTCCCATCCAGGGGGCAAAGGCCACGAAGAACCCTTGGGAGGTAATCCCTGGATCCATAAGCTCACCAAGCATTACCTGTAGACTAAACAAAATAGGATATCTAGCAAACATGTAGTGATGTTTTTAAAATTTATGTAGGGGATAGGATTAACTTTTAAAATTTTTCGTTTTAGACCGTTACTCAATTCAGGGTAGCTCTCCTCAAAGGGCATTTGCCTTATCAACAAAACACAACAGTGAAACGGTAAATGTGCTGATAGGGGGGTGTGGTTGTCTTCTCAGCTTCTACACACCATCCCCCAAAGAGTGGCAACCTCTTGTCTTGTCTTGGATTGGCCACGGCCAACAGTTCACAAACCTGGCTACAGCACATTGGAATCACCCGGGGAGCTTCCCTGATGCCGGGCCACTTCTATGGCAATTGAATTGAGGTTTCTGGAGTGAGGAGTGATTCCAACCTGCAGCTGGGGTTGAGAAATCCCTGGTCCAACTATCAGAGGACTGTCATCCCCTTGCCACAGTCCTGGTTCGGAAATTCACAGTGGCCCAAGGGCTAAGCCGATCATCATCTGAGTGAAGTCAGTGGCAGCAAGGGACATGGGAAACCAGAAAGACTCTAAGCAAAACCACAAACGTATGAAATGCACTGTACCTAAGAAACAGCAAGATGCTCAGAAGCTAAAAACACAGAGTGCACACTATGGAAGGTGGCACCAGATGAGGCTGCAAGACAGGTTTAAGAGTTTATTATTAAGAGTTCTAACTGGCACAGAGGATGACTTTATCTTATGGGGAAAAGAACAGAAATAATATTGAAGCCTAAAATGTATATGATCAGATTCGGTTTTGAGGAAGGTAATTTGGTGTCACTATGGAGAGAGATGAAGGCCAGAAACTGATTAGGAGATGGATGCAATGGGCTGGGGAAGAAATTCTGTAGGGTTGGGGAATTGCAAGACATTCCAGAAACGTAGAGGACTTTCCATGTCACTCCGACAAATGTGGTCTTGGTATAGAATTCTCCTTTACCTTCCTCACAGTGGCTGATAATGTATTCTAAAGAGGAGAGACAGAAGGAGGGAAGGAAATTCTCCAAACCTTTTAAAAACCACAGAACAATTAAAATGCATTGACAGAACATTATCAGAAGCTCAGAAAAACTTATCTCAGATTAAATGCACAAAATTACCAAAATTTTATTGATGTGCTTGTTTAAAAGTGGGTTTATTGAAATAAACTTTCTGTAAAATAAAATTCACCAACTTTAAACGTGCAGTTTGATAGGAGTTTTGAAATATATATAGTCATGTAATCTATACCATATCAATATATGTAACATTCCTATCACCCCTAAAATTTCCCTGGTGTCCCTTCAAAGTCAATTTTCTTCTTGCACCTGCAGCTCTTGGCAACCAGTAACCAGGTTTCTATTCCTATAGTGTTGCCTTTTCTAGAATATCATATAAATGGAATCATACAACTTGAAAACGTTTGAATCTAGTTTCTTTCACTTAGCAAAGTGCTTTTGAAATGCATCAAATGCATTTATCAGTAGCTAGTTCTTTCTTATGGTGGGGTGATATACCACTGGATGGATTTATCACAATTTGTTTATCCATTTACCAGTTGGACATTTGTCTTGTGTTGTGGGCTGAAGATGATACATCTGCATCAGAATCCCTGGAACCTGCGAAAATTACCTTATGTGGCAAAAGATGTGGTTAAGGATCGAGAAGAGAAATTTATCTTGACTTATCTAAGTGTCCTAAGTGCTATCACATGCATCCTCTTAAGGGAGAGGCAGAGGGAGCTTAGAGATAGATACTTGGAGGAGAGGTGATGTGACTGCAGAGCAGAGATGCAGCCACAAGCCAAGGAATGCCAACAGCCACCAGAAGCTGGAAGAGGAAAGATTCTCTGATTGAGCCTCCAGAGGGAGTGCTGACGTGCCTGCACCTTAATTTTGGACTACTGGCCTCCAGAGCTGTGAGAGAATAAATTCTGTTGTGTTAAGAAAAATAAGAATTCCAGCTTCTCCACATCCTTACCAACACTTAGCATTGTTCATTTTAAAACTTTTAACCATTCTAATGGATGTGTAGTAGTATCTCATTTGGTTTTAATTTGCATGTCCTCTCTGGCTATTGATGTTGAACATCTTTGCATCTGTTTATTTGCCATGTAGGTTTTCTTTGATGAGTGGTCTGTTCATATCTTTTACTCAATTTATATTGAATCTTTTAATAATGATAATTTATATGCTTTTAACATGCACTGCAACTGACAATAACTTATAAGAATGCAACTATTTTATTAAACAATTATATAACTATATAAAAATAAAGTTAAAATAAAGTCTTTTGGTTTACATTTTATGTTATGAAACACAATATACTGAATGAGTTTTTTAATGAACTTTATTTTACATCTCTCTCTTTATCAGGTATTAGCATTTGGAACAATGGGGCTGACTCAGAACTTCGTATCAGGTGCAACATCAAGTCTATTCATTTATTTTGTTTTTGTTGGAGCACAGAGGGTGTTGTAGCAAAGGGAACAAAAACACAGGTTCCATGTTTTGCAACATTTGGGTATCTTTGCAATGGGCTCATCCAAAAATCATTAATTATTTCATCTTGGATAGCTCAACTTCCAGTTTTTCAGGATCTGGAGGCTGAAATTATTCATGTTAACTCTGAATTTTTCAATTTTTTGTTTCTTCAGAGTAACAAATTGGCTTTTTGTTTAAAACTGTCATCTTTTAGATAACAGCAATGAGGAAAGTTGAGTGGAGCAAATGTTTTCATGTATAATGAACATTGAATACTCTCACAAACATGGCTGAGATTATAAGAGTCCTAATAGGCTGGTAGTTATTGAACAGACAGCGCTGAATAGAAAACACCACAGAGAATTGACAAATGTCCTTGCCATAGCCATCACACATTCGTGCATCAGGCGACCTTACTTCCTGGCCTCCCCCGGTGTGTTATACCTTTTTAAAAGGGAAATTATCCTATTTAACTAAAAACCTCTGTATAAATGTATTTAATATTTTAAAAATACATGTTAGACAACATATCCTTGCATATGATTTCTTTTTTTTAAAAAAAGAATTGCCTCTTAAGGTCATGAAAAAGCCTGAGAAACCTGTACTGAGCAGATTCACACTTAGAATTTCACTAAATTTTGTTTAACACTAGATCAATTGAATCCAAACTTTAGCATGTGTCATAGTCACCTGGGGAAGGGGCTTGTTACGATGCAGGTTCCTGTCCCAATCTCCACTAGAGTCCTGATTCCATTGATCTGAGTAGGGCCTGTCCATTCTCCCCATGTAATTCTTTTTTTTTTTTTTAAATATAACTTTATTGATTTCAGAGAGGAAGGGAGAGGGAGAAAGAGAGATAGAAACATCAATGATGAGAGAGTTGGCATTGATCGGCTGCCTCCTGCATGCCCTTGACTGGGGATGGAGCCCGCAACCCGGGCATGTGACCTGGCCAGGAATCGAACCAGGACCTCCTGGATCCTAGGTCAATGCTCAACCACCGAGCCACACGTCACTGGGCCTTCCCCACGTAATTCTGAAAAGTTTGTTAGGATTTGAAAAACAATGCATGCAGCCCTCAATTGTCTCAAACAAGAGTTATTAAATTTTCTGATAGAGCTTTCTTCTGATAGGGAAATTTAAAAACTATAGCCTAGTAACAAGCAAGAAAAAAAAGACATAGTTCAAGGACTATGTAGCAAAAAACATTTTTTTTTTTTTTTTTTAAAGAGTGTGACAGTATGGCCTAGCCAGCATGGCCCAGTGGTTGAGCATCAACCTATGAACCTGGAGGTTATGGTTCAATTCCTGGTCAGGGCACATGCCCGGTTGCCAGCTTGATTTCCAATGAGAGGCGTGCAGGAGGCAGCCGATCAATGACTCTCTCTCATCACTGATGTTTTTCTCTCTCTCTCCCTCTCCCTTCCTCCCTCTGAAATCAATAAAAACATATATATATTTTTTACTTTTTAAATTTATCTTTATTGTTGAGAATATTATAGGTATACCATTTTCCCCCGCAACTGACCCCCTCCACTTCGCTCCCACCCCCTCCCTAGGCCTTCACCCCATTATTAACTGTGTCCGTGGGTTATGCATATATGCATATAACTTCTTTGGTTAATCTCTTCCCACCCTCCACCCCCCTTCCCTCTTCCCTCTGAAATATGATCGTCTGTTGCATGCGTCAATGTCTCTGGATCTCTTTAGTTCATCAGATTCTTTTGTTTATTAGCTTCTTCTTAAAGAAGATCCTTCAACTTTTCCTGCAGTGCTGGTCGGATGGTGATGAATTCCTTTAGCTTTTTTTTTTATCTGTGAAGCTCTTTATTTGACCTTCAATTCTAAATGATAGCTTTGCTGGGTAGAGCAATCTTGGTTGTAGTTCCATGTTTTTCATCACTTTGAATATTTCTTGCCACTCCCTTCTGGCCTGCAAGGTTTCTTTTGAGAAATCAGCTGACAGTCGTATGGGTGCTCCCTTGTAGGTAACTAACTGCTTTTCTCTTGCTGCTTTTAAGATTCTCTCTTTGTCTTTAACCTTTGGCATTTTAATTATGATGTGTCTTGCTGTGGGCCTCTTTGGGTTCCTCTTGTTTGGGACCCTCTGTGCTTCCTGGACTTGTAAGTCTATTTCTTTCCCCAGGTAGGGGAAGTTTTCTGTAATTATTTTTTCAAATAGGTTTTCAATTCCTTGGTCTCTTTCTGCCTCTTCTGGCACCCCAATAATATGAATGTTGGGCCTCTTGAAGCTGTCCCAGAGGCTCCTTATACTATTTTCATATTTCTGGATTCTTTTTTCTTTTTGCTCTTCTGGTTGGATGTTTTTTGTTTCCTCATGTTCCAAATTGCTCATTTGATTCTCAGCGTCCTCTCCTCTACTGTTGATTCCCTGTAAATTATTCTTCATTTCAGTTCCTGTAGCCTTCATTTCAAATTGGTACTTTATTATGTTATCGATTTTCTCAATTATTTCCCTATCCATTTGCTTAAACATCCTTATAACTAAAATTCTGAACTCTCTATCTGTTAGCTTGCTTGGATCTATTTCATTTAGTTCCTCTTCTAGAGATTTCTTCTGTTCTTTCCTTTGTGACATGTTTCTTTGCCTCCACATTTTGGCTGCTTCCAGGTGTTTGTTTCTATGAATTAGGTAGAGCTGCTATGTCTCCTGGAATTTGTAGAGTGGCTTTGTGTAGTAGGTGTCCTGTAGGATCCAGTGGCTCAGCCTCCCCAGTCACCTGAGCTGGGCCTTCTAGATACTCCCCTGTGTGGGCTGTATGCACTGTCCTGTTGTAGTTGAGCCTTGGTTGCTGTTGGTGTCCCTGGGAGGAACTGACCCCCAAGGCAATCAGTTGTGAGGACCAGCTGCAACTACAGCCAGAGAGCTGCTGTGCTGGAGACACCCCTATGGAGCAGGATTTACTTCAGTGGGGCTTTGGTGTTCACCAAGTCTCCCCCTTGAGTGTGTCACTCGTGGATGTGGTAGGGTTGTAATCCAGTGTGGTTGAGTCTGACCACCAGGTGCACTGTCTCTGAGGCCTCCCGGGAGGTGCAAAGTCAGCCTGTGCCAGTGCCTTGCCCAGGGCCACCCAGCATGAGCTACACAGCAAACCGTAGTTGGCTGCTACTTGTGCTGGGCTTGGAGGTGTCCAGGAGAGGCCAAGCTATGAGCCAGTGCAGCTGCCGCTAGTGCCAGGCCTGGGGCCACTTATCAATCCCTATGGGGCCCACTGTTGCTTATTTGAGAGATTTTAGGAAAGTCCTAAGCACGAAGCTCGAGAGGCCACTTGCACAGAAAAGCCCCTGGAAATGGCCTGGATGCGCTGCAGGTGGGGAGGGGCGGGGCCTCTGGGAATCACGGGGCGGGGCCAAAGGTGAGTCAGGTGCTGGCGATTCAAATATGGCGCCTGCCTGCCGGCTGTGTGCGGGGAGGCCTCGCCAAAGGAGCCATGGCCTCCGCCAGCCCTTCTGCCTGGGAGGAAGCCGCCCTTCCGCCTCTCGCCCGGATCTCAGGCAGGTTAGTTCCTCCCCGAGTGTCCCAGGTCCTTTCCGGCTGCTGCCCGGCGCTGGGCTCAGAGGGAGCGTCCGAGTGAGTCCGTGCCGGGCCCTTTAGGAGGAGCTGCTGGGGCTCCCGCAGCCTCTGCCACCCTCAGGGACAGTCCCCGCTGGTTTCACAGCCCGGAGTTGTGGGGACGTCTCTTCCCGGCCCTGGAGCCCTGGGCTGGGGGCCTGCTGTGGGGCTGGGACCCCTCACTCCTCCGGGAAAACTCCGCTGAGATTCCCTCCCGGGTTTAACCCGAGGCACCGGGTGTGGGCCCTCGGCCGCGTCTCTGGGATTCAGCCCCGATCCGCCCGCGTCCCCGCCCCTCCTCCCGGTCTGGGTGCTCCTTCAGCTCCCTGGTTGTGGGGCTTCTGTGCAGCCAGATCTCAGGAGGCTCTGAGTGACGGTGGTTCTGTATTTTAGTTGTGATTTTGATGTGGTTGCGGGAGGCGGCGGGTGCAGCTGTGACCTACGCCGCCGTCTTGTTTCACAGATCAAAAACATATATTTTTTTAAAAGAGTGTGACAGTATGTCCTACACACTGACACTGGATACAAAGCACAAACCGTGGGGTCTAGTTGGACTCGAGCCAGCTGAGAGAGAGATGATCTGGGTTCCATGCCTTTACCCAGCACAAATGGCCCTCAGGGCCTTCTGTAAATCACATGATCTCCTCAGGTTCATGTTTTCATACAGAGTCCTCACTAGAAGATGAGAAACTTTTGAATCAGTTGAAACCAAAATTTGTTGCCTCCTAAACATTTGTTTAAAAGGTTTAAAATCCATATTGTAGTTTTGCAAGTTCAATCATAACTAAAAATGTCATATTTTGCCTTGCTTTTAGGATGACAGTAAGTGAAATGTAAACTGTAATTATATAATGTAACTTCTTTATTCTCTCTTGCTTTAGCTTTCCTTCCTCTCCACTAAGTAGCTTTTAATAGCAAATTTATCAAAGTCTAGAAAAATTTGATTTGGATGTGCAGCTGAATACAGTGCATCTTTTCAGCACTGAAAAGAATAAATTGCCATAAAATGTGGGAAAGGAAACTGCTTCCAATGGCTAGTGAACTATGGGGAGGAAGTGCTGTTTACCTCTACAAACCCCTTTGTAGAAACATTTTTAAGTGGGAAGCAATATGGTAGAGAATTGAACATGAGCTTTGACTTCAATTAAAGCTTGATTTTCAACACGGACATACCTATTCTGTAAATTTGAGCAGGTTACTCAGCCTTTGTTAACAGTGGATGATAACCTTTATTTCTAAGGTTGTTGATTATATCGGTAGCCTATAGTAGTTGCTCAATAAATGACAGATTATCAATGGTTAAACACTTTGATGCCACTACAATTATATGCTGTCTGCAACCCCGTTTGCTCATCACAGCCACCAAAACTCAACACCTTCTGAATTTGCCATAGGAAACATAAATCACAGGGAGGTAAGTAACAGTGAGCTGTCTTCAAAATAGGCTGACATTATAAGGTCTGTTAATGATCTTGACATCTGGGTGGTTATTCTTCATTTGACATTTTCGCTCTCATCCATTCCCTACTCTTATTTTCTCTTCTGGGAAAGAAACTCACCTGGGCTACTTCGAGGACTGACCTCTGGTTGGTTGGATGGATGGAAAGCATCATTAGGAGACTGATGGGCCAAAAATGCGGGGGGTGGAGGTATAGCTTCCCTTTCCCTCCCTGCTTCAGGGAAACATCTCTGGTAGTAGTTTTGTCCTCACGTGACTACAGCTCCTCCTTCCCACTCCAACTCTCACTGGGCACCAAACACTATCTTCTCCTCCTGTCCCATCAGCACTGAGTTTGTAACAGTTTTCCCTTGTTGCTACTCTAGGACTCACTGTCATGGAGTTACCCACACTTCAGCATCTTTGTTGAATCTGCCTTTTTTTTTTTTTTTTTAATCATGGAAATGTGGGTAGGTTGGCAGCAAAGAATTTCTCTGGAACCACAACCCACAGAGCTCTGAAAACCTAAGATACATTTTCATTCATTCCATTCACTCACTGATTCACACATACAACATTGTGCAAGGCACTGCTACAGACCCTGTGGAAGACAAAGCATGTCTAACACATCCTGTCATTGTCCGTCTCTCTACCTCATCCCTCCCTTCCTTCTAGCCAGCATCTGATAACATCGTGGAGTCTGTGGCCTTCTGAACTTCATGTTCCTTACCTTATTTTACTGATGCTATCTTACCTCACACTCCTTCATCTATTCAATTCTTATTTAGTCTTCAAAATTTATTCAAGAAAATTTTCCTCCAGGGAACCTTCTCTGGTTCTGTGGTCTGCTTTCATTTCCCTGTTCTATGATTATTCTCAGAGCACTTGGTATAAAATATACCAGGTACTATAGTAAGTGCTTTACATGGATTGCTTTATGAATCCTCACAAAAAAATATATGAGGGGGATACTATTATAGCCCCATATCACAGGTTAGGAAACTAAACCTCAGGGTGTTTAAGTAATGGAGCTGGGATTCTAACCCAGGTGATATGACTTCTAAGACCATCATGTTAAACCACTTCGCATTTATCAAACACCAACAATTTGCTGCAATTTTTGTTTCTTGTGCATGTTTACACCACACAACGATAATCTAAGGACATTATTTTACTCATCATGTTTCTCTGGTGACTACTACAATTGTTGGGAAGGAATGAAATCATTCTCAATCACAAAAGTCACAGAAAGGCCAACTCAGTATTCTTTTTTTTTTTTTTTTTAATATATCTTTATTGATTTCAGAGAGAGGAAAGGAGAGGGAGAGAAAGAGATAGAAATACCAATGATGAGAGAGTCATTGATCGAGCCCACAATCAGGGCATGTGCCCTGACTTGGAATCGAACCCCGATCACCTGCATCCTAGGTCGACTCTCAACCGCTGAGACACACCTGGCCGGGCCAACTCCGTATTCTTAATGCTTATACTTGCTAAGGAGAAATTTACAATGATGGGGGGGGGGGGGGGCAGTGGCTTACATTCCAGAATCAACTTTTTAAAAAATTACAGTTGCTTCTAGAATATGCTCAAAGAACTTTGAATTTTCCTGATAATACACTTTCCTTCCTTTGGATTTTTGCAGCAAAGCTACGGTTGTGCATGAAATGATGTAAGAAATGGTCAGTGCTGCCCTGGCCAGGTGGCTCAGTTGATTGGAGCATTGTCCCTTACACCAAAAGGTTGCAGGTTGGATTTCTAATCAGGGCACATACCTAAGTTATGGGCTTGATCCCTGGTTTGGGAGCATACGGGAGATAACCTATGAATGTTTCTCTCTCTGTCCCATCCTCTCTCTTGCTAAAATCAATAAAAACATATCCTCAAGTGAGGATTAAAAAAGAAAGAAAAGAAATGACCAGTACTTATACCATTAATTTTAAGTCTTGTTATTCCCAGAACCAGACATGACATCTAGATACTCTAGTGACATTTGATGGAATAGTAACCATGGTAATGGAGTGAGTGGTGGGAAGGTAGAGATTTGGAATCCTGGGTATCTTCATGAATCTATCTTACTGACAAAATTCAGCCCAGCAGTACTGAGGCCATGTAGGTCTTTGGGGTAGCCTCTTCTTTATCGTTCAAGGTCAAGATATGGGTCTGCATAGACACTTATTAAAATTATTGAGGCTCTCTGGATTACTCTAATTCTGGAGGGCATAGGATTTAGAATCAGATAGAACTGTCTTTGAATTTTAGTTTTACAGTTTGCTAGTGTGACTGTGACCAAGTTACTTACCTCTATAAGGTGCAGTTTTCTCATTTGTCAACTAGAGATACTCCCTAAATGGAATATGTATCTTTGGCTATCAACTATCTGGTATGCACTGACATGGCTATGCCAGATGTTAGGAAATAATGAAGTACTTCTAAAACAGTTAATAAGGCTCTCCTGCCTCAAGCCCACCTCTCAGTTGCCTTGGTCTCTCCCATAATACAGCCCTTCTCCAGAAGTCTTCATGACCCAGTAAATACGGGGTTAATGCCTGGTGCAATACTGGCCTCCAGGATCCTGCAGGTCTGTAGGGACCTTCCCACATTTGTTCTGATTCATAACTAACTGTATAAAATTTTTTGTTGTTGTTAATCCTTACCTGAGGATATTTTTTCCATTGATTTTTTTCAGAGGGAGTGGAAAGAAGGGAGGGAGAGGGAGAGAGAGAGAGAAACATCAATGTGAGAGAGACACATCTATTGGTTGCCTCCCTGACCAGAGTGGGGATGGAACCTACAACCCAGGTATGTGCCCTTGACCGGAAATCGAACCTGCAACCCTTTGGTGCAGGGCCGATGTTTTAACCACTGAGCAACACTGGCCAGGGCCTGTATAAATATTTTGACTATCATTTCTCCTTCATGGGATTGTTAGGTAGATAAAATGATTTACCATTTATGAAGCTGTTTGCACACATAGTTCCTAACACATAGTAACTACGCTGCACGGTACTTACAGTGGAGATTTACTTTCTATTGCAGCCTTGCATTCCTTACCTCTTCTTCTGGATGCAGACCATATTTTCCATGCATAACTATCCTGAGTACGGGGGAGTAGCATGTGATCAGGCCTGCCAATCAAAATGTTTCATCTCTCCTGCCGCAATGATTGGAACAGGAACGGGGACATGACCGAAAGCTGACTCAATGAGCCACGCTTAGCTTACGCTCTTTAGGGAAATGGCTGAAGAGGAATTTGGCGTGGTCACCAAATAAACTCTAAAGTCTCTTTTGACTCTGAGAACTTATGTTACAGAATACCCAGCCAACGCTGATTAAAGTCACATTCGACTTCCAAAGGGGACAGACAGATTGCAGACAGAATGTCGCTTGCCTACCTGTACCCAGCAAAGCCTGTGCACGGCTCTGAATTTTTCAGGAACCTTAATAAAGTTCCCACCCCCCTTTTCTGTTTAATTAACTTCGAGTGGTGATTTTGACACTTGCAGAAAGAGTCACACTACAGTGGCTTAGTATTTTGATATTTTGGCAAACGTGCAGTTAGCACCCACCACGCGTTGTTACCCCTTCTGCTTTCAGCCTCTGTGAGGCTCTGGCTCCCCTCACCTGGTAATGACACCCCGCAGTGGGGCACCCTGCTTGCTCTGCACGGGTGCTTTGCTTCCCTTCAGGACCCCCAAAGGAGGATGTTCCTGTCCTACATGTGTTCTATATTTGAGCTCCATCAATAAAGTAACAGTGTGGCCTGGCCGGGCGTGGCTCAGTGGTTGAGCATCGACCTAGGATCCAGAAGATCGAGGTTTGATTCCCCGTCAGGGCACATGCAAGGGTTGCGGGCTCGATCCCCAGTCGGGGGCGTGCAGGAGGCGGCCGATCAATGCCGACCTTCTCATCATTGATGTTTCTGTCTCTCTCTTCCTCTCCCTTCCTCTCTCTGAAGTCAATAAGATATATTTTTAAATAATTATAAAAATAAATAAGCTAACAGTGTGTCCTTCATAAAGACTGTGAAATTCCCAAAGGCAAAGGCCGGGTTTTATAAATATTTATTGATCCCTGGAAGCAACATGTTTCCCCCAAATGGGTATTCAATAGATGTTGGCTAACACTCTTGAAAGTCAAATAAAGTAGAGAAATAGTCATAGTTTCTGATCAATTAAGACTGTATACTAATTTGCTCCATTGATCAGTGACTTCTGGTCATTAGAAAGTCTGATCCTAACAGTCATTTGGAACCCTTCACAGACATTGATTTAGTCATAAATTTGGCCAAAATCACTGTTCTCTGAAATGTTAGTTTCCCCTGCTTTGGGCCTTCTTAATAACTAAATTAGGTCAAGTACGTGGCATTCCAGTCAGTTCTGCAATGGTCCAAGCAACCTGAATCAACTGACTATGGGAACAGTACATATTGATGACTGAATGAAAATTATGATGTGTAAACTTTTTTCTAGGCCACACCCTCTACCCACTGGGCATTTGAGGACAGGGTTACAATGCAGACTTTCTTGGTAAGCCTCCATTCAAACTTTCTGGAACTTATTTTCCCAATCATTCAAACAGGTAAGGACTGGCCTCGCTCAGAACATTCAGAGGGGAAATTTTAAAAATTTCCCTGCTGAGTCCTTTACGGAAAATATGAAGTTGCACAATTCTTTCAGAAAATAGTTCCTTAAGGAGCTATTATTTTCAGGAAACTGCTCAGATTGCCTGGAGCTGCATCAGGGAATAAGGCTGTATGATTACCATGCAGGACCCTTGACCCCTTGTCCCATGCATCTAGGCAAGAGAACAGACCCATGACGCGTTCTTAACCCAGGAAATTTTCAGATTCTGTAGAAAGTACCTCTCGGGGGCCCTTTTTTCCTTTTGGCAGGACCAAAACTTAGGCCTTTGATTCAGTTGAGTATTCTACAAAAGAGACTTTGATTTGGAAGAAATTTAGGGATTATTTGGCAACCACATCAAATTTCTCTTCCTGTGTCTTCCTAAAGAGTAAATATTGCACAGATTAAAACTGAATCCCAAGAACAGCCTTGAGTAGCCTCTAGTTCTCTACAGGAAATATGCAAACAGACTCTAATACAATACAAGAGAGTAAAACAATAAACTTTACACATAATAAGCTATTCATAGACAAACCTGAAACCTGGGAATTTCTTGGATGAATTGTATCAGGTGAAAGAAATCATAATGAAACATCAAGAACAAGAAAACCCAATAGACTCATGTTCAAAAGCACGTGGTTTGTAGGAAATGCACTGACAAATACAAAACACTGAATAAGGTATTCTAAATGAACATTTGAAATATATCGGCATTGGTATATAAATTCCTTAATTACTATGTTCAAAGGGTCAAACACTAAGGCATCATAACTATCTCCCAAGTATATACTTGGGGGATAAATTTTTTTCACATTTGTGTTTAATCTTATGGCAGAATCTAGAGAAAAAAATTAAATCCATCAAATGAGATCCACTTCTAATAATGCAAAGGAAGGGAATAATATGCCTTAATACAAAGAAGGAAAATTACAATTGACTCCATGTTCCTTTGATTGGAAATGATGTCCCTTCATTTTGTTTCTGTGTGTGAAGTTTTTGGTGATGTATTTTTGATATGTTACTTTCTACAGATAAAAGTCTAGAAGATCTGTCTCTTCAGTCATCACCTGGGTGACCAAAAGGACCAGAGAAAGTAGGCAGAGCTGTAGAAGCAGCTCATTCATTCATCCATCCAACAGTCCATTGATCCATTCATTCATTCCTATATATAAAACTTAAGTTGATGAGCAAGTGAGCTGATAATCTAAAGCACTCACCTTGTAGTTTCCAGAGTCTCGGTGGGTAAATATAAAACGGGACTTGGGCTTTAGCACTGGAAGATCTTGAATTAAAGATCTGATTATTAAGTGAAATTAACCTACTTCAGGGGACTTCCAAGGAAAATGGTAACGGCACAGAGCCACAAGTTTGGTAGAGAATACCAGAGTTACTCAATCCTAGCTCTACAAAAGGATGACTTGAAGATCTTTTTGAAAAGCTAGACACCTTTCCAAATATGGCTCAATAATAGTTCAGGGGTGAACTGGGCATCAATCATGTTTTAAAAGCTCTCCAAGAAAATCTGATGTATAGCCAGGATTAAGAATCACTGACTCAAGATCACTTCGGATATTCATTAACACAGTGAAATTGGTAGGTCTAACTCTAAGAATCCAGTTAATGAATGTGTTTCAAGTGGAACTTTCAGAATTTTGGAAGTTTCTAAATCTCTGTGACAGAGAGGAAAAGAGCAATATGGGAGACAGGAATAATGGGTTTGATGAATAATTCTACCTCTAACTGATGCTGGACATCATCAAGATACTCGTTTAAACCTGTATTACCTGAAAAAATAGGACTAATACCACACAGGGTTTTTATGAGGAGGTCAGACAGTCAACATAGTGTCTAGTATGGTACCTAGTTCTTAGCAAGTGTGAGAAGTTGAAAAACGATCTCCCCAAAAGATATTCATGTCAAATTTCTGGAACCTGTGACTGTTACTTTATCTGAAAAAAGGCTCTTTGCCAATATGACTCAGGATCTTGAGATGAGGAGATCATCCTGGATTATCCAAGTAAACCTTAAGTCCTACGACAAGTGTCCTTAAAAGAAAGGCAGAGGGAGGTGGTGGACAGACCCAAAGAGGAGAGGGCCATGTAAACACAGAGGCAGGACTGGAGTGATGTAGCCACAGCCCAAGAACCAACGACTGCAGCAGCCACCAGAAGCTACAGGGGCAATAAACAGACTCTCCCTCAGAGCCTCCAGAAGGAACCAACCCTGCCAACACCTTGATTTGGGGCTTTGGACCTCCAGAACTGAGACAATAAATTTCTGTTGTTTCAAGCCACCAAATTTATAGTAATTTCTTCCTGTCAGTCACAGCAGAGGAATACAGTGGAATTTAATGAATGCTGGCTGGCCTGATGATCAGGACAACAGGGAGCTCTGGGAAGAGAGTGCTCAAGATCACTTTCAGGCAGAGACCAAGCCTTTTTTATGGTGGGTCTAACATGTTTCTGGAGCAGAATAAACATACACAAGAGCAAACCATACACTCAAAGAGCTGGAGTAGTGAGGATACTAGTTAGTAGTCTCCAGGCTTTCTCTCACAGGGAGACCAGAGGGTCTGCAGAGGTGTGACCAGCAGAGTGGCTGAGAACTGAATTGCCAAGTGACGGCAAGGATGCGGAGCAGCTGGATTCGCATACACTGCTGTGAGTACATAAAATGGAAAACAGTATTTTCTTAGAAAGGTAACCATACATCTAACACGTAACATAGCCATTCTGTTCCCAGGTATTTTCCTAAAAGAAATGAAAACCTATGTCCACACAAAGACTTGCACTGAATTTTCATTCAAGGCTTTATTGGAATATCTCCCAAATGGAAACAGTCCCAATGTCCATCAGTAGGTGAACAGATAAACAGAATGTTGTCCATTCCTACAATACAATACTAATTATCAATAAAAAGGAACCATCTGCTAATATCCTCGGCAACTTGAATATCAAAGCATTATTCTGAGTTAAATCAGATACAAAAGAATATATACTGGATTATCCCATTTATATACATTTTTAGAAAATGAAAACTACTTTGTAATGGCAGAAAGCAGATGAGTGGTTGCCTGGGGTCAGGGGAAGGGGTTTGGGGGGAGCCTGGAGGGATCAAATGCAAAAGGTACACAATGAAAGTCTTGCAGAAATGGAAATGTTGGTGTCTTATTAGTGGTTGTGATTTCATTGGGATTTAAATCTGTCAAAACTGTTCAAAATGCATATTTTAAAACTCTGCAGTTCATTTCTTGTAAACTATGCCTCAGCAAAGTTGGTACAAAAGAAATTTAGTACCTTCCTCTAAGAGAGCAAGAAGGCCAACCGAAAGGCCAGTGGGAATCCAAAAGGAGAGAGAATTTAGAATTGACTGAAAGGAGAGATAAAAGGAAATGTGTTCTGGTTCAGTGTAAAAAGAGAAATAGCGGAGGCTGATGTTCCATCATGTTTTATAATAAAGATTTAAATGAGTGAGCAATGCGATGCAGCATGAGCTTTCCCCATTTCAGTTAGGCTCTCAGCTTCTCAGAGTTAGGAGCTTTCCTGGGTATTGCTCAAGTCTGCTCCCTGGTGTGAGACAGGATGCTTCTTCATGGTTTGTCTTATCAGGGAGACTCCCTCTCATGCTCTATCAGTGACTCCTCTCTTCCCGGGCTCAGCCTGAGCGAGGGGGTCAAAGAGCTTTCCTGTCTCTTTGGCCTGGGTCTCCCTGTGAAAGAAAGCCCGGAGGAGAACTACTGTTGCCCTCACTCCAACTTCTTGAGTGGATGGCTTGCTCTTTTCTGTGATTGAGTGTGACTTCTGTTCCAGAAAACATCTTTAGATTCACTGCAAAAGGACTTTGCCTTGGCTACCTTTGAACATAGTAGAACAGTTGTTTTCACTTTTCTGCTTTAAAAGAGGATATGCTTATAGAGAAAGTTGAAAAGTAGTGGAAAGTGGGAATAAGGGAAAGCATTTCTTGCTAGTCCCACCTTTTAAATGTACATGCAAAAAAACCAGAAAAAAACCTTGCCACTCTTTCCACTCTTTTTTCTATTTAAAGACTTTTAAAGAACAATTGTAGTTATGCTATATACACAGCTTTATTTCCTGCTTCTTCCTTTATCATGATCTCCTGGCCACTTTTCCATGTTATTACACAGACTTCATAAATATTGCCTCTAATGGATGCACAATATTTCATTGAGCGGATATGCCATTGTTAACCATGGCCCTATTTGCAGAGAGTGTGAAACATAATTAGATGGTGATTTCACACAAGACATTTATTTTCACTGAAGATACAGAAGGAGGAGGCTTGATGGGTGAAAAATCCCGGGACTGGAGTAGATCTTATTTTGGTTTAAGCTGAGTGATTAGCTGGTGACTTTGAACATGTGTCATTACTTCACTATGGCCTCATTTTGCTTGCTCATCCATAATTCATACATTCATGTAGCTTTTTAAGATTCCTTTAAAATTCTGGGATTCTATGATCTACTCTACTAAACCAAAATGTCTGGTTTGGGCCATCCAGGCTCCTTACCAATCCATTCATTTTTTGTACACCTGCAGGATAGTAGGTGCCTAATGAGCTATTTTACATTGATTTTAATTGAAGTGAATATTTTATATTGTATTGAATTAAAGTCATTTACGTTCAATTGAGCTCAACAGACCTTTAATAGACCTTCGCTTCAATACACCTCAATAGGAAGAACAAACAATGTAATTCCTTCATTTACAGAAATAAGTGTTTTGAAAGATCTGACTTGTTTCCTGCATGTTCACTCAGGATAGTTCTAAGTCATTTCATGTCAGATCGTTGAGAATGACCCAAATCAATACCACAAGTCTCAATTTCAACAGTGACATAGAAATCGGGCAACATAAAAGGCCAGATGGATAAGCACACAGACAAAAATACACATCTTATTAACCTTTGCTGCTAAAAGGAATGTTCAGGCTTGGAGAGGCTCCTCTGAATTACGCGGAGATCACTGGATTTGTTCCGTATGTAACAACTCTAAATTTGCAAGACTGTACGCCTCCAAAAATAATAGGAGACACTCCTGCCTGGATGTCTGGAGCCCGATAAACAACCCCATTAATTAAAAGGTGCAAGCGATTAGCATATGTTACTACCATTCCTCTGTACTTCTCTTTAATGTAATTTACATTTGCTTCATTAGGCCAGGTTAAACTCCCTGCTGCTTCTGAGCCCTTTCCCCCTACCCAGCAGCTTCTATTCTCTACTGAATAGAGTAAGGGTAATATTATAGAGTAAGGGCAATCTCTTTATTTCTATATGAGAATGCATCCAAACTTCATCATTTAATCACTACTTGTAGAAATTCAAAATGCAGAGTAAGTAATGCTTCAAAAGCGAAAACTTCAGTGCTTCAAAATATAAAATCAACACATGCTAATGGCAATTTAACCAATACTCCAAAGTGATGTTGCTATCTAGTGGTTAAAACCCTCCTAGAACATCGCCTCGTGGCTAGAACAATCAGAACAAAAAAGAATCTAAGGTAACAGATACATAATGATGGCAAGTCCTCAGTGGTCCTCAATAAAAAAACAAAAAAATGGAGAGATGGTGGGAAGCAAAGTAAAAATATGTTTTCTCCAATTGTTTTACAATTTTTAATGAACCATTTTAGCAGACTGCTTTCTAAAACGGAATTAAATTTAGTATAAAAATACCATCACCTTATTTTCTTTTAGTCTTCAGTTTGCTTTTATCAAAGGTAGAAGCTTTGGGAAATTGAACTCGCTAAATGACTATGACAGTCTATACACTTTCTTTCAACCCTCAAAAAATGTTCAAGTTGGCAGCATCTTAAAAAGATCACTAATTCATATTTTATATAAGTTCACTAGACTTTAGGCAAGAGCCCTCTTAACTTTGCCAACTGAGTTCTAATTTATAAAGAAAATTACATTTGAGTTGGTTTAAATGACCAGAAACAATGTAAGTCCATTGATTTTTCAAGATGTAAAAAAGACAAAGAAATTTAAATATTCCTGCTGCTCTGTGGACTTGGAAATGTCTTTATTTGCCACAAAAATGCATGACATGTCTCATTCAATTACTGAGGGTACCTTAGGGTAGGAATTCATTCAGTCGGGAGAGTCATTGATCAATAAGAAAGTGGGAAACCCATTCATTCAGTTCATTCACTCAGCATATGTATGAAGTTCTTCCTAGGTGCCGGCACACAGGAGGAAAATGTGTAATTATGGATGCTTAGATCACAATCTGGTGCTCCAGAAAAGTCACCATAAGGCCTTCCTAGATACCCCCCTCCTCCTAATTTTAATTTTCAGAAATAATTCTAGCAATTGCTTTCAGACATGTAACATATTCTTCTATGTATGTCATCAATAATTGATTACTCAGAGCTTCCTGTGTACAAAAAGCTGTAGAAGATTCATAGATATATAAGACAAATTCCCCACCATCAAAGTGTTCACTGCCTGATGAGAAAGGAAGGCGAAGTTACTAACATGAGGAGCAATGCGGGGCAGAAAGCGTTTGGTGTGTAAGAGGGCCTGCCAAAGCTCAGAGGAGGAAGAAATTCCTTCTCTTTGGGGGCTGGGTTATAATTACAGATTTCCTTTCTTCCCGGCTGTGATATAAACTCTATGAAACTAGGGCATGGGTGTGCCTGTCTTTGTTGAATCCTCAAGAATAAATGCCTACCTGACACGTACTAGGTATGCAAAAGCATTCATCTAATGAGTGAAGGACTTGGCACTTGACTTTTGTGGTAAAATATGAGGATTCGATAACATGGACAAGGTGGGGGGCATTCCTGAGGAGGAATGAAGGGGACACACGGGGGCATGGCCGAGCTTCACATTTCCAGGTTGAATCAGTCAGGGAAATTAACACAAGGTGCTACAAAAGAAATATCCCTACTTCTCAAAGGCTCAATACAATAATACATTATTTCTCTGTCGGGTCAACTCTGATGTGGATTGGGCAGGCCTCCCTCCTCTTATAGCGACACTGTTTGGAATATGTGGTGGCCAAGGTTGCCATGGCAGGGAAGGAAGGGATGGAGGAGCCGTCCTGGGTCTTAACTGCCTTGGACTTTGCACAGAGGTCATTAGGACTAATCGTGTTGCCAGTCTAACGGAAAGGGAGCTCGGGAATGTGTTTCTTTGCATATCACTTGTGAGTGTGTATACAATTTTCCTTTGCCCCCACTCCCTCTGGCTGGCAGTCTCTTCCGTATCACAGACCAAAACTCTTCCTTTGCCACTCCCATAAAGTAAAGGTAAGTGCTTTATCCTGTCTAGCTGCTCAATAAGTGCTGGTGATAAGAATGATTATGTTCAAATCTCAAGCTGTGCACGTGAATAATCCGAATTTTTTTATCTTCATCTGATGATACATGTTTTTTATTGATTTGAGAGAGGAAGGAAGGGAGAGAGGGAGAGAGAGAGAAACATTGATTTGAGAGAGAAACATCGATCGGTTGCCTCCCGCATACCCTCCCCGACTAGGGATGGAGCCCGAAACCCAGGTATGTGCCCTGACCAGGAATGGAACCCACAACCTTTGAGTGCATGGGACAGTGCTCCAACCAGCTGAGCCACAACGGCCAGGGCAATCTGAATTTTATTCATAAATACAAAAGATAGGTTCTCTAGTACAATTTATTTGATTATAATGTATACGGAAATATAATGTATTATAACGACTTGGAAATATGATTTAAAGAGATTTTCACTTGGAGCTAACCAAGATAGAATTTTGGCTAATGTTTATATCTAATTAATCTTTCTGTGCCTCAGTTTCCTCACCTGAGAAATGGGATTATGATACTCATTTATGAGATTCTTTGTTTCTTCAAATAACCCTAACGCTTTGATCAGGGCTGACCCATGTGAGGTCTAAAGACTTGATTTTTATACATTACATGTAAACATGTAAAACAACTGACAGGATGATAAGAAATCCCAGGGAGGAGCACAGATAAATCTATCAGATACTTAGGCTGTGTAGTGCATAGCCTAAGCATAGTATGTATGTGGTCTCTGATGTTTTCTTGTCATTTTTTTTCTTTGATTTTGTTCTTTTATTTCTTCTGAGGATGAAAAATGAGTTAGATTAGTCAGAGGAGTAATGGGTGAGTGTTTAATTGTCTGAGAAGAAAAAAAAGGTTAGGTAAAGATTTCTCTGGAATTTAAACTCAAAAAAATGGAAATTGGCCAAACCGAACTCACTCTGGATTTGAATTAGGCACAATTAGCCAAGTATCAGAAAAAAACACGCACAAGTGAACAAAATCTCTTATAAATTTTTTGAAAATCCTAGGATCTTAGTTTTCTTGGACACAGGGTTAGTTTTCAGTTAAAAAGAAATTTTGATGGCAAAATACCCCCTAAAAGAGAAGCCATCAGAAAACGTCCAATTTGCTTCCAGCCACCATACGGGGAGTATTTCTTTCAATCAGGGGTTCTCCAACTTCGAGGTGAATTTGAATTACACAGATGCTTAGGGGCCCCAACCCCAGGGATTCTGATTCTGTGGGTCTGAGCGGGGTCTGGGAATCTGCATTTCTAACACATGATGCTGCAGCTGCTGGTTTGAGAACCAGACTTTGAGAACCACTGTTTTAGATCCCTTTCTTTGCAAAGAGGACTCAGTGAAGCTGACGAGAAGCTGTGCACTAAGTAAATATTTCTGGACTTCATATCCAGGTTGTATCTGTTCCTGGTCACTCCACTGGCTCCTGTAGGGTCCACTCAACATTTCTTGCTAATTTTATTTCTGCAAAGGCAATGCGATGAAAGTAAGGACAGCAACTGGGATTGCTTGTGTATAAAGTCCAACAAGGAAATCACTTTAGGTTCCAGTTGTTTTACAGAATTTGGGGTCCAGCAGGGATGTTAAAACTTTTTGATGGAGCCTGAGGCTTTGAGATGGATGCGCCGTATTAGAGAGGCAACTGAGACTCAGCTTAATCCCTCCGGTTTGTCAATGCGGCGAGAGATACAGTTGCCATATGGTTCTCACGGGCAACACAACATTTGCACCGACCAGGCCAACATTCTGCAGGACATTGATTTCAAAACATATCAATGCAAATTTTGTAAAACTCATATAGAGACTCACCTGTCCTGCAGGTGAGTCAAATAAAAGATCCTTGATTTGGGAGGGACAGATTAATCCTTGAGATGAGTCCATCTAAAGAATTTTTGAGAAATCAGTCACTCAGAGAGTTAAACAAGCAAAACTACCCTCCAAATTGCTAATTAAGTCTACGCACAGAGGAATCTTCCATCTTGCTTATAAGCAAGGCTCTTTTTACTATAAACAAATAGCACTACTTAGTAATTTTTATTAATAGAGTTTCTGTATATACAATACCACTTTTAAGTTTCATATCATATTACACAAGCGCCTTGTAAAGTAGGTAATAAATCCCAAGTTATAAGGAATGTGGAAGTGCTAAGGCAGCCTTGAAAATCAGTATGAGAAAAAAATCAGGCCACAGAAAGTTTTAATCACTCTGCCACCCACCAGGAGGTTCACAGGTAATAAAATAATGAAAACTAGATTGTTTTCTACTGGCCTGACATAAGTTGTTCCTCTCCGAGGGCTTAGTGGGCATATATTCAGAAGCTCAGCAGGAGTACATTGCCACAAATTATTTTTTAGGGAGAAATTGAAAAAAAGGAGCACATGCCATGTTTCACCCAGAGCCATTCTGGATATTAACTGGCCTAAAAACCGTGCCTATAAATTCCTTCGCTGGGTGGTAAGAGAAATTCACTGACAATGAGGACATTTCAATAGAATACTGACAAATATTCAGGGCAATATTCTAAACACACATGGCTGGGCTTTTAAAAGCACGTCTTATTGGTGCAAGTTCTTAGGCTCAGTGCCTCTGACTTTCTATCTTTGTTCTGATCTTCTATGTGTAATTAGAGGAAACACACACACACACATTCACTCAATCTAGAAGTATATATGGATTAGGCAAAGAGTTTGTAAGGGGATCACAGTACATAATGAATGCAAGTGCTTCTTTCACAGACATTCTACGAGATCCTTGGCACCTGGCCCCTTTAACAATACTTGCCGTCCACTAACTTCCCTCCTTAGTCAGATCTGCCTCTGGCCTCCACTGGCTCTCAGTCTTATGTATTTGTCTTGAAGTGCCAAGTCCTGCCATACCTTGCTTTGAGCCCCATAGCCTTGTAACTCTTAGACAAAGTTTGGGAGTCATGCCCCACTTCTCAGCAAGACTTAATAACAGCGATCTTCAGTGAGGTCTCATAATACTAGGTCATCATTACTTGGATAATATACTGTATGCTATTAAAAATTATCACCAATAATTGAAACTAAACTACACTTGTAAAAATAAAGGAACAAAGTGCATATTGTGGTGTGGGTGTGTGGGATGATTCCTCCAGACACCGCTGTGAATTAGGAAAGGGTAAAATGAGTCAAATGAGCTGACAAGAGCAGTTTCACTCACCTGTTGTAAGAAGGGGTTTTGGTTTGTTGAACGTGGCTTTGATTTTCATTCACTGATACTTAAATGCAATGTTATGACATTTTAAATGGATCTTAATAATCTTGTACCCGTGTGCATAACATGCTGGCTAATAGATATTATCCAGTTTCTTAAGAAAAACAGAATGAAAGCGGATGGCAGTGCTGAAAAAGGCAACCTGAGTCCTCGTGAGGAAAAACAATAGATTATTGCACTACAAGCCAAGGAGCATGGGAATGTGGCGATGGGACATCCAGTTTCACCAATAATATTAATCACGGCTGCCATTCATTGAGTGCTACCCAAGTGCCATTTTGTTGTTGAGGAAACAGGTGTAGAATAGGTGACTTGTCACAGAGTAGCTGGTGGAGCTGAGATGTGAACGCAGAAAGGCCTGCATCAGCTTTGCTGTTAACCAGCAGCACTGTACGCTCCCTCGGTAGGTAAATGCAAATTCAGTCTCTGGAAGGCTGGGGATCTGGTGGGGGCCGGGGGCTCCCTCTCTCTCATCTACTCCACGTCCCAGGCTGAGGCACTGATCCTTCCTGCCACACGAAGTACAGCCAGTGACTCAAAGCTCTGTGGCCCAACAGGAAGGTTTGGGAGGTTGTCCTGTAGTTTTTCCCAGAGTATCTCTTTGCTGCTGCTATGCCAGTCTGAAAGACGGGTTCTCCTATTGCCTCTTGGCTAAGGACAGCCCTTAATTAAGGAACAGAGAAAGAGCTATGCCACTCCATGCCACTGCTACCTGTCAGACGGGCTTAGCCACCCTACAGGAGCTCACGGTGAAAATGGACTGATGCTGTTATAAGGACGAATTTGCAGAGAGATCACTGCCGTCACCAGCCAAAGAAAGAACAAAGTAGTTTTAATTTGTCCAAGTCCCCATTGTCCCCAAAACTATATTTCAAAAATATTCACATGAGGGACTGGGACTGGCCCTGTCAAGATACAATGAGAGTGTCAAGGCCTGAGGTGGTGCTCAAACCAGATTTCTCTGGGGAGAGGCTGGTGGAGAAGATGGAATGAAAATAACCTTTTGTGTGCCCTCCAACTCACCAAGTTCACTGCTCACAGCTGGGGAGGATTGCAATCTCAAAGAACCGTGTTCTAGGCTCATTAGGGGTGGGAGGTGGGAGCAGCAGATATTACAGTAGACCCTGGATGTTCCCTTTTTAAAGTAACGTAGGTGATTAGGTCAAAATAAAAAAATTTTAAAAAAGCTAAATACTTTCAGGAGTGGTTTGGTCCTACCCAGCATGGCCTGGTCAGGAGACCGTGATTCACTCTGGCTGAAATGGCATCAAGAAATAAGGTTCAGTGTCTCCCCAGATGGATTGTGGGAATGCTCTGCCCTCCACAACCACTTGCTCACACTCCTTCCTTTCTCAGATTGCAGGACATCTTATGGATGCTTCATAGTTGGAGCTGATTCTACCTCAAGGGGTGTTTGTATTTTTCTAAAAATTTCTCAGTGCTTTTCACCTGTCCAGCCACCACCAGAAGTACCACCTCCGTGCACTGATTTGTCTTAAGGTTTGCAGAATCATCCTGTTCTCCTTTCATGAATTAACTCATCCTTACCGGTCCCACCTGTCTTTAAATACCTTAGGCCTCATTGCCAGCCTCCTGCCATCAGTTTTACCTAAACATCCGCCTTTGACTATCCCTTTGTTTGTTTCCTTGCCTTTTCAGAATCTGTTAAAAGACTTTCATTTTCTACCCTCAGCCAATGAGGCTTCTGATAGCAGGCCCAGCTTCTGTATTTATTTCACTCAACCTTGTTATCATTTCTCACGCAGTGCTCACTCACGCCTCCCTATGAGTTAGTGCCTAGCACGCTGCCTTTATGAAATCTGATTCTTTATTTTTAAAAACAGTTCAATAAATAAATAAATAAATAAGAGCTCTTCTTTATAGCAGAATTCTGATTCATAAATGTGGGAGACTGATGAAAACAAAAAATTACCATTTGGCAAACACTACAGCATTAATGGTTGTAGGCAAAGATCATGGGTGGATGATAAAATGAGTGGGCAAAAGTATGAAATATAGGATATTTGCACAGTCTCAAAGTGTCTTTCCAAAAGGAAGTTATTAATCACAAAGGGAAATAGTAACCTTCTAGTGAAGAAACCTGTAGGATACCACAATCAGCAAATGATCCTATAGAGAGACATAGTAACATCATGTGCCTGAGGACACAACAGCACTTCCATTGAATTCTTGACAAAAAAGACACAAATTCAATGAAGGTGATACATCAAATTCGAATTGAGGGATATTCTACAAAATAACTGCCAGTACTGTTTAAAAGTGTCAAGGTCATGAAAGACAAAGACAGACTGAGGAGCTAATTCAAATTAGAAATGAGTAAGGAAACATGTCAACTAAATACAACCTGTGATCCTGCATTGGATCCTAGATCAGAAAATGGCCCTTAGTGGGACAACTGGTGAAATTTGAGTAAGGTCTCTAGCCAGCTAATAGTATTGTAACAACATTAATTTTCTGGTTTTGATGATTATTCTATGGCTATGTGAAGGGTGTACAGGAATTTTCTTACTGTATTTGCAACTTTTTTGACAGGCAGAACTTGTTTGAAAATCGGAGGTTGAACATACTATTCAAACTTACTCTAGCAATCAATTTAAGTCCTACCTCCCTAAAACCTGCTGTATAAACTTTAGGCAGTCAGATCGCACCCACGACCACCCTGGCAGAGCATAAGTTTGGGCTTGGTAGTGAGTGAATAACTATTAGTGTGACAAACATTTATTGAGCATCTACTATGCTCCAGTAATTACGCTACATAGTGGGACTTCCTGGCTGGGTGTTAGGCGTGTATTCAGTTACACTTATATGCCCTGTTTCCCTAGTTATATGGAAAACTCCTAGAAGATCAATTTAATATTTCTTTGTACTTTCCCACAGGGTGCCTGGGACAATGCCATTTACACAGGGGCTCCATGGTGAAAACATATTCAGTAATTGGATGCATATTTGTGCTGCTCCCTTTCTATGAGTTAACGTGAGTGGTTGGTCACTGGTCCACTTAAAGGCGGGCTCTACCAGTACCTCTTTGGGTATCAAGTTGCCCTGGCAATTTCTCTGTGTCCTAAAGCACACCCCTTCTTTCCCCACTCTCCTTTGCTAATAGGGACATTGACGTCCCTGCAATACCAGGCCCTGAGGGAACACTCCGAAAAAAAGATAGCTTCCTGTCTGGCCTTGGGCAAATCGCTTGGCCTTTTTGTGCCTCTTTTGCTCTGCCTCTAAAATGGGAATGAATCCTGGTAATAATTTGTTAAGGGCTTTGACGTCTTTCTTTCCCAAGTCTAAGTGCAAATTATACCTGATTAAGAGTAACGATAAACCGGCTACTGCAGTGAGCCTGCTCTGGGGAAAAGGCAAACCTGTTTCCACTTTCAGGCGGAGAAAGCTGCTCATGCTTGCAATGCTTTTAGTCGCGCCTTCTCCTGGGTACATCATAGTTGGCAAAAGGCTGGTTTGGGCCTCAGAAACTTTATCTAGAAAGTACACAAAATCATATATCAGATCCCTACCTTATCAACTACTCTCTTTCAAAAATCATCAGGATAAATAGAATAGATTATGAGTGTGCCTTTAGCAATTTTATAGTAGCCTGAAAAACAAATAGGAATAAAGAAATTATTTTTGAACAACATTGGAATAAACTTGTTTTCTACAGATTCAATTGGAAGGAAAAGATGTGCCATTCTAGGGGTGCTTGGGGAAGATAACCCTACTCCCTCCCTTCTTTCCTAACCCCAAGTTTGTCTCTGCCATGAAGTGGGCTGTTTGTAGAAAGCCAGTCTGTTTATTGCACACCTGCAACACCCAGGCCATCATTCTCAGTGGCATTTTAGCTCCTCTCTTATTGTCTATACTGAAGGGCTCAGCATGCAAATATAAATCTGCTACTCGTATAGGATGGTTTACAGCACTGCCCGATATTGGCAGCTTAGGAATAGCCAACTAGCACCTTAGCCAGGAGCTTGGTGTAGAAATGTGCACCCAAAGTGAACGGGCGAGGATCTGGAATGAAGAAGGGTGCACGTTTGGGAAGAGCTTGGGAGCTGCTGTGCTAATGGAAGCTGCAGCGAGGTGCACGGGGACTGAAACCAGCCAGAAGACACAAGGCAAGCATGCATAAAATAATCGCATTGTCGCCGTGCGCCAGAATTTAAAGCAGACAGGGGCACGTTACTATTGTGGGAAAGCAGTCTGTGACCATTCCAAATACACATTCAAAGATGAGTATTTCCGGAGATGTAACAGAAAGGGGAAAATCCAAAGATTTTGTTACTCAAGGAAGGGCACAGAGAGAGGATTCCCTAAGGACTGCAAACTAAATAAAAATATGCATGCTGCGGCTGCCGATAATAGAGACTCAGGCTGTGAGAGTGGGCTAGCCAGTTTAGAGATACAGTATTCAGCATATTCAGTATGGGCAAGAGTGATAGAAAAATAATCTGGTTAACACCCCAGGTGGAGGCCGAGATGCTACAGATGCGGCTGGATACAGGATCAGCAGTGTCCATCATCTTATGGCAGGGATGTGGCAGATCCTTCAAAAGTGTTAAATTGATGGAGACAGACCAGCTAAAGATGCATATTTAAGGGAAGAAAAAAGAGAATCTCCTTAAGTAACTGTAAAAAAAAAAAAAAAAAAATCAGCACCTAGCATCAGATACATATGCCTGGTAGAATGCAAGCTCCAAACATTTTGTTCCTGTGAATAACTCCTTAAAATTCAGCTAAGCTGGCACTATTTTAGCATAATACACTCACCCGCACTGACCAAAAGACCAATAGCCAGACAGCTTAGCAGCTTTTGAACATGAACCTGAAATATCCCAGAGAGTAGAAGCAGGAGTTTAAGCTGACTGAGAATAAACACGGTTCCATCAGGCACAGATTGTCTATTACGCCATCTGGTCAGAAATAAAAAAATAACTTGAAGAATTAAAGGTCACTTTAAAAGGTCTCATGGGGAATGGAGAGTTGAACTTTTCCTCTTTCTGTTAATAAAGCTTGAAAATGCTACCATTTCTATGTCAGAGCAGATCTTGGAACTTTTAAATGGAGAATTTGACAGCTCAGTGTGGAACCCAAAGTGGTTTCCTGGCAGAGCAGGTGGTTAGAAAGACTAGTGGCATTGGGGGGGGGGGGGGGCCAGGCTCCAGCACTCCCGGCTGCCTTGCTTTGGAATGAATGAGTGCAGGGCATCTCTCTGCATCTCAGCTGTCTTCTGTCTCCATTTACAAAATGAAGAAAACACCAGCAGTCCTTCCCACCTCCTAGTGGTGTTATGAAGACCAAAATTAGATATTTGTGGAAGCACTCGGTCAGTTGCAAAACACTGAACAAATGAAGGCTTCCATGAAAACATACTGTTAAGTTGACAGAAGACTCTTAGCTTCAGATGGATGCTGAAAAAGAAAAACTGGTTTTGGAAGCATACATCGAGTGAAGGTCTGCATCAGTGATGACTGGCGAATCTCAGTGGGAAGTTGCGGGGTGGGTGGGAAGAGATTAACCTAAGAGCTTATACGCATATATAAGTTCATGGACAACAGTGCGGTGAAGACCTGGAGGGGGGTGGGGGGTGCATGGTGGATGGAGGGAGGGGGCATTGGTAATACTTTCAATAGTAAAGATAAATTAAAACATTAAAAAAAGAAAAAAACCAACCTGCAAAGTCACTTTCACTCTGGACACAACTGCATACAGCAGGTACACAGGAAGGAAATGTAAGTGGCAAGGAAGCTTTAGAAGAAAATAAATATTTTTAACGCTTATCTTTATGTCGCTTCTTTAAAAAGATTTTTTATTGATTTTTAGAGAGAGAGGAAGAGAGAGAGATATCGATGTGAGTGAAACATTGATCAGCGGCCTGCCAGGGATCAAGCCTACAACCCAGGCATGTGCCCTGACCGGGAATTGAACCAACAACCTTTCGGTACATGGGACAATGTCCAACCAACTGAGCCACACCGGCCAGGGCATCTTTATGTCTTTAGTGTCTTAGAAACTTATGTGAATCATCCTACATTGCATCTGCCTTAAGTTCAAATTACCTGTGAGATACTTGATTCCCCTTAGCAAAGGGTTCATTCTACATAAACTGAACATCACAGTTGATTTTTTTTTTAAATATATCTTTATTGATTTCAGAGAGAGGAAGGGAGAGGGAAAGAGAGAGATAGAAACATCAATGATGAGAGAGTCATTGATCGGCTGCCTCCTGCTCGGCCCCTCCCTACTAGGGATCGAGCCCGCAGCCCAGGCCTGTGCCCTGACCAGGAATCGAACCTTGACCTCCTGGGTCATAGGTTGGTGCTCAACCTCTGAGCCACGACCGCCGGGCCACAGTTGATTCTTTCAGTTTGGTTGATTCCAACTTCCTCAGAAAGAAGGCAACAACCGAGTAAGTTTTAAGGAGCTCAGCATTCATTCCGGGAAGGCTGTGACAACACTGTCTGCTCCACCAGTCAGTGCACAGTGGAAAAACTTCCCACATCAGTATCATTTGCCCATGTTCCAAAGATTCATTTGTATTTTTCTAGAGCGTGTTAATTACATTGCAAAGATCCTTCCTGTCCCAAGGATACTCCTTGACACTCAGATAATGCTTAACTATTCTGAAAGTTACAGAAAGTGATTTTAAAAAAAATGTAGTTAGTAGCTGTGGGATCAATGGTCAGACCAGCTTTTGATTCAAAAATGCTTCACCAGGAGAACATTTAGGCCTGTTTTCCAAATTAACTCTCACAGTTACACTGGAAGTGACAGCTCCTTAATGTCACTTCCTGTTTCCCAAAGTTATATTTTAAAATGAATGAGAAAGTGATATTTGTATGTTAAATGTACTCATGTTCACTGCTGTTTTTAAACCATATTTGAGTTACAGAGGGGGAAAAACTTCACTAGTAAAGGAATTATACCTTATACCTAGCAACCTCTTTATTGTTTTAGTGTTCCTAACAACCAATTCTCTGATTTCTGCCACCCAATATCCAAACCAGAAAAAAATGACCACTTAAACAATAAAACATAATTTCAAAATAATCAAGAAAATATAGAATGATGGTAGGAAATCTTCAGTTTTTCAGTGCTAATAGTATATCTTCATCATTTTGAGATTTTAATACAATTCACTAGACGTCAGAGAAGAGAGACTGAAGAACATAAACGTGCATTTTGATCATATTATATGACACACGTCGGATTGTCTGTTAATATTATAAAGGAGTTTTGTATTTATTCAGTATTTCACTTACATATGCTGTCATAGGTCTGCACTTATAAGTGTTGCTGCTTTGGGTGCCCTTTCAGATTGAGAAAATGCAAACTTAATGGGCTCAGCCTCTTGACATTCCGCCTCCCTCTTGGTGAAAGGGTTACTTTAAAAATCAACAGCTAAAAATTAAATTGGCTCAGGCATTTTTAGAGCAAAGATCAGAGAAGACTTTGCTTTTTCTTTTCTTTCCCTTTGAGGTTTGCATATAATTCAATATTTTAAAATTGAAAACTGTGCTGCCTCATGGACACGTGGAGATCCTGGCCTTTGGAAATTTTGGAAAAAGCAAATGAAAGAAAACTTTTTCTTTAAATGTAGGTGTGTAATATAAGAATGAAAGTGTAGGCAACATATGCTCTACATAAAGACTCGTCAGAATCCCCAGCATAATGATCTATTAAGGGTTACAGTTTTAAATACATTTACAAGGTCATAGCTCCAAGTACTGAGCTGACATCATCTCCAGGGCACTACCTAGGGTTGATAATTTGTAGAATTCAAAGTCTTTAAAGTGTCATTGACAGTGTAATACTTCAGATGAGTTCTAAGGAAGCTATTGTGCCAGTTGGAGAAGTAATACATGTATTTAAAATACATTAAGTATCGTTATGCAGCCACTCATTGCTTTCAACAAAAATAAAATGCGTTTAAAAACGGCCTGAAGCATGACCGGTGGTTCTGCCTAGCATAGTGTCAGATGCTCAATAAATATCTAATGAATAAGTTTATGCTACCCTTGGTTTAAAAAAGAAAATTAAAATCAAGCCTGCAGAGTTTTTACTCCTCCTAGCAAGGGTAAATCCACAGAGCAAGTGAAAATATCTGGATCTGGGGCCCTGGCAGTCCTGTGGGCTAAAATGGTTTGTACTTCAGGTTGAAGAGATGAAACACCACCAAGCAAGAAGTTCGCCCTCCTGCCTTCTCCGAACCGAGGCTGACCTGAAAACACACCCACCAGGTCAAGTTCAGAATTTCAGAGCAAGGGCTGGGAGCAAGATAGAATTTCAGCCTCAGTTTTTGGCCGGCACAACTGACTTTTGTACATTCCACCCCAGGACTCCTCCCTGATCCCAAAGCTTTGTGCAGACTCTTCTTAAGTTACTGGGACTTCAGAGCAAAAGGGCATCTTTCATTTCTGCCTCTCTGCCTTCCTCCCCCGGGGAAGCGAAATGCTCAGAAGGAAACGGAGCGAAGACGTGGGGCTGGCGAGAGCGGAGCTGCAGAGCCGAGGTTTGCAGACGCCCGTGCGCGGGCTGCGGCGCGGGCGCTTCCGGGCGCCCCGAGAGCGGGGAGGGCGCCACGGGAGCCGTCTGGAGGCGGCTGCGGCGGCGTGCGCTCCGCGCAGAGGCCACGGGGCTGCGGAGCGGGGGACGCGAGTGAAATCACCAAAGTCCCCGCGTGGGGGTCAGAATCCGAGAGAGCTGCGCGCCCCCGGCGCCGCCCGCGCCCCGCTCCCGCGCGCCCGGTGCTTGCTGGGCCCGGCTCCCGGAGTTTCCGCAGGGGTCCCCCATGCGCCCGGGGAGGGGGAAAACGTGTTCCTCCTGGGACTCGAGAATTTAACTCGATGCCTACTCTTAGCTTCCCTCTGCTCTTCAATCGCGGCCCCCCTTCGTGTCCTCCCCCCCCAAAGAACCCAGGACCCCCATAGTTGGGAGAGATCCCCCGCGCTGCTAGGACGAGGGCAGAAGGGGGAGCCAGGGACCGTGCCCAAACCCTACAGAGGAAGACAAGCGGTGGTGAAGATGGGGCGGCGGGGCCTGCAAAGTTCTCCCGTCCCCGTGGAGCCTGGAAGGAAAGGGGGGGCTTGAAATGCTTGTCTCCTTTCGCCCCCAAAACTTTGGGACTGCAGCTACGAGGGCCCTGCGCGGGGAGGTCGAGGGCGCGCAGGCAGCCGGGCCGCGGCCTCGCGGAGGGAGCGCGGGGGGAGCGCGGGGGAGGCGGCAGAGACCCCGCTCGCGCGCTGCCCCCGGGGCCCCCGTGCGCCTCCCTTCTGCCCACTGGGTCCGGCGATCAGGCGGCGCGCGTGCTGTCCCCGCGGCCCCACACTTTGCGGGGCTCGCCGCTGGGAAGCGCGACGCCGTCGGTGTGCGAGCAGCGGCCCAGGGGCAGCGCGCTCGCCCCCGCGTCCCAGCCCGGGCCCCGCAGCCCCGGCCCCGCAGCCCCGGCGCGCGCCCCGGGGCTGGGTGAGCGCTGCGGCCGGGCTGCGGCGCCCGCGGCTCCGGCTCCGCGCCCGCTGCGGGTGGGAGAGGGAGGCCGAGCTGCGCCTACCACCCTTTCCCCCGCCGCCCTCCCGAGAATGTCTTCGGGGTCCGGGATGAGCAGGGAGAGAGACCTGTTGAAAACGCGCAACGCCAACTTGGAAGACAATCAGATCGCCGCAGCAAAACCACCTCTCCAGTTTGGTATTTTGAAATGTCATAAACGCTGCGCTGCAGTTAGATGGCTGCGCCCGTAAATGGGCCAGTCATTTCCAGCTCTCCCACAAATGCCTCCAACCGAGGATTTCAGTGTAAAGCAATTCAAATAAGTAAAAACCACTTTGTTGCTGTTCGAAAATTCGCATGCATTTATTCTGCATAAAATTCGATATAGGACTTTTTTTTTTTTTTTTGTATTCCCATTTATTGCTTGCCAAGAAATAATTAAGAATAGGAGCTCGAAGATTAATTTTAAATAAAAAATCTCCTCAAATGAAAATGTCAGGTCATAAAAATTCCTTTTAAATCATAACAGCATATAAATCTTTGAAATTAACCATGTAATTACAATGTCTATCAACTTTTACCTTGAGCTTTGAGCCTCTCTTTTTAATCTTCCATTCTTTTTTAATGAATAGCTATTTTGAAATTAAAAAGTACTGTTCATTACACATGCCCTGCTATAATAGGGTTTTTATCATATTTGCTCTATGTAAAAATACTTGCTACTTTGTAATTATTCACACGCCGATCCTTCCTTATATTGAGTAGAAAATAAAAAATGAAATAGAAGTCAAAGGTGCTTTAGAGCTGAATGATTTACACAATTCATTAAGGACGGTGATTTTTCAGTTAGCATCAGATTAAATGGTTACTTACTCTCAAATAGCCCTTGGGGAGTTGAATTGCTGGGTAGCAAACAGATTAAAGTTTGCATTGAAAGAAAAATTGAATTCAGAGGTAATCAATAGCATAATAGGGGCAGTGAGTGGTGCCTGCTGCCTGAAATGAAATTACCATATTTTTAATCTTAATTTTCCACTCTGTTTATCTGACAGTGTGGATGTGCAATCCAAACAGATAATGAGAGAGTGGGATATTGACACTGCTGTCCTCTGGAGTGCTTGTTTTCAGTGATTAAATGCTGTGATCTGTGATTACTTTGTGCAAGGATGTCGGGGCTGCTGGCCAGAACCACGGGAGGGGCACTCACTCAGCAGCTGTAGCTCCCGGCGCTCCAAGGCCCTAATGTCTGAAATTCATTTTCCACCGGCAATACTGAAAAATAAAGATTACCTATTTGCGTATATACTTCGGCTGCACAAATTACAATAATTAATTCAATTATTATTGTTGTTCTGACTAAAAAATGTTTAATTAGATCAATATGTAGTGAACCCTCTCTGTAAGTTTTGTATTAATGAGCCAACACGCTTGCTTCTTATAGGAAGATGTGAGTTATAGAAAGCAGTATGCTGGGAAACTTTGAAGGGAAAGTGTATTATCATTAGAGAAACAGCAGAGAGAAGAAAACTAAGGGCATTGTTGAAGGCATCCAGCCCCAGTGGCTGCAATTATATAACAAGCTGTGGTAATTTTTTAAAAATGCAAATAGACTTCTCTGGGTATGGAGAGAGAGTCCTCTTGTACATTTAATTAAATGAATACCTCTGGCGAAATCACAAAATGTTAAAGTTGTGTAAATCCTATATTCATTCTCTGAATTTATTATTTTGTGAAATATAAATATACCTTGTGGATAGCATAGTTCTGACAAATACCCTATTTTGAAAGCGTTATTCCATTTTTGCAGTGAGGAAACTTGCAATGCTTCACAATTGACAACATATTACCGATGCATCATTTGAATTTGAATTCACTTAATCCTGCTGTGGGAATAGATTTACAGTCGATGGCGGCTATCTACCATCGACACAGCAACCTGCACGTCCAGTCTGCTCTTACTTCCACCCGGTAAAGCCAGCCTGTGTGCGGAGAATTCGGTAATTATGCATAGTTAATTAACTTGTCCCCTTTCTGTACCTATGTGGACCCAAATAAATGGACACGAAGAGAGTGAGTGATGGGCAGCACTGGCTGTCTGATAACAGGTTATTACACGGCATTTATTTCTCCAAATGGGAGAGCAGTCACAAGAAAAAAGTGATAGTGTCATGCCTCATTCAGTCATTCCAAACTGGGGCCAGATGTATTGTCTTCAGTTCCTAACGCACTAAGAGCTTTCTTTTTTCTCAGTCACTCCTGGCGTGCAGCGCTCTCTGCTAAGAGGAAGGGGAGTGCTAGGCTAAGTCCCCAGGAAGGAAGAGGGAACCACGACTGGGAGAGGCCAGCGAGCTCCGTGGCTGGCTGCGAATTCCAGATTGTCAACTCCTTGATTCGAGGCCCTCACAAAAGGCCCCGGCTCCTCCAAAGAGGCACTAAGTGGTTGAAATTGGAAAGTTTTAATAAGTTAATATTTTAACTCTTGCATGACCACAGGCAGCTCTGCTCTTGTAACATTTATTGGGTAAAGAAACTGGAGAGGAATGGATGCTGAAAACCGCTGACCGCTGACTGTTGTTCATTGCGTATTTTAGGCATATACTAAAGACGCTCCCTTGTGTTCTATAAACCTGCCATGAGAACGGCACGTCTCGGTTTTGCTGCCGGCTTTACATATGCTACATGCTGTGTTATTTTGTAAATTGCGCTAAAGAAAGGTGACATTAGATCTACACAATAAATGAACATAGTCACTTCCCAATGAATCTATATAGTAGTGCTGGAATGCGCTTACATTTTTTGCTTAGAGTCTTTTAAAAAAAAAAAAATCACAAAAAGATCTATCTGGCAGATTAACGGTTTGGACTGATTCTTTCACATAGAGTTTTAGTGCCATTTTGACAGTTTATTCAGTATTTGGAAAAATCCATAAACTTGACTATAAACTACATACAGTACCGTCTTCATTACAACAAACTCATTCAAGTTTTTGATAACTTGTATTGTGTCCCTTAAATTTTTTTTATCAATATTTAAACATGCTGATTCTTATAGCCACAGAATATGGCTGATACATATCCATTGACATGGAAAGTAGTCAAAGTGCTATTTGAACTTCTTTCCCCAATCTCTTGACTACCTCTATAATCCAACTGAAACCTGGATTTTCTAAGGATACAAAAGCCTTCCTCTACCCCTATACCTGCAGTCACCATTCGAAGTTTATTGAGCTTTAGAGCACACAAAGAGAGTGAGAAAATCCAAACCAATCTCTTTCCTTTCATTTACTAAATCCTGACATGGTCCATCACCTTTTTAAAATAGTGAGCTGGCCTTCCCCAAAAAGGAGAAAGGAAACAAAATCTAATGGAAAACAATGGAAGAAGGATAATCTAATCTTTAAATAAGGAGACATGTTTCTGAAGGCTTAGGAAAGGGAGTTTCACATTGATGTCACCTTCTCCTGAAAAACAGGAGCCCTCCAGGAGGTGAAGAGGGAAATATTAATGCCATTAATCCATTGTCCCTGAATTCTCCCTAAATAGATGGGATTTGAGAGAAGGATCTAGGTCACAAGAAGTAGAAGTATTCATGGAAAACAAATGGTTTGCTCTTGATTGGCATTTAGTTCGTTCAACCATTAACAAGCCAGCCCTGGGAAGACCTAAATGTTCCAGTGAACCACATGCACAAACCAGTAGCTATTACCTCCTACAGGTGACCCAAGCATTCCTTCCAATGCCAGCTTCTCAAGACCCAGTGAAGAAAGGAAATGTACTTATCACAGGCTCTGGAAAGGAAAGTTCATTCTGGGGCACCGCTAGATTGATTAATGTCTCCTGTACATTTTGTGTTAAGGAAACAAACCCCAAGGTGCTTTTTCAAGGAATGGGGTTCTACTGGGCCCAGTGTGATAGCACTTTTATGAATTTCCTTTCACCTCTAGAAGCTAGAGAGTTTGGGGGGGAGTGATTTCTGAAGCCTACACTTCCTTGTAACATTATGTACAACCTTGGCGGCAAGAACTAGAAAATAAAGCTACCAATAACGCAAAAAGAGGAGCGACAGTTTCTGTAGAGTGAAAGCAAAGCGCATAAACTGTGGGCTTCATCAAACCTGCTTGGGGACACAGCTAAGCTATTTATTGCTCTGTCACTAGTCTCCAGCACAGTGCCTGGCACATGGTAGATGTAGCAAGAGTTTGAGAAACAATCAGATTTGATTTTAACTTACATTAAGAATCTAGACCTCAAATGATTAAGTTATGAAAGGCCAATATTCGCAGGGCTTGTAGCATTCACTAGCTATAGTCTATCTGAAGTTCATGACTCTACCAAATAACTTGGAAGGCAGAAGCAATAGCTTAGGAAATTAAGCGGCCTTGTAGATACTCAGCTTAAGCAGCCCCTACTTACTCAGATACTCAATAAAATACAGCTGATCACTTCCAGATACTACCTGCCAAATGCTCGGGCTCCACTCACTCAATACGCTATCTTGATATTCTACTTCACATTGGTCCCTCCTCCCCTATGAGAAGATGAGATCCTTGAAGGCAAGAACCAAATTCTACCTTTATTTCCTCTTTCCTTGGCACAGAGAGGCCTTGCTAAGTGGCTGTTGAATGAATTAAAATAAGCTCGTGTAGTATACTGGCAAAATCTTATTCTAAGCTGTTATGGTTAAAAAATAATTATAAATATCATCCCCATGAGAGTTCCATTCTGAATTCTGCCTCTGTCTCAATGTTCTCTTGGGAAGGCAGCTAGTAATCTGGACCCCCTTTTGTCATCTATAAAATGAGAACATGGCTCTAGGTAGTTTCCAGCTTTAAAATTCCTTGAATCGAAGGTTTTTTTCCTTGAATATTTAGCCCCTGACTTGATTTGTTCACAAACTAAACATTTTTGGAGACTGCAGTAATCATAGGTAAAAATATAGTTTTATAAGTTTTCTTTTCTCTCATTCTATGTAGAAAAGACTTGGGATGAAAAAAGAGTTTTCCAAATTACAATTTCTTTCATCCAGTATAGAAAAACCACAGAAAAATCATGTTTTCCTTATAGAAAATAACTATAATATGTACCTTTATTTAATGGCTTCACATTTAAATGCCTGCAAGTAAATCTTTCTCTTTGATTTTGCTCTAACCAACACCTTTCCCACAACCATGAGGCCTGTGTGTCTTCTTTCAGCCAGAAAAAACCTACAGTCTTAAGGCAGAGAAGAGGCCTTTTTGATATTAACAACTATGGGTATTGTGGTAGCCAGCCCCCAAGATGGCCTGAAATAATTCCCATCTCTGGGCTTCACATATTTGTCATACCCTCTCATATTGCAGCAGAATTATTTGTGTGATCCATAGACTACAGAGAAGTGGTGACATGACACTTACTAGACTAGGTTAAAAAAACTGTGGCTGCCCTGGCTAGTGTGACTCAGCTGGTAGGGTGTTTTCCTGTGCACTGAAGGCTTGCCAGTTCAATTCCCAATGGGGGTGTGTGCAGGAGGCAGACCATCAGTGTTCTGCTCTCACATCCATGTTTCTCTCTCTCCCTCTCCCTTGCCCTCTCTCTGAAAAATCAATTAAAAAAATCTTAAAATCTTGAAAAAGAATGGGGTTTCAGAGTTGGGCTCATTCTCTCTCTCTCTCTCTCCTCTGTCTCTCTACTTGCTCTAGGGGAAGCCAGTTGCCATGTTGTAAGGTGTCCTATGGAGAGACCCACATGGCAAGGAACAGGAGTATTCAGTCCAACAGCCCACAGGGAGCTGGAGAAGCCAGCTGCCATGTCATGAAGACATTCAGGCAACCTATGGAGACACCCACAAAGCAGAAAACTGAACTGAAATCCCTGCTAAGGGCCAGTGAAGACCTGAGGCCCACCAACAACTCCATGAATGAGCTTGGAAGCAGATCTTTTCCCAGTCGTGCCTTCACATGAAACAGCAGCCCTTGTCAACAGCTTGACTACAGCTTCAAGAGAGCTGATTCTTGAGCCAGAATCGCCCAGCTAAGCTGCTCCTAGATTTCTTCCCACAGAAACTGTGAAATCATATATAGTTGTTGTGTTAAGGTGCTAAGTTTTGGTGTCATGTGTCACATAGCAAGACTAGGAATCAAAATGCAGGGACCAAGGGCTTGACTTTAGCATAATGTAATATCAATCTTTAGGAATATTTTATAATTAATTCATTAATTAGTTAATTTTTAATCCTCACTTCAAGACATGGTTCAGTTCAGGCAATCCTTCAGTGCACGGGACAATGCTCCAACCAACTGAGCCACTCTGGCCGGGAAGAAATATTTTTTACTTTTAATAAACCTTTTCTAACTGCCTAGATGTGACTCTAAGTAGTCTAAGCTGTGGAATTTAAGTTAATAGCATTCTAAGATGTGAAGACTGCACAATCAAGGTGTTTGCTTTTTAAAGTTTGTGGCAAAATGTCTTCTTGATATTTTGCCTCTAATATTTAAGTTTAAGGACTGCCTTGCCAGGACCTATATTTATACCTATATTTATAAAATCTCATAGAGATTTCAACCAGATTGATAACTATTTCTCTAGTCAATTAAAAAAGTTATGTGTCCAATAGACTTACAGTTTGAATGAGAACAGGAAAAACTCTAAGATATTCATGGACACCAGGTCATTCATTTTGTACAACATTTTGAAAATCAGGTTAATAGACTCATTTGGGACCAGGAGAGGTGCTATGGTTATAAAGTGAAATCCTGATATTATTCAAAAGACTGTTTCTCTTTTGAAATTCTCCAGAAAAACCACAAAATGACAAATATTTACAAACAAATTAAAAACATGCAACTGGTTTAGGCTTTTGATAGAATGAATGAGACACTTTTGTTCAGAGCAGAGAACTAGAAATCAATTCTAGTTTGAATATAAGATAATTTCTTTATCATCTTAGCCTGGATATTAAACAATAGCTATGAATTTATGACAATACTAATAGCAACTATTGACTGAAAACTTATATGATTTATGCACATATTTTCACATCTAATTCAAACCTCCCTTTAGATCGAATTTAAAATATAGTTATTATGATCCCATTTTACCGGTGCAACATCAAGTTTGAGAAGATTTAAATAATTTTCCCAGATCACACAGCTCATAATAATGGACCTAGGACCCAAAGCTAGGCCTTTCTATGGTTTATGCTCTTGGTACTATGCTTTATTCCTTCCTATATTATTATTAACATTAGTTTTAGTAATAACAGTATATTAGCAACTGTTGAATTCTTTAGTACAGATTTATGGCAAATCCATAACCATTACTAACAACAACAAATTCTCATTTTCAAAAAGATTTTATAACAAGCTCACGGTAAGAAAAGGAGCTTCCACTTACTGAGAAGATATTCAGAGGGGCACAGTGAAAAGACGACGCTTTTTAGCTTCTGAACTCTCCCTCCACATCTGATGAGAAACTGTCAGCACTCTGGATACACTTTCATCACGTGTCTGCATTTTGTACCTGTCGCCGTCTCCCGAGTTTTAGAGTTGGCCTTTTGTCTCAGATTATTATTTTCTTTTCAATTTTCCTATTGAGGGTAAATATGATTTTAATATGTTTCTGAGTATTCAGTGCCAACCTTTAAAAAAATCTATACACATATAATTAGATTTTTTTCCAGGGGAGAAGGCCACTTACGTTATTTATCTTCCCCTGGAGTCTGAGCTGGACTCCGTTGGTTTATCTAGTTGGGATTCAAATCAGGCAGCTCACCGGAGAATTCCTGGGTGCAGGCGCCCCGGCGCTGGGCAGTGCTTGCCGGTCAGTCTCCGAGGGCCGTGGGTGAAGAGGAGGTGGCGCAGGTCGCCGACACTCTCGAGCATGTTAGCATCTGCGGGACTCTGCGCCGTCTGGGGCCCTGCCGCTGCTGACACCGCCGCTCCCTGAAAGGATCAAGGGGAAATGGAGAGAGAAGCCCCTGCAGTCACCTAAGAAGGAGCTGCTGGCCACCTACTAAAATACATATCCAACAGGGCCAGTTACCACCCACCACTCATCAGTGCCAGTAGCAACAGCTTGTCTTTTAAAATCAGATTTAAAACGAACATATAGCTGTGCAGGGCTTCGGTTTTTTGTGTTACTGTGGGTGTATGTTATTCTGTAAGTAAAAAGTGCCGCAGATTCCCCGAGTAGCTGACTGCCGTGCCCCTGAAGCGGTTCCCTTCCCTGCGTGACGGTAACTGCCCTGTTTTGAGGATGACGGCGGCAGGCTCGCCGCCACTGCTGTGCCTGAATCCTGTGGCCAGTCGGGAGAATAAACACTTTCCGGGCAGCTACGCCTGGCTCACGACTCCGTAAGGTCTTTACCTCAGACTTTTTAAAGTTCATTTCATTTATTGCCCAAGTTCTTGGGGTTTGTGGCTTTCTTCTTTTAAACCACATGTTTCTTTGCACCTTCATACCACTGTCCCCATTTTAAAGCTGAAGATGTAAAACGTTAGCACTTCATTCAAGAGGGCAAAGGAAAATCCCGTAGTGTAGATTTGTAATATCTATGAAGTGCTGTCTGTGTCTGCTCCAGACAGGGTAAAAGTGTTCTCCGAAGAATCATCATCAATTTCTAAGAAAAAATATTATCTTGACTTGGGTAACATTTTTTAAACATTGATTTTAGAGAGAGGAAGGAAGGGGGAGAGAGAAACACTGATGTGAGATGTGAGAGAGAAACATTGATGAGTTGCCTCAGGTACCCATAACCTGGGTATGTGCCCCGAGCAGGAATCGAACCCCTGACCTTTGGTATATGGGATGATACTCCAACCGACTGAGCCACATAGGCCAGGGTGACTAAGGTAACTTTTAAAACAGCAATGACAACATTAAAATAAAAGTGAAATGATTTTTAATTTGATTGAATCAGTATTAGAATACACCTTTGACTTTTCATTTCTGTAAGAAGATTAATTTTGTTTTCATTTGTCTTATTTTGGAGAACTTTAGACAAACTATACCTACTTAATTTAATGATTAAAACAGCTAATGCAATTTAAAACACATTAAAATACATTCTGTCTTTGTTGTTATTGTTGAAATGATCTTAGACTACATTGTGAAATCTATCTCCTGTGTAGTAAGATACTAATATTCTACTTTCTTTCTGGAAATTTGCAATTTAGACTAGTGCTTTAATAGGTCATGAACATAGTTTAAATCAGAGGTCCCAGACATTTTTGATAGAGTGTATTTATAATTAAGGAAAACTGAGCATGTAGTACTCCCAGCCTATGCATGTTTATTTATAAAGCACACACAGGTACTACTTCATGTAATAAATACCAGTAGAGCTTAGTTCCTTTCTTATTTTTCAGATAAAGAAGTATCAGCAGAGGTTATATTTTCCTTCCTGCACCTCAAAGGATGATTTTGCAAATATTCCATTTTGGAGATAACTGATTTAAACTGTTGCAGAGTTTCTACTTCTCAAGGGAATGTTGTTGCTGTATTTAGCGTATTTATACTTTATCGTTCATGTACTTCAATTACATATTAGTTGTTAACTGTGGTTTTTGATATTTATATAGGTTTATTGCATTCTAAATGCAAATGAGGACCATGACACTAAAGTCTAAAGTGTAATGCAGTCCCCTAATCTGAAGCACAGAGTGGGGTGGGGTGTGTGACCCCAATGTTTCTTCACCTGGGGCTGGTGTTCGGCAGAGGGAGGAGGGAAGAGTGTTCAACCCTCTGAAGGCCTTTGGGAAAGGGGCTCCCCCGTGTCCTGTCTCTTTCTAGAAAGACCATTTGGAACCTAGTGGAAGTTACTGGGAGGCAAACTTTGCCCAGCGAAGGGCACGTTAATTTACGGGTTTGTTGACGAGAAATGCTGCCCTGCAGGAAACCACTCCCCCCTGATGTGCTGAAGCCTCCATCCCTGGGACTGTGAACAGGGCTTGGGGCTGTTGGAAGTCTGTGCATAGATTCCTGCCCAGCAAGGAAGTCAGAGCAGAGAACCTCGAATGTGACTTTCCATTCTGAAGTCCGAGGTTTTAAAACAATTAAAGAGCAGAAGGCTGGCCACTTGTAATCTCTTTGCCACAAAGAAACATTTTGACTGAGCTCATCAGGGCCAAGGTTAGGTAGGAAGCGGAGAGGGAGGGGAGGGTCTGCGTGTCCAGAACTACAGGAAGAAACCCGCCTCCAACTGGGCACAGAAACAGTGGGGCATCATTCATGAACATTGTATGAACTGAGTTGGGGAAGTTTCTTCTCTTAGAGATCTTTGCAGAGGGACTAAAAAGTTATTCCTCTAGGAAGCTCTGAAGTTAACCAAGTCAAGGGGAAGCCCATCTGACAAAGTCCCTTTCATTTCTCTTGTTCTATGAGTTATGATGACCATCTGCTATGGTTAATTAACTAAAGCTACCAAAAAAGAAAGAAAGAGAGAGAGAGAGAGAGAAAGAAAGAAAAATTTTCAGTAAAAAATAGAGGTGAAAGCATCATTTTAATGCTTTCCTTAGACTTTTTTTTCAGTTATGAGAAATTTACTATGAGCCAGTGGGCAGGAGCAGACTAATAATGCATTATCTTTTTTTAATAATAAGATATTCTGTTGTGTTATTTCTCATAGACCCAGAGCTGAGGCTGTGTGTAGTTTCTGGCCTCTGTAGTACCTTACAAAAATAAATATACTGGAAAATAAAAATGAAAGTTCCATCACTTATAGGCATGAGAGGCAGGGAATCTAGACCCTTCTTCCTGGTGATAAACAGGGCAGCGCACTCAGTGAATGGTTCCACTTGTTGAGGGTTCCTGGGAGCAGAAATCAATGCTGTTGCTTACGGGGCAGGTGCAGTGCAAATAAAGGCCCTCAGTGCTGTCCCGGGCTCGGAAGAGGCATGAGATCATACAGTTCACACAGGCCTAAAGGAAGCTGCCAGCTCTGCCCATCTGGAGGCCGCTGTCTTGAAAAATTCCCCCAAGGAGCGAGTGCCCTGCTCTTCTGCCTGTTGCTCAGCTCACAGCTTCCTCCTTCAGCACAGGCGAAGAAAACACAAACATTTTCCCTTTCAGGGCCACTGGCCGTTACAAGACTCAGATAAAGGCACGAGTGCCAGTGTTACCAACTGGACAGCCAGTGTCAGCGGCATGGTGCTGGAATACTTTGTAATAAAAATTAGAGTAATTTCACTGACAAAATGAAAACCTGTGTATCTAATGGGTGCCAATGACAAGGATAAACTCAATCAAGACTTTGCACTCAGTAATTATTTAAATACCAAGAACAAGCCACGTAATGATTTACGTCTTGGGTCCTTTAAAATGTTGCTTGGGATATTTTATTAATTTCCTTTTATTTGTTATAAACCATGCATATTGTTTAAATTTGGGGCATTTATTTATTTATTCCAATTGTATTTAAAAAAAAATAAATCCCTTAAGTCAGGTGAATATAATTATATATTAAGTTCCTTGAGTTGATGTCAAAGGTTGCAATGTCAGAGTTATTTTTGATTTAGAGCTAGAGTGGTCTTTCATATTATAAGAACAAAATATAAACAATATTACTCAATTCTATTGTCTGTCATTATCGGTAACTTATACAATTATTAAAATCTGGGTATGATCATATATTTTAACATATAATTGAATTTATTTTATATCAATAATTGAGAAATTGTAATGACATAAGCAAGAAATGATCTAAAGTTTACCTTTATATAGCCCATATAAAAAATATTTTTGGGAAACGAAAAGAATCTTGCCAGGAGGCCCAGGGATAGTTTCTTGGGGACATTATACTTTGGGGGCTCAGCAGAATTCAGGAACCAGTTGTGAGAGAATCACGAGAGTCAATGTTACAGAAACTAGAGAATGAGAATTTCAAGGAAAAGGCCGGGGGTGATCAGTCCTTCTGCAAACTAGCTGCAGAAGATGAGCTTGAAGGCCATTGGATTTCTGTGCTAAAATCAATGATAACCTTAGAAAGCTCAGTCTCAGTAATGTGTTGGGGAAAAAACAAATTGTCAGGAGCTACTGAAATAGGAAACAAGGATTACAATCTACCCTATGAAGAAACCTGTAGAGAAGGGAAGATGTAAGAATAATAGAGGAGTTAGCAGTCTCCAGGAAAGTCTGGGTTTTCCTTTCCCATGACCTCCTAGAGCCCCAAGAAAAAGGGAAACTGGACTTTATTTATAGCTAAATTTGTAGTTTCAATTTCTGGATCTGTGAAAATAGGGCCTGTGTTTCATACTTATCCTTACCCATTGGTGGTTGAATGAAACAATACAGAGGCCAACGCGAGACTCATCCTGAGTAACCAAGCCACCTGCTCCGATAGTTCCTCTCTCACTTCAACACCTCCCAGTCCCCGACACTGTGAACTGGGGCCTGGGCTCCTCCCGCTTCCCCACTCCACGAAGGGGTCAAAGCAAGTTGATTTCGTGTCTCTTCTCCTCTGTCATTGCACGGTCAGTCCTGCTCTCCAGACTGTCCTCATTAGAGTGGTCTCTACCACCAGTCCCTCCCCACTCTGATTCCTGCCTTTGTCACTTCCCTAGATGGAATGAAGGCACACTCAGCCTGGCACACAAGTTTACTCTTTTCTGTCCCCCTCCCCGCCCATGCATTCTCTGCTTCTAACAAAAATGTCTCCAAACATTGACAAGTAGCCCCAATGCATAGGGGTCACAGAATTGCCTCTGGTTGAGAACCACTGTTCATTGTCAGTTAACCGTTGTCATTACAGAACTCATTACATTGTATTAACATAATCTCTGTCTAGCATTGCTCCTGGCACATAGTAAATGCACAGAAAATATGAATCCCAACATGCAGAGTAGTGAAGACTGAGAACTTTAGAATCGAACTGGGCTTCATTCTCTTCTCTAACACTTACCAGCTGTGATGCTGGGAAGTTATTTGACCTCCCCAAGTCTCAGTGTCTTCATTATAAATGGGGTAATAATACCATTAGACTTATGGCACAGATGAAATGATGTCATTATTTAGAAGGTCTTATGGTTTGGGGCAGAAAAAGCACTAACGAATCGTCCTATAAAGAGTTTTCTCTGCCTGCTTGACTCAAGAGGCCCCATTTCATTCCTTTCCCATTGTTGGGGCTGCTCACAGTACCGGGCACAGAACACTTGTTCAGTGCATAGTTTTGGACTGGGCTAAAGTGACATAGGAAAGATGCAGGCGCCACCACCTTTCAGGATGCTCAGAGGAGCCCAGCAAACAGGAATAGGAAAGGAGAAGTGGGCAGGGAGGAAACTGCCAGCCGATGGCCTCTTCCTGCTTTATCTTCTTTGCTCTGGCTTTTCTCCCATTATCTGATTCATGTGTTACTGTTACTTTCAGCAACTTCAGGAGAAAAGAAATAGAAATCAGTAGCTGAACTAGGTGCAGAACAACCTGGACGATTAAAGTGCCTTTTAGTCAAAGATAAGTGTGTATATGTCTCAGTCTCCCTGGTAGATTACAAGCTGCCTGAAGGTTGAAGGCATTGTGGCTTGTTTAGTTTAAACCCTTTTTTCCAGAACCAGTTCTTGACATAGATCACGAGATGAGTAAATGAATGTCTGATACTGATAAACCTGCCGTTCAGTGGAGCTTTTCCTGCTTTTATAAGGTATTGGCGATGATCCGTTACCCTCTCCTGAAACCTTGTGCTCACATTGGCAAGGTGGTTGGATAGAATCAAAGTCAGAATTTAGAGCTTTGAGATGGCTAAATGGGCTTGCCTTACCAGCAGAACTAGCTTTAGCGAGTTAAGTTACTGGTATAAAAGAATCCTTCTGTTCATTAGCATGACTGCTAGCAAACTAAGTTAACTGGCAATAGTTGACCCAGAGCACAAATAGGAAAATTAAATGGAGACCCACCAGAAGGTGGAGGTGGGGAGGAAGGAAGGGATTTATACTTTAAGGTAATTTTTCTCAAGGTGTGGTCTTTGGACAACTTACCTGAGAATCACCTGGGGTGCGGGTGAGATGTGCTTTTTAAAAATACAGTTTCCTGGGTCCCACATAGGAACATGGAATTAGAATATGTGGGGGGAAACCTTCCACACTTTTTTAATGCACACTAAAATTTGAGAACAACTGCTTTAAAGAAAACAATTTAATGTATGTAGTCAAGTTCTACCAAGAAACTTATTCTACATGGTCTGTGACATTGGGCAGTTTCACTGTTCTCACAAAGTATTTTTTAAGGTCTTAAGAGATATCATATCAAGCTCTTTAGAAAAAGAACTTGGTTTGCTGTTAGAAGGCCCTACAACTGATCCTGTCACTGTCTGTGCCTCGGGCTAATCAAACTTTGCTGCTGGCCTTCCTTGAATGATCCAGATGTTCTTGATGGCTCCAGAGTTCAACGAGGCTATGGTCTTCAAAACCTTCCCTTCTGTCTTATAAACAAACATTATATCAAACATTTATAGAGCAATTACTCGGTGCCAGGTACTCTTCTAAGTCCTTTATATACACTAACTCATTTAATCCCTCTCAACAACCCTGTGAGGTAGGCTAACCCCATTGTTGAGACAGTAAAACTGAGGCAGGGAAGGTTAAGCAACAACTCAAGGCTAAACAGTTAAATAAGCAACTGAAAAGCTCATCTTACATTGAAGATAATTATTCTTACATTCAAAATTGTTTTCTATATTTTATATTTATATATTTTCTATATTTCTATGTTCAGAATAGTAGGAAGAGCACTGAATAGTAGAAAGGGCACCTGGGGCCTAGCCTGAGCTGCTGGTACAGGTATGTGACTATGGCTGGTCACTTAACTCCCTGGCTCTCATTTCTTCCTCAGTAAAATGTTCAAGAACGTTCCAGGTTCCCTTCTAAAACCTTCATGAGCTTTCATCACTAATCTTTCTCAGTATATTTGGTGTACCCATTATGCTTAAGAAAGAAAAATGAAGCAGCTCCATGTGCATCAAAGAATGATTATCATCACAGAGTTGCTTTGAAACTGAAGTACTTCAAATTCCTACTTAGAAATGTCCATATAAATTAGTTTCTGAGACAGAGGGATAAATGTTTTTAAAGCTAGGCATTGTATTTCCAAGGGTTTATTTAATTGAATTAATTACTTAATTTTCTTTTTCTTGCACACCCGGTGAAAAATGAAGGGTGTCCTGCCTGGACACCTCATGTAGCAAAGAGGGGTCGCCAGGAACAGTGACCAGCTTGGCTAACCCAGCTGCCGTTAGCCCTTCCTGTTTGAAAACCAGGTGAAAGCTTCTACAACCATTCATTTTGCTGTGAAAATTTCATCTGTTTTTATAAATGCATTCTCCCAATGGGTGATATAGAATCGTATAAGCAAGCACATCCCAAATGTTTCCTTTTCATAATTATCTAAAGCACAGAAGAGGCTTGAAAAGACAATTGTATAGCTTCTTGTGTTGCTTCATGGGCTTTAAGTGCCCACAAAGAGGATTCCTTATGCTTTAATTTCTCTTTATTTTTCTGACTGTAAAGGCCGTCGGGGTAAATGCCAGCCCCACAATCCCGCCGTTATATGGTTGCTGTCAGCCTGCTCCAACGACGCTTCCTGTTCACTAGGCCTCCTTTCATCTGGCCACAATGTCCTGGCTTTGCTGCAATTCTTAGTCACCGCCCATCTCTTCAATAGCCTGTGAATAGTATTAAATGGTGTTTATGCTAGCTATTGTTGCCTTTTGTGTGGTTTGTCTAATTCACAGAGAAAAGTCTGCTTTTGTGGTGGAAGACCAGCTACGTCATGGCACACCATGTGCCTTCTGATGGGACCCGGTCCTGCTGAGTGATAACATTGCAGGCCTGAGCTCCTTTGCAACACAATCCCGCATTCTTAGCACAGTCAATACTCTCACAGGCAGACTGGTTTACTCTTTTTATTAAGAGGTAGGGGAAGATAAAGCACAAACAAATACCAGATCCTGAAACAAAACAGAAAGGAAGGGTAAGTTCAACCGATTTGCAACTGACTCAGCCAGGCAAGAAGTGAGAAGGCGAGTGAAAAGAAACTCAGATTTATTTTATTAGCAACCAGACGTGCCAGGTGTACCCACCGTGGCAGCAAATACTTCACATTTCAGAAGTAAGATTGCGTAATGGTTTCAAGGTATTGTTTAAAATGACACTTAATACCAGAGTCACTGCTCTGCCCGTTTTTTCTAAAGTGCTCACAAAAGAGAAAGGCTACAGTATTGATGCTTACATTAGCCTTTGGTTCAAGAGTCTTCGCAGGGCAGGTATGTTGCTATGTCTTGAAAGGGCTTTTGATGTAAGAAGATCATTATGGGCTCAGTGGTAATTGATCCCTGGCAGCCCTGGCTTTTGGTGCTGTGGGTTATTTCATCCTATTGCGCTGCGTAATCCGTTTTCCAGCTATCTACAATCTTTTTTATACCCCTAATGGTGGCTTATATTTTAGTTTATTTATTTATTTCTTTTTAGAAGTGCTTTCCAGACAAAAAGAGCCAGGTGCACAGAAAGGGAAAGACTTTCCTGTTAGCTGATGGCACATGTCTTTCCGTATGGAAACTGGATTAGGGGTCCAGCTTGTTTTCCTCATTTTTCTACTCTCTGACTTAAAACAACCATTATATCAAACATTTACATCGCAGTATAAAACTGAACCCCGGAAGAAGGAAAAAGAAACCAGGCAGAGAAAGAGTGCAGACCATTATTCCATTGATGGATACCGACAAAATGGGATGGTTTTAATTGCTGCTGAAAATTCTGAAAAGTGAGTTCTTTTCTTTGGTGAGAAAGTTAAAGTAGAAAGACTAGAATTCTTCAGCTCACCTTCAGTCCAAGAGAGCAGGAGAGCTGCTTTTCAAAAGATCTGAAAGTTATTTTCCTAAGATGAGTCGACCCATGAAAACCCACCCCCTCCAACTCAGGTGATATTTATTGCGCCTACTATGAATCTAGCATGGAGCTAGTTGCTGTGGTAGGTTTCCCAGAAGTAGATTTTGCAATCTCTTGAGGGGGAAAGTAAAGAAATCAGGCATAATTAAGTAGTAGTGAGGCAGGGTGAAGATAAGGCCAAGTCTGGAGGCAAGGCAGCCAGTGGGACTAGAATACCAGGAGCATGGGCCTGTATAACATTCTTCTGATGTCTTTAGGTCTGAGCACAGAGGATGACATATGACAGGGGCTGGGTGAGTGTTGGCTGCATTTAGATAGGTCTCTTGCTGCAAGAATTAAAAAAAAAAAAATTAAATAAGGAAGGGGTCATTAAAGTGTTGAAATAGCTAAGGCAATGCCTGGAGATAAGAATGAACTTTTGGGGACAGGACTTAACCTTGAACAGGGGAGTCCTGAAGAATGTACCTTTTCCTGAATAGCAGTTCTCTGGTTGGAAAAGTCAATAGCAATGTGGGTGGTGAAGCAGTCAATGAAGGAGAGGGGGGATCACCAGAACAGAGGGGTGCAGTCAAAGCTGGTGGCCAGTGCCGGGCAGGGGAGGCAGTCATTGCATTGGAATCGACCACCTATCTGACCAGCCTGAGAAGAGAGGATGTCTTTGGAAGGAAATAAAGTAAGGCAGGGGCAGGGGCCAAGTAACTGCAGGCATCCAGACTCAGGAAAAACAACCCGCATTTGAGGAAATGGGCTTTTGTTCATTTATTCACACATTTGTTCATTTGCACAAATACACATATTACATAATAATATGAACCATCATATTCATTAGGCAAAACACTATGCCAGGAGCTCTAGAGGAATTCAGGACAGTTTTGAAAGTCCTTATAATGGCATGCTTGGCTCTCAGTCCCAGAAATATGTCAGTCCCCATAGTTGAGACTACCCAGCTGTCACATGAGGGCTCACTCCTTCATGGCTAACTAAGGGAATAGACCATCAGCACCCACAGCATAGGCTCAGCTGGGTGGCTGTTCTCTGACCCATTCACTCATTCATTGATTCATTTGTCAAATATCTACTGAGCCACAAATGTGTACCCAGCACAATTTAAACTCTGGTGACAGAACAACCCATAGAACACGGTCCCTAGCTTTGGAGGGCTCAGGTTCTAATGAGGGAGTCAAACATATTAAGCATAATTATGCTAATGTAACTTTTATGTAGAGGGTGCTGTGAGAACACAGAGGATGAAGTGACTGCCCTTGCCTGGAGAGGCCGGGAAGGCTTCGCAGAGAAGCTGATGTGTGAGAGATGTCAGGAGGGAAGGCTGGCTGACCCCTGGTAGATAAGGGGGGGGGGGCATTCCAGGCAGAGGGGGCAGAATGGCAGTGGGAGGGGTCTATGTGCTCAGGAAACTGCAAGTAGTTTGACTGACAGGGAGTGGGGGGATGACATTTGGAAAGGGAGGCTGGGCCAAGGCCATGAGGGGTCTTGGTTTCTTCGAACTCTATTCCAAAATTAGTCGCTTGCCTCTCCCACGGGTCCGAGCTCCACCTTCAATCTCCACGTTGGTGTGTTTGTCTACTAACCCAGTTCCCACAGTCCCCTCTTGAGAACTTGCAAGTGGTCAGACCATTTCTCACCTCAGATGCCAATGATGTCTTTCCCTAACCTCTGCAAGCTGTGTCCAACCAACTATTCCCACTGAAGCTACACCAGCTTTCCCTGATGCAGAATCTTAGGTTCTCAGGAGTTGAAGGAGTTTCCAAGATCACTGAACCAGTGGTTTTTCATCTCTCTCTCCCTTTTCTTTTGCACAAACAGACAATGATGGATGATTTTCTCCTGTAAGACATCCTTCCAAGGGTGCATTCATATCATTGGCTACAGCACAAATAAGGGAAGCTGAAACCTTGATCCGCTTTCCAATTCAACTAATGCTCAATGGAATGCTAGTAATTGAAAGTGACATTATTATAGGACTAACATTGAAGCTGCAAACATTGGCCCTGTTTCAACTACATGCAACAAATTCCCTGTGATTGATCTTATATCTGATTTCAACCAAGGCTTGACTCCTCTTACAACACTGCTGAACTTCAGCTTGAATATTCCTGATGATGTAAATCTCTCTCATAAAGCAATTCATTCAATTCAAGGACAGCTCCAAATATTAGACAATTTTTCCTTTAACCAGAGTAGATGTCTCCCTTTCTATGACTTCATTTATCCCAGTCCCACTCCCTGTGGTAACAGAATAAATATAATCATGCCACCAAGTAACAACCCCTTAAATATCTAAAGATGATTTCTCTATTCACAGTAATGGTTTTCTTTTCCTAGTTTAAATATCCCAATGATGTGGTTTTCATTCTTGGAGAAACTCCATTTTGCCAATGTGTCTCTTAAAATCTGACACTCAGAACGAAGACAGCTCTCTCAGTGGACGCATACCAGCTAAGCATACATCTGGGACTATCACTGTTTTTATTCTGGATGAAATTATTTCTATTAATGTAATTCAAGATCTCATTAGCTCTCTGGCAAGTCTGTTTATTGGCCAGTGTTGCAGTTTTCATTAAATAAAACCCACTAAACAATTTTCTTTGAATTGCCAATGACTCAGGTGTCTCTCATCTTCTAATTCGTCGGGGATTTCTTAAGCCTCAGCGCAGAACTTTACATTTATCCCTATTAGATTTCATCTTATTAGTTTTGCTGATTGTTCCAAGCTGTCAAAATCAATTTGAATATGTATCTGACAGTTAGTATGTTAGCAAACTTTCCAACTTGGTGCCATTACTAAATCTGGTAACCATGTCTATTTTATTCTCATTCAAATCTTTAATCAAAATATTGAACAGAATGGAACTAAATACAGAGACTCGTGTTGTGCCACTGGAGATCATCTCCTAGGTTGCATTGATCATAATTAATAATAATAAAAGAAAATATTTTAACCAATTGTGAATCCAGCACACTAGGTCATCCATCCCATTTGGCCATAGACCATCATGAATGCTATTTTTGAAATAGTATCATTTTGGAAGTCAAAATATTCAACTCACTTGGAATAAAATTCCTTTGGAAATGCCAACTGAAATTGACATTTTAGTTCAACATACCCTTATACAGAGAAAAGAAGGTCTATGAAGTTCTCACTAAGAGAATGAGTAAGAATATAAACTATAAAATGAAAAAAATGATCAATTTGTTAAATATTCACAAGCTTAAAGGCAAAGACATGTAAAAAGCTGGGGACACTATCTAGAACACGTATGACGAAGGACAAATTTCATTAATGTGCAAAGAACTCATGTGAGTTAATTTTTAAAAATATGAATAACTCAAAATACAATGGGCAAAGGACATGAACAAATACCCACATGCACGTGCACACACACACACACACACACACACAAATGGCCAATTAACACAGGAAGAAATGTTCATTTAAAACAATTTGAATCTCAGTTAAAGAAATAAAAATTAAAACATAGATGAAGATGAAGATGGGGTCATTCTTCATCTACAGCTTAGTGAAGATCAAAAACAATCTGTATGCAATATTGTTAAGAGCAAGTAGAGAGACACCCTCTCATATTATACATTGTAAATTAGTACCACCTCTTTTGAAAGCAACTTGAAATTATAGATTGAGGTTTAAAATACACATACTCTTTGATCCAACAATTTTGCATTTAGAATTTTATCTTACAAATATATAGTTCCATGAGGTACAAAGAAATATAGAAGTTGTAGAAGATGGATTGAATCTATCACTTATCAGCTGTGTGACTTTTGGCAAGTTACTTGACTCCTCTGTGTCTCAGTACCCTTATCTGAAAACTTGAGATAATGATAGTCTGCTTATTGAAATGTCATGAGAAATAAATGAGTGCTTCAGAACAGAGCAAAGCACAGAGTAAGTGCTATATTTGTGTTCACTCTTTTACTGCCATTATTTAGAAAGTTGTCTATTTTAACCTTACAACATGTTCATCAATAAGGGATAGGCAAACTAAACCATAGAGTGTGAATACAATATCATATTGTACAGCTGTTACAAAGAATCAGGTAGTTTTGTAAATGCTGATTTGAAACAATGTCCAAGTTATATACACACTTAAGTAAGAGAAAAAAGCAAGGCAGAACAGTATGTATAGTATAACTACATTTATGTAAAAAATAGAATTTATCATACATGTTTTTGCATATGCATTCTATTCATTTGTAAGAATAGACTATTAACGGTGGATGTAGCTGAACTGTGAAACTGGAGAGGGAAAGAAAGGCTTTTAACTTTCATTTTATATTCTTCTGTATAATTTGAATTTTTTAAAAATCACATACATATAGTACATAATTTCATTCTAAAAATGTATATGCTGCAATCTAATTTTTTCAATCAATCCAAGAAGATGTTTTCATGAAAGAGGGCTAAACATCTAAATATAACTTATAGAAAGGGAAAAAATCAATGAGGAAAATTTTTGTGGAAGTCTCAGCAGTCTCAGAGAAGTAATGGGGTCTTCCAGCACAGGGGAGGTGTGAAACCCTCACCATCCAGTCCATTAAGTCCTGTGGGCTCTTATTTCAAACCAAACTCAGAGTCCAACAACTTCTTCCCACCCAAGCCAGCACCGTCAGTGAGCCACATCCTCGCTTTCTGGGATCACTGGAATAATTAAAGCAACAGCACCTCTCTCTGCCCTTCCTCCCAGACTTTCTCAACAAAGCAGCCAGAGAAAGGCTTTAAGTGTAAGATCATGTCACTTCTCTGCTTAGCATCCTCCAAAGTCTCCCATTTCACTCAGAGCAAAAACCCCAGTCCTCCTACTAGCGTGGAGGACCCTGCTCCCTTGGCCTGCATCCAGCGGGCTCCTAACATGCCCCTCCTCCTCCTGCCCCAACCCTAGGGCCTCCTTGCTTGTCCTCTAACGTGTCTGGCCAGCTCCTGCCTAAGGCTTTTACATTTGCCATTTTTCAGCCCAGAACTCTCTTCCCCAAATATCCTCATGGCCAATTCACTCACCCCCTTCAGGTCTTTCCTCAAATCTCCCCTTCTCATGAAGCTTACCTTCTCACTTTCTCTGGTCACTCTTTCTACCTTTGTAGCTCACCTCCTCGGAGAGCTGCATCACAATCCCTCCTTTATTCCCTATACATCCCAGCACATACCCCCCTCAAACATAGGGTATGAGTTTTCTAGGGCTCACAGAATGAAGTACCACAAGCTGGGTGGCTTAACACAATAGCAATTTATTTCCTCATAGTTCTGGAGGCCAAAAGTCCAAAGTCAAGGGTGCCAACAGGGCCGTGCTCCCTCTGAGGCTCTGGGTAGAATCCTTCCCTGCCTCTTCTAGCTTCTGGTAAGGCCATCAATCCTTGGCTCACAGCTGCACCACTCCAGTCTCTGCCTCCATCCTCACAGGGCCTTCTCCCACCACTATACGAGTCTTATTGGATTAAGGGCTCACTCTATTCTAGTATGACCTCATCTTAACTAATCATACCTGCAAAGACCTTATTTTCAAATAAGGTCACATTCTGAGATACTGGTGATTAAAACACTAGCATATCTTCTGGGGGGGCACAATTCAACTCATACACATACTCATACTTTATTTAGTCAGAGTTATTGTTTTTATTGCCTGTCTATTCTGCCCTGTAGAATATAAGGTCCACACGTAATTTATTTTTTTGTCATTTTTGTTCACTGATGAACCCCAAGGGCCTGGGACAGTGTTTAACAACTGGTAGACATGCAATAAATAATTTCTGACTGATACTGGCTATCACAGGACTGTGTTGTTCATAAATGTCAGTCAAATCCCAGTGTTCTAACCAACTACAGAACATTCTTCATTTTCTTTCTAAAGAAAACACTGAGCAGCTGGTGAAATATTCTAGTTACCCAGTGGTTGCATTTTCCTTGAAAATTTATTCTGGCTTACAACTCAGCCTCATGAGTTTGGTTAGTGTGAACAAACCCCAGGTGAGCCGATTAAATTTCTGAAAATGCGAAGCTGAGGTCTTGACCCTGAGCCCATGCTCCCCTGGGGACCTGAATGAGGAAAAGGCAGTGGCGATGTGGGGAAGCAGGCAGCTGGCTATGGGAGCTGTCCTGGGGTGTCTGAAGGCGAAGGGTGTGCTGGTGGCTGTGTTGTAGGGTGATTAACCTGGTTATGGTTGGTATAGGGAGGGTGGGGACAAGGGGACAGCATGGAGGCAATGATACTCTTATCTTGGGGGTAATAAGGGTGTTAAAGGAATGGCTAAGTCAAATGACATTGCAAAGAGAAAAAGTTAAGACAGAATTTACGGTGTGGTCCTCACACCATAAATAGCAATAAGGGCATTTTATAAAATGAAATTGCCCTTAAAGAGAAGAGGTTAAGAAGGAAGACCATGTCTTTAGTGAGTTAATACGGGCATTAGGCTCATATTCAAGATGCCGCTGCTTCTGTCTCCCACACCCCTCTTCTGACTGCCTCTAGGCTGGTGGCAATAGCGCAGGTGGCATTACGACATTTATGCCGAGGCTATGTCTAAAAGGAGCAATCAGAGCTAACTTATCCTTTCATTTCCTGTTTTTCTTGGGTAATTCCAAGTTCAAAAAAGCCTTCCACAGCTATGCAGACCCATTGAAACCAGAGACAAAGCTCTAAGTCTGCAAACGTCACGCCTTTATGACACCCCTGCCTGTGTCCTGCGTAGTGTTTTCAGTCTTTCAAAGATCCCAGCTGACACAGAACGAAGTTAGGACAGGGCTGTAGTGGGGTCTCCGACTCTCTGAGTTCCTTATTGTTTATGATAAGGCTTAAAGGATCAGAATTTTCCCGAGTAAGTTAATCTTGGTTCGAAGAGCATTTGGACAATCACAAAAAGCCACGGTAAGTAATAATTGTAGGTTCTGTTGGGATTTTACAACATAAAAATCAGACATTGGTATCCACCCCATACATCCCCCTCCTAGTGTGTACAAAAATTGATTTCCAATGCTTGAAATTTACACAATAAAGGAAACCTTTGTCTTCAATTCTACTGATGAGAGAGACAATATATGCGACCTCCTCAGTGATTGACTTCTGTTTTCTTAGGTTCACTTCTTGAGAGAATCATTAAACGTAAGAGAAAATGATTTGTTTCCATTGATTGAATGATGTGCCCATCTGACAGCTATAGTTTTATATTAAAGTTATTAATATGTCATTAATGTAATTTGCAGAATTGAGAAGAAATCACTCAGGTTCTGACTGTATTGCTGGTTATGTTTTTTGAATAAATAAAAACATTTTTAGAGGAAATAAATCTTGTGACAACAATAATAGATGAAAAGGCCAACTGCTCACTTTATAAATCACCACCAGCTACAGGAAACTTCCCCTGATTACTTAAGTGGTAAGTGCTGGAAAGCTGGGTTTCTCCAAATGTCCGTTTTCATATCGTGAAATTCTTGGGATCCTTGCTAATTTCAAGTATTTAGGAAAGATGACTTCCCACTCTTCATTTAAATTCCTTTCTCATTTTCACAACCATTTCATTGCTTAACATTAATAAGTTATATAGAGCGTGGTAAAGCCAGGCTTGATTTGGGTCTCCCTGAAGCCTCCCCTTAACTATGTGTTCATATGGACTGGGGCTATTGTGTGCTTGTCTAATGCTCAGAAACTTTTCTCTCCCTTGACAATGATTGCCAAGAAATTAATTATGACAGGCAGGGAAGTGACTGCTCTGTAGCCTGGCTCTGGCTCATTGCAAAACTCCAGCCTCAACGTGAATGCCTGGGTGTTGAAATTCTGTGTTTCTTGGAATACTCTGGGGGAAAAAACTTGGTATTAATAGGTGCAATTTGTGAACCCTCTTTCCTCATTAGATTTTAAAGGCCTTTACTTACTCTCCTACTGTTACTTGGGGAGCACAAGGCTGATTATGCATATTTTTCTGACACATAAAAGGTGCCCTAAAAAAATCCTCTTGTCAGTTTACCGTGGAGGCAGGGCTGGCTCCATGGGTGTGTGACTACCCTCTACTTAGAAGGTCCTGGCACTTGATCTAATGTTCTGTAGTTGCTGTCTTAACATTCTTGATAATTTTTGAAAAGGGGCCATGCATTTTCATTTTGCACTGGGTCCACAAATTATGTAACCTGTCCTGAGTGGAGCGCCGGTGCTTGGCATAGTCACACGTCAAAGCGATCCTGCTGATTCAATAAGCACAGCCCGTTTGCCCAAATCCAAGCCTAAGTGTGGAATGAGCATTTCTTCCACAGTGTGAATTTTTTTCATTTCCCCTCCTTTCTTTTTTTGCAATAATGAAAACATTGCTTATGATAGCACTATTCATGTCTTTGAGGAGTGATGACAGGTTAAATACTAAAGATTAATTTTGCTGATAGTGAATACAAAAATTCCTCAAGTAAAAGCAAATGAGTATAGGAGGATGAATAGGAATTTCTGAATATTTTTAAAGCAGTATATGCAGTTTTGTTGTGTTAAATATTTTACCATTATTAAAATGTGAAACAAGTATTAAAAAGTGAAATTGCGTTTTGTATTTGGATATCCTAGAAACATATACCAAAAAAACCTATTCTTTTTTCAATAATATAAAATAAATGTGGTTCCTACCCACTGTAAGGATAACAAAGCACAGTCTATGAAAAAATGCTAAAAATCACTAATCATTAGGGAAATGCAAATCAAAACCACCTATTAGGATTGTCATTGTAAAAAATAAACACCCAGAAAATAAGCAAGTGTTGCAAAGATATGGAAAAATTGGACCCTTAGTACGCTGTTGGCGGGGGTGCAGCTGCTGTGGAAAACATCATGATGATTCCTCAGGAAACGAAACATAGAGCTGCCATGTGACCCAGCCATCCCACCCCTGGGTATGAATGCAAAAGACGGAGGGAGGACTACATTCCCATGTTAATGGCAGCACTATTCACGACAGCCAAAGAGGTGGAAGCAAGTGTTCATCATTGGATGAATGGGTAAAGAAAATACGGCGTACACATACAATAAAATATTACTTTAGAAAGAAGGCAATTCTGTCACATGCTACAACACGGATAAACCTTGAGCACATTATGCTGAGTGAAAAAAAAAGCCAGCCAGAGATGGACAAATTCTACACGATTCCATTTATATGAGGTATCTGAAACAGTCAAACTCATAGAAACAGAAAGTAGAATGGTGGCTGCTGGGGGGTGGGGGGAGAAGGAAATGGGGAGTTTCAACGGGTACAGAGTTTCAATCCTGTAAGAAAAGTTTCAGAGATCTGCTATACAACACACTGCTTATAGTTAACAGTGCTGTACTGCATACTTAACATTCCATTAAGAGGGTGGATCTCATGTTATGCGTTTTTACCACAATTAAAAAATAAAGCATAGTTCATTCCTGTCACCAAGGACCATGTGAGCTATGCTCATTTGCCCATCCACTGTTTTCGTTTGTATTTGTGGCATAACCTGATGCTTCTGTTTCCTTAGCACCAGCAACATTCACACACTCAGTGAGTTCGTCTAGATTACTTCAGTTTAGTTTTAGTTAGTTTAGGTTTATTTTATCCAGAAGATAGGAGTTACATGCAATTATATCAAGAATCAGGTGGGATTGGGGGTATTGGTTACCCTTCCTGGGCAGGCTCCAATTGCTGGGAGAGGAAGTACAGTATTTTTCTGCAGGTGAACAGAATGAGAGCTTTCTTTTAACTTAATTGGTGATTGGAGGTGTTTGTATTTACCTGCTTCTAACAACCATTAAGAAGTAACAGATTTCCTGCAGTTCTTTGTCTGGTCCTATTGTAACAGTCAAGGGACCCGCTTTGGCTTTCAAGCCGCCCTGACTTTGAGTATCTCCTGAACTTCGGGAGGTATCATGACAGTGACACTGCTGTAATTAACCTAGTTATGAGGAGCAGGAAAGGAGCAAAGGGAAGGTCGAATATTATAGGCATGTCATTTGGGCAGCTTTGCCAGGAAGCTGCAGTTTAACACTCCCCAGGTAGCCGCTGGTCTGTTCCCCACAGATCTCTGGGGGAAGGAACTGAACAGGGTGGAGAATAGACGCATGTGCAGTAAAGTCTGGGTGACACTGGGGAAGGCGCTTGCCTGTCAGTCTCAGTCACACCTGGGAGCAGGTCGTTGGCCGGAGGAGGCGTGGTCACTGCAAGCGTGGGAAGATTTGAGATACTTAATCCCCTAGAAGTTCACTCTCTTGCTCTGTTGACTCCTGGCCTGCAGACCTCTCGGCTCCTGCTCTCTTATATTCGCCCACCTGGCCACAGCCGTGTGGCCCCACACAATGGACTAATGGACTGCAACTAGCCTAATGCTAAACTGGACCCGATTCCAACACGGAATGGAAACTCTGGGCTCTGGCTTTGCTTCTAGCCACTTCCGCTGATAACAACAAGTAACCAGGACTAAGTTCAGCAGGTGGAGTTTACCACTTTGTTACGATCTTCTAAAATATAGGGTGATGTTTAGAAATTGTTGCACAGTATGATTCCTGCTTATTGATTTACATGTATTTCCACTTAACATATTTTACAATGAAAATGGTTTACATTTGGGGTTCTTGGTTTTTGCTCACAAGTGTGATAGATTGCAAAAGTGGCCCCTGACCTTCACCAATCCTGGTGTTCATGCTGTTGGCCACATCGCTTTGTACGACCCTTCCATTCTGAGACTGGGTTTGACCATGCGATTTACTTTGGCCAATGGGATGTCAGCTGATGTGATATAGGTAGAAACTTGAAAAGCACTTTGCATTTAGGACTTATTTTTGACCTCTGTCATCTCCATAAGATAGACATGACTGGGTTAGCCTGCAGGTTGATGAGTTGGACCATCCTGTGTTGGCCAACAGCCAGCCAACCCCCAGACACATGAGCAAGACCAGCGCAAAACAGCAAATCTAGGTACCAGCTTTCAGCTGAGTGAAGCCAGATGAAGACTCATGAGCTGAATACATGAGCATTGTTATAATCTAGTGAAGTGTTATGATTGTTCATTGTGCAGCAATAGATAACTGATCTACATGCTGTTGTGTCAGCAGGATGCACATTTCTATTCAGGAGACTAGGAAGGATATATGGAATGTACCTTAAAAATTATCTTGTGAACGTAAGGCTGTCAGTAGGAGAGACTGATGTAACCAGGTGGGACAGAATAATCAAAAAAATGGAGAAAAACCCTTGGGAAGTAGAAATATAGAGGAAGAGCGAGAACTGTGGTTGAGAAGCCAGGTAAGGGCAGTAATTGTGTCCCTGCCATCTTTGTAGCTCCAGAATCTAACAGAGAGCTTGGCATGAGGAGGGAAGCAATCGATAAATGTTGGTGGACAGATTTATGGAACAAATACTCTCCTGCTTTATAAACTATTCAGCACATCTCAATTCTGGTCTACAAAATCCAGAGCCACCTGGTTATACGCACGTCATTTCCTTTGGGTGGTGGCTGAACAATTGGTTGCTGAAACTTACTGTATTTAAAAATCACTAATTCAGATTTAGTATAATTAACTTTTAAATTTCCCTCTGCTGAACAAATTCATTTTGTAGAGATTATGTAAAATAATAGTGTAACTGTTATTCCACAGCAAGTATTTAAAATATTTTTAAAAACCAACGGTTTTACTCACTCTTGGCTTCCAAAATAGGCATATATATCTACTTCAAACATTTGGTGCCTTTGAGGCACTATTTAGTTAATTCTGAATACTAAAAGACAGTTATACATGAAAATAGTTAACGTCATTCAAAAACTGTTCCATCTTTAAAAAAAACATAAATAAATCAGGTTTTATTTTCAGCAAATATAATTTAGTGAAGTTTATTTCACTTAGAAAAATTTAACCATGGAATTCTCTGGCTCACTTTGAAAGAGATTTTTTTTTTTTAAGTTTTGTTTGGAAATCTCAACATTTCCAGAAAACACTACCCTGCCTTGAACCACCACCTGGTAGGAATATTATTGGAATGATCTTGGTGGGTGATTTCCCACCATCTAAAAGTAGCTTTATTATTTTTATTGATTTTAGAAAGTGTTTAAAAATATTGTGTGAAGTCACCTTTTCACCATTTTGTCCCCTCTTCCACCTGTCATTTCTTACTCTTCTTGTAAGAAAGAAGCTGCCATGGAGGATTCGGAAACTGCGGCCTGTCCTGAAACAGGCCAGCGTTGGACAAGGCTGTCGCTGGTACTTCTGTACCTGTCCTTGACATGAGTGAGTAAATTGGGGATCCTCATTGCTGACTGGACCCTTCCTGACCGCCCTCATGTTATTTCTGGTGACCCTTGCTTGTCCTCCTTAGTGGGTCAATGATGACCTCTCACACTTTTTCTGTAAAGAACTGAGTAGTAAACATTTTGGCTTTGCAGGCCATACAGTCTCTGTCACAACCATGGGTCTCTGCCATTTCAATATGTAAGCAGCCTCCAATAATATATAAACTAAGAGCAAGGTGTTTCAATAAAACTTTAAGGACACTGAAATTTACATGTGATGTAATTTTTACATGTCACAAAATAGTATACTTTTGATTTTAAAAAAGGCATTTAAAAATGCAAAAACTCTTCTCAGCCCAAAGGCCTGGATTTGTCATGATTTGTCAACCCCTGGCCTTGGGATACCTGGGTTGATGGGTGAAATCGAATGGGACTCTTCAAGCAAGCAGGCAGTGAGGCCAGACGGCTTGCATTTGCATCCCCAGCTCTGCCTTCACCATTGCTGTGATCTTGGGCCAGTTTTTTTTTTTTAATGTTAAAAAGTGGGAATATTAATAATCCACTTCCACACTGCTGTGAGAATTGAATGCATTAATGCAGATAACAAGCTAGACACCTAGCAAATGCCGTATACATGCCAGCTGTCTCAGTTATTGCTGTCACCTGCCACAGTTGGAAATGCTGGTTTATTTTGAAACATGCAGAAGAACTAGGCTGACCCCACGGAGCCGGCTCTGTTGGTTGCAGTCAGACTGCTTGCCCTATGTTGATCCTTTTACATTTTTGCTCTGCGGTTATTATGTCAGTTTACTCTTAGGCTTCCATAGGTGCGTCCGGACTTTGAAATTCCCAAATAAAACCACAGCATGTCCCCCTGATCTGCTATTTATAAAATTTCATAAAGTTAACCAATTTAATATCTCAAATAAAAAATTCAGTTACATTATGAGTTAGAAATAAATACCCTAACCAAACTTTTAAAATGATCTTTACTTCATAAAAAGGAATCCTGATTTCTCTCCCCGACCCCCACCTTCTCTCTCCAGGTAATATTAATAAAGCATATGGTATGTACTATTGGAAAACAAGCACAGATAATTTATATTTAATTGCTAAAATAATATACAGAGTTTATTGTTCTCATGTAGTTTTATTAATACTCAGAGGATGGCTGCAAACTCAGTTTAGATTATCTTGTTGCTTTTGGTACCAAGAGAAATGTTTATGGCATCTTTCTTGATCATAGCACAATGTACGTACACTATTTGTGTCTTTTCATCTGTCTTGGGCTTCTTCCTTTTAAAATTTTATCCATCGGTAAAATGAGAAAGAACATGGTAGCAACTTTAAAATCAGGCTGCACAGCCAATGCGGCCATACACAGGCCCTGGCACTGACTGCACTCCCCGCACCCCCGGCTGGGTCACTGGCCCATGGAGAGGTGAGAGGGCTGCGGGCTAAGCGTCACTTCTTGCCCCTTCTGCAAGTCCCTGGGCACTTAGCTGGGATGCCACTCAAGGCAGCCTTTCAGAACATTGGAGAGAGATGGTGACGCTATTATGGAGTGGTCTGGATTCTCTTCGATCATCTTTCTCCTCCCCCAAAAAAATCTCAGAAAAAATAATTTCACAACTGACTGTTATTATTTAGCAACAGCACCAACCCTGAAACCCTGGTGTGTCATGACTCTGTGTGACAATCCCTACCCTAGACAAGCAAAGCCTAAGATGCTACTGCCCCCAGTTGAAACAGTGACGAATGAGCTTACTTCTAAGGCAGCCTCTTTGGCCCGGTGCTTCTCTCTTTGTGGCATCCGAACGATAGTGTTGCATTCAAAGCTCATGATATAAGAGAAGCTGTTTTAAATATTCATTACTTATAGGAAAGAAAAATATGCTCAGATTACATAAATTATGTTAAATTAGTATCATATGCTAATAATTAAGTTTTCAATAATAGAACTCTATATCTTTAATAAATCTTAAACTCCCCTCTTTATGTTACATGAGGGGAAGTGGCAAAATTATTTTATTAATAAATAGGCAATGGGTTGAGAAAGCAATGTCACAGTTAACTGTATCATCAGCAACATGCAATTTGTCCCTGGATAAATTTATACCTAAATATGCTTTCTTGGTTCATAAAAACATTAACCCCAAACCATTGACCAACAAAAATCACCACCCCCTTCCCCTAAATACAAAATAATGAGGCTTTAAAAATGTATGCTCAGAATTTAAGCACTACTAATTTTGTTTCAGAGTTTTAATAAGAAAAAGCACATCTGGAAATTCTGTAGCCTGATGAAAATTCAGGACAAGAAATACAAAGATCAGGTATAAATTTTTAGAGCTTGGTTTAAAACTCAGGGGCTTGGGTTTCCCGGCATTGGAATAGGTACTTCAACTTCCTGAGCAGCTAGGAAAGTCGTCACTTCAGCTAAATGTTTTCTGAATGTCAAAATAGTAGATTACAGGGTGAGACACTATTAGTGTGGCACTAATCCTAAATCTTATTTAACTTCTACTATTACCTATAAAGCTTATTCAAGATGGGGGGAAATTTTTAAAAGAAAATTAGAACAATCATGTAGCTACTTGAAAAGACTGAGTGTAATATGCAGATAATTGAGGAAAAATTATTTGGTCTGTTCTAAATTGTCTGGGTAACTACCTTAATCACCTACCTCAGGGTGCCAGTGTGGCGTCTGTCCTGAGGTGACCGTAAATCCTAGATATTAGGGAAGGTACCACTAGGAGGCTGACATTGGGAGGGGAAATTCTTGGGCCAGAATTTACAGGACCGGTGATTGACTTCATCAATGACTTCCTGGCCTAAGGGAAACTAACCCCACACCTGTCTGGAGGAGGGAAGTACTGAGATTGCTTTGGGGGCAATTGCCCTAAAGTCTTTTCAAATATGAAGTAACCTCTCACCGTTGAACGGAAAATTGCACCTCCAGCTCCAAGATTAACGTTTCACGCAGGTGGCACCAAGCCGCCCCACCCCACTGGTCAGATCTATACAGTGCGAAACGGCATTACCAGTGGGATGGGACACAGCAGATTCCAGCTTTCTGGATTGACTTTACTCGTTGATGAGGTTTTTTTTGGCCCAACTGGCCTCATTTTGGGTTAGCTCAGCTGGCAGTGTGTGGACATGGAGCTTGTCAGCAGAGTTATTGGGAGAAGAGGGAAGTTCTGGACACAGATAAAGATGAGCTGGTCTCCAGTTCTTCAAAGCACCTTGGTTTCTTGCTTTGCCCTTTCATAGATCTCTCCCAGCAGGTACCTGCAGAGCACACACAAAAGAAGAAAAGGAACTGAAACAAACCGGCTCCTGTCATCTCTGTTGATTTTTCACTTAGTAGACTTCTTTATGGATTAAAAAACTTTTTTTCAGCTTCTTGTAAAGCAGTGTTCATTGGAGCTTAGCCAATAGATGGTATCATCCCTTCCAGAGTCTATGCTATGGGCGGCCTATGGAAGCATATCTGCTCAAGGCATTCATGCAAATTATTACTTACTGCCCTATATGCTCATAAATTAATAGCTTCTCTGTGGATGAAAAACAGAAATTAGACAACCATTAAGGTTGAACAATGTTTAAAGAATATTAAATATTAATGTATGAAATGAAAAAAATATTGTGAGTGATATCGGTAGATATGCCAAAAGCATAACAAGCCAAACCTAAGAATGCAAATAATAAAAACACGTTTTCAGCTAGATATTCTGGATGGTTTAGTATTCAAATTAAAGTTGATATTTTTTCCCTTTCAGGAAAAACAAAATAAAGTGTTTACTGCTGTTGTCATATTGTATGAGTGTTCATTTTCATACTCAGGACAAAAATGAATTGAAGGCGCATAAACTAATAAGGTCTGAGTTATTTTGGTCATTGTGCTTGTGCAAAGAATTTTCTTTGCAATATTGAAAATGCATATCATGAATATTTTTAAAAAGTTTTTATCTGTCTACAGTGGTTTTTCTATTCCCGGCATTTTAATAATTGTCAGGTTGGTGTGTGCATCCTATGGACTTTGCCAGGTGCTACAAAATTGGAATGGGGAATTGGCAGAAGACTCTTCTGGGTGATAGGATGGAGTGAACCTTTGCTCTTGGGTGAGTGAGCATGGTCACTGGTCTTTGGCAATAAGAAATTTAGGAGAAAAGTTTTTATGATTAGATGCCCATCCTTAAAATTCAGTGTGTTCCGTCAGGGAGATTTAACATCAGGGATATTGATTCTGCACCAGTGACAAGTCAAAAAAAGTTCTAGCTCTGGTCCTGCCCCTACTTTGAATTAGCTGTGAGGCCTCAGCAAGGGAACCTCTCTAGGCCCCTTTTTCATTTATTACATCGACTAAGTAATACAAATCCTATGGAGATCACAGAGGTACTGAATTTGGTTAGTCAAATAAGATAAAACCTAAACAAGTACTACAGTCAATCAATATTTTATTTATGGAGCACCTACTTTTTGCCGGGCACTCAGCCAGTCACTGAGGCGTCCAAACCTGAATAATTAAAAAATGCTAGCAAATGTTGACATCATACACATATTACATATCAACTCATTTCATCCTCACAGTGACCTCATGAAATAGATACCTCAAATTATTCCTTTTTACAGATGATAAAACTAAAACACAGAGAGATTAACTAACTTGTCCAAGGTCACATAGCTAATTAGTGGCAGAGCTGGGGCCTGACCCCAGACAGCTAGCGTGAGTCCATGTTCACCATTGCACGACACTCACCCTAAGGCTGTCCCCTCTTTCCCGGCCCTCAGAGTCTCGTGGCACAAATGGACCCCTGTAAAACAGCATGGACTGCAGAAAGAGGGCCACACCCTGCCCCAGCACTGGGCTGGAGTCCTGAGGAGGGCACCTAGCCCAGCTTGGAGTGTATGTGGGTGTGTGTTCACTGGTGATGCGGTGGAGACAGGCCAGGGGCGGCTTCCCAAGGTGAGGGAGACCTCAGCCGAGCCCTAAAGGATGGGCAGTGTGGGTAGGAAGGGATTCTAGGCTGAGGTGGCAAGGGCGAAGGCGCAAAGACGAGAATCAGTGTGGAGTGTGCAGTCAGTGTGAAAGCTGCAGTCATTCTAGGAGTGATGGCAGAAGGGGCTGGAGTGGGGAGGGGCCCAATCTCAGAGGACCCTGCATGCCGGGCTCAGGAGGCACAATGAGACTCTAATGTCCGGCGATAATGATGAAGATGCACAGTGATATCAGGCAACAGAAAGCGTGTAGACTGCTGCACAGAGAAGGCAGGGCGGGAGTAGGGGCCACAACACAAGCAACTGCTTCTAAGTGCCATAGGAGCTTTTGTAAGGAGGGATCCTATAAGTCAGTGCTTTCCAAACTTTAATGTGCACGAGATTCATCCAGGGCACGGGAGTTGTTAGATGTGGATTCTGATTAGGAGGCAGGGGGTGGCCACTGAAATTGTGCATTTCTAACGCGCTCCCAGGTGATGTCACACTGCCCGGTCCTGGACCCACACTTTCAGCAACAAGGCCCTATAGAGTGTATGAGCCTAGAACGATCATTCTTGGCTCTCTGAGAAAGTCTTTAGAAATAACCCCGGGGTACAGGTGTGAACTGGTACATCTCAGGGTTCCAGCAGAAGTTCCTGCAAAGTATCTTTTGGGCCAGCGCTCGGCCAGATTTGACTAAGGCTGTTCATCTCCTTATTCCTGAGAAAACACACATGGTCCACTCCTAGGCATCTGGGTTCCCCCGGCCCCAAGACCTGTTTCCAACCTCTTCCTTTATTTTCCAGTAAAGTGGAATTAAGGGATTAAGGAGGTTTGTGCAGAGGAGAGAAGACCTATGACATTGATTCCATTCCAGGCCCCTTTGAAACTTGGTATTTGTTTTATCTGTTAGGCCATACCTTTCCAAAATTGTTTTATTGCATATATGTATTTATGGAAATTCAAGGGAATAAAAATCGCCTTAGCTTTGAAACATATGTAGCTCCTTTTGGGGTAAACTGAGGCACACCCAGAGAGGTCACAAAAGGAGAGCTGGAAAACCTCACCTTTGAGCTCCAGTGAGCTTGCACTTGTGGGAGGGCTGCTCTCAGAGAGTTTGGGGAGACACACTTTTGGGTTTCTCAGGGTGCCTCAGGGGCATCTTGTTGTCCTGGGGCCTATGGGACTCTTGATGCCTGCTGGGGAAACTCAACCTCCATGAACAACAGGGCACCCACAGAGAAGGAGCCAGAGGCTTGGTAGAGATGACACTGAATTCTGCCAGGTGTTCTCCCTTCATGCATCACCAAGAAAACTGTGGGTGTGACTGAAATTAGTGCCAGTGATCTCTGAACAAAGAACTAGCCTGAAACCAAGGCAAAAAAGAAAAGAAAAGAAACCCCCACCCAGGATTCATACTAAATAAACTTTTATAAGAGGCAAAATGACGTAGAGTGGCAGCTAGAACAGTGACAGGCAACATCTGAAAAGTGCCAGGGAAATCATTGCCTCTAAAGTTAGCTCCTTGGACCAACACATCTTCACAGTTGCCTGCCCCACAAGCAACCATGAAAAACTAAGTAATTTACTACTTTTACAAACTCCCCCTGATTCTTCTGTTCAACAAAAATTCATCCAACAAATACTAATTGATCACCCGATAGAACCTCAAAGACACAAATATGATAGTGGTTAAAATCTTGCTCAGTTCTTATCCTACCAAAACTCAAATGTAAAAAGAGAAAAAGGAAAAGGGAACTGAGAAAAGTCACTGAAGAAAGCAAAGTGTATCCTAGACTGGGTTCCATGGGAAGAGACTTTGAAATGGAGTGTCATGTTGGCCAAGATTTTCTGGGGCAATACACCTGTGCAAAAGGGAGGAGGGCAGGGTTAGACTAAAGAGAAGCTGACTCATAGGGCGGGTGCAAATGAGGCCTCTGCCAATCCTTCATGGAGATCTGGAGCCGGCACAGCCCCTCGGAGTGTCCAACACTGAGGCAAGTATCTCTCATCACTACCCCTTAGCTATGAACTGTCCCTGGGGAAGGGGCACACATTCCAGTTCTATTGCTATGCAACAACTACTCTCAACTTAAAAGCTTAAAACAATAAATGTGCTAATATATCTTACAAGTTGGTGGGTCAGAAATTCAAACAGGACTTAGCTGGTTGATTCTTCTGAGCTATATATCATGGACAGGGTTTGCTTAGTGGTATTAAGCTAGTGATGGGCTGGTGTAAAGGGTCCCATACAACTTCACTTACATGTCTGTCCCCTTGGCAGGGGTGACTGGAAAGCCAGGCTCATCTGAGGTTGTCAACTGGATCACTCCATGTGTACACCAGCATGGTGGTCTCAGAGTAGCTAGGCTTCTTGCATAGTAGTTCAGGGCTCCAAGGAGGTTTTCAAATGACAGAGTGGAAGTTACTAGTCTCTTAGGTCTTGAGCCAAGACACTGGCAGAGCATCACTTCCGCTGACTTCTGTTGATCAAAGTAATCACAGAGCCTCCCAGAATTCAAGGTGGTTGGGGGGTGGGATTCAACTCCACCTCTCAATGGGAGGAGTAACAAAGAATTTGCCACTGTGTTTAATTCCACTGCAGAGCACAACCTTGAAGCAACTCTCTGCGGCATTGGGGAATCCCCCATAGCTGTAAAAACATCAACAGCTGATTTTTCCAGGACCTGGGGGTTGCATGTGCCAGTTCTAAAGAGGGGACCTGGTGATGAACCACAGTGTCCATTTCAGGAGCAATGATGTATATTCCTCAGAATTAGCCCCAATGGGCAGTTAATATTGGATTGTATCTTGGGGAGAAGAAAGGATTGACAGAAGGCTTATCTAAACAACTTCCCTGGTGTTGTTCCACAAGGGGGCTTGAAAGCTTAGTGTGAAGAATAGGTTGCCACCCAGATGTTTGCAGAGTTAGCAACCATAACACATGATCACCCTTCAAGTCTACGGATTCCTTTATGGGCAGGCATCTGTTGAATGAACCTAATGGAAACTGTGCTAAAACCTTTGATCTGTAAGAGTTAATAAAATAAATGGACAGAAATAGATTTGGTGTCTCTATGTTTTTGGAAAACTTTATTCCAGTTTTTAAAATCATACAATGTTAAAGCTGAGAGGCACTTATGACCATTCAGCCCCATTTCCACTTTGCATAAGAAAAAGCATATGATTTAGAGAGTGAAACAACTTGTCTAAGCTCATACAGCTAGTTAATGCAGAGCAAGGAGCAGACTCTGGTCACCTGATCCCAGCCCAGTTCTCTTTTCTACTCTGTCAGTTTTCAAATAGGAATTCCTCTAGCTGGCCTTGGTGTGGTCTCCGTGGTATCTCAGGAATCTGGGCCAGCATTGGCCCAGGGATACAGAATTTCTGACATACAACTTTTGATAGCAGGTATCAAAAATTTATATCATTAATGCTATTTTAAAAATTGAAAATGATTCCTCTAGGAAAGAGTAAAAACCTTTGTGTTTCTTCCTTTTTTTTTTTTTTTTTTTTAAAGACTATATCCAAGCAACAGCACTAAATAAAAAGAGTAGAATTCCTTTTTATTTTTGTTGTAAGTTCAATCCAGTCCACAAGACTTTTGTGGACCTCTTAAGCACAAGGCTCTTTGCTATGTGTTCTTATGAAAAAAAGCTGAGCAAGACACAGAGTCCCTGCTCTCAGAGAACTTAACATCTAAACTACATAGTTATCTGGAGTCAGTCAGCAGAGGTCCTCGAAGATCATTTTCAGCTGCTTGGAGAAAGTGGGGAGCCACTGAAAATTTTAGACCAGGGGAATACTATGGTTAGGTTTTAACCTCTTTAGGAAGATGTTAGGAGCCGTTTCAATGGTTCAGAGGAACACAAAGAGCCTGAAGCTCTGGGGCTAGGAAGGAGGGGCAGCTTTATTAGGATGTCAAAGGTTTAATGGGAAGAGTCCCAGCTGTAGTTTTAGTTTAATCACATAACAGGACAAACAGCTGACTCATTTATAAACGGATTGTGAAGGCAGGCCGAGTCCTAACTCTTGATGTCGCTAAGATCCCACCTTAGGTTAAGTAACGTGGTCTCTATTGTCTAGCAGATGCCTAATAAACAGGCTCACCTTTGGGTCACAAATGAAAACACAGATACAAATCAATGGGCACAGAAGGGCCCCATTTGTCTGTTTGTGTTGCTTTATAAACAGCTCAGCAGAAACATCCCAGCAAGTGTCAATCATCCCTTTTTCCCCTTTTCTCTCATTACAGTCATTATTAGTCACAAAAGGCTGCTCACAAAACAGCTAGTGATTATAATTTAATGCATCCTTTCTAAAACCTGCAGGGAAATTAAAGCAGGAAGCTTCTTGGGGGGAACAGGACAGGGAAATGGGTTGGGCACATCTGAGGCAATAGCTTTAAGTGGTAATTGTTCAGAACTTCCCAGCTGTAGGACCAGGGCTGACCTGAGCTTGGGAAAGCCAAAATCACTCCCTTGGAAACTGAGTCAAATGTTGGTGGTATTGGAACTAGGGGATCCTGGTTGGAGGCCCTCCTTAAAATGAGGAGCCTAGTCTTGTTTCTGAACTCTAAGTGAACCCCAGAAATGCTGGTTGATGTTACCCAGCATCCAAAGTTAGCTCTGGACCAGACAAGAATGTTCTGTTGGTTTCTGCTCATAGGTTCACACAACAGCAAGCTAAAGCCTTTTCTGCTGGTATTAGCACGCCATTTCACAAAGCACCAAGAATTCAATTTAGAATAAATTCCTTCTCTATCACTCTCTACTATTCCCTCCAGCCCTGTCCTCCCAAGTAACTTGAGGTCAGATCCAAATGATGTGATATTAAAAACCAAAATCATTGAAATGAAAGAGAAAGATATTTAGCAACTAAAATAAATGCTCTTCTGATAACAATCATCAATGAGATGTGGCTTTTTTGCAAACCCTTAAACCTGCAGTCTCCATTACAGTAGTCACTAGCCACAGGTGGCTATTTAAATGTAAATTAATTTAAATTAAAGAAAATTTAAAATTCCCTTCTCCAGTCACACTAGCCAGTTTCAAGTATTCAGTGGTCCTATGTGGCTAGTGGCTACCGTATTGGACAGTGCAAACCTCAGTGCATCCATAATAGTAAAATGTAGTAAAATAATTGAGAAGTGAAGAATTTTGAGTATTTATTACCTTTATTTTTAAGATAAATTTAATAAGTTCATATAATTTAATTTTTTACTGATGACGATGCTTAAAAGCCAGATCACAAAATTCCTGACAATGAAACAATCAACTCCACGAGCCAGTAAACACCGGCTCCCTCAAACCACAGAAACATTGCCACCATCGCAGAAAGTTCTATCGGATACTAATGCCCTAAACAATACACCAACTTACCAGTGTGGTGAAAAAACATCCAGGCTGAGAATGAGACACCCCACCCCCACCCGGACAGCAAAGATAAAAGACTTGGTGAGTAGTAATCTCCCCATCAGTCCTTCCCTTCCCCAGACCTAACCCAGATGCCCGGCCACCCCTCTGCAAAAGGAATGCACACTGAATTGATTCAGAGTGCACCGTCGCCCTCTCAGATGCTCCACCATGCTCTGGCACGCTCCATACACCTCCTCTTCCTTCATTTCCTCTCATCCTCTGACTGTAAACCTACTTTTTTTTCTAACTTCATCATCACAGTAAGCCCGAGGCCTGTGATTATCCCAGCCACCTTCCCATTCACCAGCATCCCTGGTGTTTTGCATAGAATTCAGGACAATGCTGCGGGCTGAAACCTCACCAGAAATTTATACAGCACCATAATGTCCTTCTGATTCCCCAGGCAGTCTTCCCTTGATTGGAGCCTGGGATCCGTTTGCTTTCTCCAGATACCCGAGCTTTTTTTCCTGGGTCAGAGAATTCAGACTGAGGTTTGTTTCAGAATAGAATAAGTGCACAGAAGACTCTTTCTTGTCGGCAAACCCAAGACAGAAGCTTCTTTTTTTTTTTTTCCTCCAAGAAGAATAAGCTCAAGAGAATATTCACAGGAGGTGATGCAAGTGATTTTTGTGTTTATTTTGGCTTAAACTAGCAAATGGCATTTGAAAGATGAGTGTTCCAGGGAATAGGGTCTGGGCAGGGGCCTGTGGTTCCAGACAAAACTTCTCAATGCTTACTTACCCTGCTGCAGAAAACTCCAAGGGGCTTGGACAAAACGCCAGAGCCCTTGCCCCACCCTCAGAGAGTCTGGCCCCATTAGCTTGGCCCAGACACCAGTATTTTTAAAAAGTTATTTTGAATTGCTGTAAAATACACATAAAATTTACCATACTGGCCGTATTTAAGTGTATAGTTCAATGCTATTAAGTACACTCACATTTATGCAATCATCACCACCATCTATCTCCAGAATTCATCTTGCAAAACTGAGGCTTTATACCCATTAAACAGTAAGTCCCCTTTCACCTCTCCTCCAGGCCCCTGGCAACCAGGGGTTGCCCATACATTTGACTACTCTAGATACTTCACATAAGTGGAATTATACATATCTGTCTTTTTTCGACTGACTTGTTTCACTTAGTGTAATGTCATCAAGGTTCATCCATGTTGTAGCATGTGTCAGAATTTCCTTGGGTTTTAAGGCTGAATGGTATTTAGCTGTGTGGCTATAGCACATTTGGTTTATCCAGTCATCTGTCGATGACCACTTGGGTTGCTTCCACCTTTTAGCTATTGGAATAACGCTGCAATGAACATGGGTGTACAAATATCTCTTCAAGACCCTGCTTTCAATTCTTTTGTGTATATACCTAGAAGTGGAATTGCTGGAACATACAGTTTAATTTTTTGAGGGACCTACATACTGTTTTCCATAGAAGCTGCACCATTTTACATTCCCACCAACAAGGCACAAGGGATCCAATTTCTCTGCCTCCTTGCCAGCACTTATTTTCTGTGTTTGTTTCTTTAATAGTAGCCATCTATCATACCATGGGCACGAGCTGGTATCTCATTGTGCTTTTTTTAAAAGCCCTGCAGTTGGTTCTAAGGTGCAAGCAGGGTGAGAATCACGGTGGAGAGAAGCTGTGGATGCAGCAGGTAAGGACACCTGGGCTAACAGATGTCTAATTCCGTACTCCAGAGAAACCGAAGGAGACTTGGCCTTGACACCTGGTACTTCCACATGAACTTTGGGCAAATCACTTGGCTTTCCTCATCTGTTCTCCTGTTTATAAATGTAGGTGGGAAAACCTTATTTGACAGCTATTGCAGTTATTACCTGGCACATAATTACTATGGGAGGTTAGAATTTTTACAAATTCAGAACTGCACACCTAGTCTCTCTCTGAAACTGATAGGTGAGAAAATAATCTCAACAACAAGAGATTTTTTTCTGAAGGTTTTATTCAATGTGTCAAGCCACCTAAATTATTATTATTGCTATTTTCTCTTTCAAGCCAAGTAAATTAAGATCCAGGTCCTGATGACACTTCTGTTTATTCCATCCTATCCACTTATCTGTGATTCCCCAAAGGAAAAAGAAAGTAGACCAGGCAAGTCCCCTCCACATGTCACCCTTACAGAGACAGAAATGGCTAAGAATAGGCGAAGTCTGACACCTACTCAAGATGATGTTCAAATTAAAACTAAAAGCACTGAAGAAAAGGGATCACACTCCAATAATGGACTGTGAGTCTCCACCCAGCAGGTAGAAGGTAGGGCAGATTGTTCACCCTGAAAAAAAAGGCATAATCTCCTTTACCATTGTTTTTCATGTTAACGATAGTAATGCCACCTTGTTTTTCTATCTTGTTTTCTCTTTTTCAAAGCACTCCAATGGATACGATTTCACTAGATTCTCGAAACATTTCTGTGACGTAGGGGCAGGAGACAGAATTCACCCCATTTTACAGATGAGAGCCATGTAGTAGAGGAAATGGTAGCTTCACATATGTGAGTGAAAAAAAGATATTATTGCAGCTCTCAAAGGTGAGCAGTTTCCCATCTTGTTAAGCAAGGCCTTAGCTGGAGAAGAACTTTGTTTTAAACACTTATTAACCTGCCAACTTATATGTTTCAAAATCAAATTTCTGTTTCATTGCCTCACAAAGAACTTTACTTTTTACTTAACCTCTCAGCCAGGATTGCATGTTTCTCGTAATCCTCTTTGAGAGGCTAATCATGTTCATTTCCCTCTAAATTATATTAGATGCTATACATTTAACATTTTGTAATAAATAGAAAATTATAAACTAAAATGAATATTTAATAATAACCAGAACCACCTAAGGATGTGGTTAAAGACACTGAGGGATTAGAAATTAAATCTAAATAGGCCAAGCTACAAAGTCAGACACCAACAACAGTACCTTCCACTTGTATGGACAAAAATAATCAGAATGAATTTGTTAAAGATTCTCTTTCCTTTGCCCTTAGAAGATCTATCACATAACCAGTCACACACTCACAAGAAGGGCCTGAGCTATTCCTCAGCTCATTTGAGTGCCCTGGACTTAACAGAACCTCCACCTACCCATTTAGGCACTTGTGACAGCTCCCCCAGGGGCTGGAGCAGGACCCCTCCCTGTGAAAGCCTTGCTTATTCCCTCCCTGCGGTCCTGCCCATCCTGCCCAGGGACGCTCTGCTACCTCCCGAAGACTCTGCTCCACGAAGTTATATTCCCCAAAGCCTTTCACAGAGAAATGCAGCTCCAATCACTGCCTCCAAGGCTCTGCTCGGTCAAGAACCCAAATGAACAACTTCTTACCGGGAACCACCTGGTGAGAGACAGTGGACCAGCTTTCTAGTAGAAGAGCTTTAGGATTATAGTTTGGAGATCCACAACTCCTTTATTTATAAAATGGGACTAATAATAATAATAATAATAATAACCTACCCATAGAGTTGTCCTGAAGATTAAGTGAGAAATGAAGCTAAAATCTCCTAAGGCCTATACCTCTATGCCCCACAGTAGCCAGAAACAGTAGATCTTCAACTAGTACTTTCAACAGGAGTAAACATTGTGCTTTCATTATAAGGAGAAGCCAGCGGGGTGAGAACAGAAGTTTTCAGTAGTGTATCTATGGTAACTTTGCGGTGATAGTTATCCCTGTCTGGATCTACTTCACTGGGCTAGTGGGAAACTGAGAAGAGCTAATATCCATCGAAGTACATGAAAGGTCAAGAAAGTATTGTAAACAAGGAAACAATAATAACAACCACAAACCCACTCTTCCCACCACCTCCATCTCCTGGTAACCTCTGTAGGGCCCTTGTGAGGTGCTTAGCACCGGGTCAGGCATTTTACCTGCACTGACCCAGTTCTGACCCAATCCAGTGAAATGGGAACCTCCACGATCCCCATTTGGTTGATAATATTAACAATAATAATAGATAGCATTTACTGAGAGTTTTACTACATGTCAGTATTAACTCATTTTAATCCTACCAGCACTTTGAGGTGGTGATATTTTTTTTTAAACAGAGGTTGAGGTATAATTGGCATTCAATAAACTGCATAAAGTGTAAAACTAGATAAATTTTGATATATGTACATACCTGTGAAACCATCTTCACCATCAAGATGGTGAATATATTCATCATCCTCCCCCAAATAAATTTCTTGTGCCTTTTAAAAACTCCCCCCTACATCATCAAAATTATAATAAAGGAATATCATGTTGATTACCTCCAGAAACTCCATCAGGGGTCTCATAGTGAAGATCTAGAAAAATGGAAGAGGAATCCTTGTGACATACACCCAGAGCATTCCCAACAACAAAGGCTTTCCCTTCGGAGTGAAACACCTCCCCAGAGCCTCACCCCAGCTGAGGAAGGGCATTCCGCCCGCTCCCTCCGGACCTTCGAACTCGGAGGGGAGAGAAGCTGTGCTCCTTGAGGAACCTGTGAAGGTCCCGATCCAGAGGCACGGACTCTCACAATACTGAGGTCAACATAAAATTATAGGATTCTTCCCCTCCCCCACATCTGACCACCATACCAAGACAATTCTGATGTAGGGCAAGACTTATGCCACTAGTTATTAAGTCTTATTATAAAGCCATGGAAATGAACAGGGTGAAGTATTAGTGTAGGGATAGATAAATGAATCAGTGGAAGGGATGCAGAATCTGGGAACACAGAGAAGGAAGCGTAGAACTTTATGTTGAGTGTTGAGACAATTGGTTTTTCCATATGAAAATATACAAACTTTGATTCCTATTTTACACCACATTTAATGAACTCCAGATATTGTAATGACCTGAATCTAAAACAAGTTAAATATTGAATCATAGAAGAATAATTTTAAGACTTCAAGGAAGAGAAGGATTTATTAACTAAGATATAAAAAAATCATGAGTGAAAAATGGCGAAGCTAACTATGTAAAAGTAAAAACCTTCTGAATGACCAAAGAAAACATAAAATTAAAAGTGAGAAAATGAAATGATTTTCAAAGTACCTATAAAGCAAATAATTAATATTTTTAATATATAAAGAACTTGCATGAACTGATGTTAAAAAGACTATTGAAATATTTAAAAAACAGGCAAAGGATATAATCAGGCAATTCACTGAAGAGAAAACCTAAAATCCAACTGAAGTGTATTTCTTAATTCCCAAATATTTCAGGATTCCATATATAATCGAATTCTTGTGAGTTTTAGTTATGCTCTCTTGTCTGAAAACATACTCTCTGTATGTTCTGCATATATCATACATCAATCACTTGAAAATTTCTGAGGCTTGATTTGTGGCTCAGCATAAATGACTTATTTAATTGTAGCTTTTACATCAGGATATTCTGTTATAGTTGCTCAGTAAATATTTGTTAAAAGAATTCATGCAAAGCCCCATAACAGTTTATGCTGTTCTTTTTGTGCCTGTCCTCTGCCCCTTGCTGAGAGCATCAGCAGGCCCCATAGTGATGGTCCCTTTGCTGTGAGGTGCACCCAGCTTCAGTTTGAATTTTGGCTCAGCAACTTATGAAATGTTGTAAGTCGAACAAATTTCTCTCTCTGAGCATGCTTTCTCTTCTTAAAAATGTTCACAAAAATCTTTCTCAGGGGATTATGGGTAGAATTAAAAATAAAATATGCAAAAATACTAAGCACATTGTAGGGACGATTGTAGAAACACAATGTCCCACAGTTAACCCAGCTGTTTTAACTACAGTGTATGTAAATGGTAGTTCACTCACACGTTCATAATGCCTTCTAGACTATTAATACGATGACCCAGTTCGTTAGAATAAAATACTGATCTGGGCGTGTTCTTAAGTAACACTCCTGAATGAGAAAAAAAAATTTTATGGCTGCAATTGTAGATCCCTCAGAGATGTTTCTTTTTCAGATAACTCCAGAAAAATGCCAGTAAAACTCTAAGGATGGGGGGAACCCTCCAAAGCAACAAAAGATGGAAATCCCTTGAGCATTTGTGCACTTGAATTAGAGATTATTACTGAAAGCATAGAATAAAAATTTCCCCAGTGAAAAGCAAATAAAATGGATGTCTGTCAAGAAGTCAAAACCTGTTTACATGAATATTGGGTATCAGCATTTGACTAGCGATTCTCTGGGAATGCAAAACAGTGAACATATGAATCTCTGGCAATTTGTAGCTCTCATTCAAACAGAATCACCCCGAAGTTTGCAAGTAAACTGGTGCAGCTGCCAGCTGGTGAGCTCCTGATTGCATAACACGCTGGAAGCGCATCCGGCTGGTTCCAGAACAGGGGTTAGAGCAGGCTGGATAAACGGCAGGTGCTTTGCAGCGATGGTTCACAGGTTAGAAAGGAAGTAGTTCGTGGGCATAAAAGGAAGCAGCTGTAATATTCTTTTTTATGAATTTTTTGTTTCTAACTTTTAAATTTTAAAAAATGCATAATGTCGACAAGCAAGCTTTCTGGTAAATAGGAAAAGTTATTTAGAAAAATGTTGCATCAAATTGTCACAAATTTCTATCTCATATCCAGAAAAAAAATCGTCTTTATTTTAAGGGTTGATTTGCTTTTACTTACTTATTTTTAGGTGTTAATGCTGAACTCTCTCCCTGCACCTTTAACAGGGATTTTTTTTTTTTAAAGAATGTTGCTATGTTGGATGACATTCTGACTAAAACATTTGCTCAAGGTAACGCCCCAGTGTTTCCTTCATTGTGATGGGATGTTATGTAACTAAAACAGTGTTTCTTCATCTGGGGTCCTCAGGTGCTTGGAGGTATATTCTTGGAGGTCTGGGCTTACTCTATTAACACTTTTATAGTTCAATGTTTTTTAAAATTATAACTGAATGTACTGTAAAATTAAATAGCTAAAAAAGAGAAAAATGGTGGAAGTATTGAATTATTTCATAGCACATGGTGGGCTTTATAGGCCAAACTTTTAAAAAAAATCTGTGTTGTGGCAATCAGTATATTTTCTTATTACAAGTTTGCAATAGTGTTTTATAACGCTTTAATGCTGCTAATTGGAATTTTATTGTTTTTATTATACTTGATTTATAACAAGACCATTTGCATTAGGAAATTATATCTGGTTTTATGTTTGCATATTTTTAATAACATTAATAATCAAAACCATGTGTCAACCGTTGATGATATAGTTTTCCCCTTAAAAGAAATTTCAATGTACAGTGGTGCCTGGGTTTTCAAATGTACTCTGTTCCGGGGGACCCTTCAGGTTCTGAAAAGATTGAAAACCGAGGGGTCCACAGCCCACGGCTGGGCCTCAGGGCCTTGCCCTCAGCAGATGCCGCGGGGCATGTTCGACTCCCCAGGCGTTTCCTCCGGGTTTAGGGCCTTGGCGAACCGCAATGCTTGTCCACGGAGACGTTTGAAAACCGAGGCACCCCTGTGTTTAAGCTTAGACAGTACTAGTGTGACAAGCTGACGGATGTGACTCTTCAGCAGGCTGGGAATAGTTTTCATTGAAGTGTGTGATGACAAAACCAGTCAAGAAACATGGCTGCCCAGCTTCTAACTGTAAGAAGGAGATATTTATTGGGTGATTTGGACACTTTGGCTCCATTAAGGGGTACACACGATGGCTTTCACTCCGTGGAGGCCCCGGGAGTCAAAAGTCAACGTAACTTGCTTGTCGGCTGGTTGCCATTTCCTCTGGCTCCCGCGCCCGCTTCCTGCAGACAGCACCTCTGCGGGTGTGGGTCTGGGCAACTCCCTGTCTGCGTGTGATCACTGGTTCCCGAGCTTTGGTTTGCATGAGGCCTTCCCCACCCAAGGAAAAGATGTCACATCCCTTACTTGAAAGATAAATGTACTTATAATGGATAAATATATACTCACATAGATACCATAGGTTCAGTAATGCTATGAAGTGGATTTTACAATTTTAATCATCATCATAGTACTTATATATATTTTAAAATAGTCCTTAATGCATGAATACTGCTGATTCAGGCTCCGGAGAAGACTTGGTATGGATATAGATGTGATGACCACTTGAAATAATCCCTGGTTCACCAAGGGCCAAGGCCCCCAGGTTGGAACCACTGTTGTGGCTCTTACTGTTTACAGTTTCAGCATAGAAAATATTTCTCATCAAAGCAGGCAATCGCCATTGGGCTTCTTGAAATTATTTAACAGCTATCAGAAGGGCAGCCCAACAGATAGATAGTGGAGTAATTGACAGTTGAAATGATTTACTTTCAAATACCTGAGTTGTACTTATATATGTGTGTGTGTGTGCATATACACATATATCAGATATATGGGGCCTGCAAAAGTAGGTTTACAATTGTGAGTATGGGAAAGAGTTCATTCCTGCATTATTATTTATTAATTATGGTATTATTTTCCATATAAACAACTGCAAACTTACTTTTGCCCACCCCTGTATACATGTTAAATTAATACATGTAAATATATATGTAACTTTTATTATCTAATTCTTTATTGATATTAGAAATTATAGGCAAAAGCCTTATGAAGTTCTACTGCATGAAAACTATAAGGAAGAAATAAAAAACATAACTAAATATATATTTAATTCTATCATCATTCAATTACAGACCCAGGGCAAGAGATATTTTTTGGCAAGACTTCCGCAGATTTCCTTATATATGAAACAGACACTAAAAGACTTCAGGAAGGAGAAAGCAAACGATTCTTTTTAAAAAAACCTCTCCCCCTTCCCAAAGTTGCTGCTACCCTGCGATGGACAACAAACAGAACTCCGCGTGGTGACACGATTTCCTTAAACAACCGTCTAGAGCGAGACCGGGCAGCCAGCTTGAGTAAGTGGCTGAATTCCAGAGGGCTGACGGCCGTCAACCGTAAGAGTGAAAACGTTATCACCTGTTTAAGCCCCGCTGACTGATGTATATTCAAAAGCAAATCCAAGCAGCCGCACCCACTTTTCAAGCATCAGGGAAACCAGATGAGACCAGTGTCTCAGATTTGGTGTCAATGGATATTCTCCTTCTCTCCCTCTCTCTCTCCAGTAGAGAAAGGGAAAGAAGAATTGCATTAAAATGTAATGTTTGTCAGTGGCTGTGATTTTTTAAAATGGGGGGGGGAGAAGAAAGGGAAAACTTCCCAGCCCATTGCCAGCCGAGGTCGCAGCGCTGTGAATCCGTTGGCGAGGCGAGGGGCTGATTAGTCTGGGGGGCTGCCTGCTGGCGAGCGGGCCTCATTTCCCAGCCCTGGCAGCAACCGGTGCCGTTTCATGCTTCATTCTCATTCCCCATGTTCAACACAAACCGGGGTCACTCTATATATGGAAATCACTGTCTTCGGGGCAAAAAAATTAAAAAAGGTGAGATTGCCGCTTTAACCTCACTGGCCTTAGAAAATATGTTTTAGTCTGATACATTATACTAGTAGGAATTATTTATCAAGAAGATACAAGCTTGATATTTCAGAAATAATGAGATGTTCTGGTTTTGCAGCTGAAATTTTATGGTCCACAGAGCATCGGCTATGAATCCAGGGGGATGAAGTAAAGTTGCAATGAATGATATAGACCATGCAACCAAAGAGAAATGGCTGTGGGAAGGGTGATATGAAAGTTATAACACAGTACAAAGCCCAAGTTCCTTTGTTGCTAAGAGAGGAAATATATTTTAAGGAAAGTTAAAAAAAGGGCCACACATAAAAATCGTTCAGACTTTCCTTCCTGATATTTTATTTGGCAAACATCCTACAGGATGAGGAAACTGTAATAAACATTACAGTTTATGGTTTACATGAAATACTAAAAAATTCACAGCAAAATAATCAGAAAAGCCCGACGACCTGTCATTGCGTGATGTGAAAGCTGTAACAGGAATAACCTGTAGATACAGCAATTAGGAAGTGAATAAACATATATGATAGTGCTTTCTGGAAATGTAGATTTTGCTTTCTTGGTCAAATTGCCCTAATGATAAAAAGGCCATTTGTCATATTATATTTCCAGGACTGAAAAGGACTCCCCTGCCCCCCAGGAAAGAGCAGGAAAACACTAGTGTAAAGAAGATGACAAGCCAACCTTCCACTAGCCACTCTGGTGTGTATAGTCCCTAAATATCCTTCCCCATTTTACCTCCAAATTCTAGTCTTTCCTGGCTCTACATCTATTTTCCAAGGTGTCTGAGACCACTCAGTTCAATAGCACATGTAGTCAGGACTTGCTGCACCCCAAGGCCCAGCAATTTAAATCATCAACTGGTGATTCCAGTCCCCTTGAGATATTTAGCCAAGTCTAATAATGGGTGCTCTTCATTCAAGCACACAACTTTGTAATGCATGCTTCCTGAAATTTTAGAAAATAAATATCAATAATTTAAAACCCTTTGCAAACATAATTATCCAAACAAACAGGTTTTAAATCAGCCTCTCTCGGACCTGTGCATTTTCATTGTCAGTCAAGGTCATCAAAAAGCATTAATTAAAGACTTCAGGGCAAGAGGTGCTGTGTTAAGCTCTCTGCTAGGTGTTAAATAGAAGAATCCCTGTACACCTCATTTTCTCAGCTGTAAAATGGAGATTGCAATACTTTGCAGGGTTGTTATGACAATTAAGTTAATATATGTAGAGCACTTAAGACATGATGTGTATAGGAAGGGCAGCCCAACAGATAGATAGTGGAATAGCCTTGTTAGGTGTGGTCAGTTTCCTATTGACAAAGATGCCTAGTTGACCCCAATCTTGGTAACAGAATACCTGATGTTTAATTGGCCACATAAAATTAGGACTATTTTTCTCAGCCTCCTTGGTGTCTAAGTGTGGCCGGGTATTGGGCCTATAGTTTAAAGGAAGTATCATGTTTAACTTCCAAAAAGTGTTTTTAAAGTATTCCTTAGTGGTATCTAGAATGTGGCTGTCATGGCTAGAACTCAGGCAGCCGTTTTGGACCAGCAGGGGAAAGCTACGTGCTGAGTTAACGCATGAAAGGAACCTAGGATCATGACCACTTTATGAAACTGATTTACTAGCTTTGAACTTCCTATCTCTGTGGTTATTTCATATTGAACAAATAAAATTCTATTTTGTTTAAGCCACTATTATGAGGATTTGGGTTTTCATCACATGCCACAAAACCTTTTTGAAATTAAATGTCCTCTAAAATTTTTTAAGCAGAAAAGGAGCTTGCTGAACAGGGCATTGAAGTCCCAGGCATACCTGCTTGTGGCAGATATCTCAAAAAGCGAAGGTTCTGGCTGAGACAAACATTTATATGTTAAGTTATAAAAAATATTTAACATGACAGGCATTTGTAAGTTCAGGACAATTATTTTAACCTTTCTTCCCTTTAAAAAACATTTTAATGGCCATGAGCCTGCCATTCACCTGAGAGGTAGTCCTAGCCCTGGATAAAGTGAGTGCCACGCTGGGAGGGGTAGCAAACTTCAAGAAAAATTGAGACCATTTCTCCTACAGAAAATATTGTTTTCAAATGCATAAGGAGGTAGAAGTCTATTGCCCATCGGTGATCATTATGTGATTCGATCATAACCCAGGTACCTTTTAATCACAAATTTCCATAATGCACTTTGGATTGCCACATGGTTTCCACAAATACAAAAATTTAGAAATGTTTTAAATTGTATCATATAGTATTTGCATGTATACTCTTGGAATTTTATTGGTGATCATTAACATTGTGTCTTATATTTTACATTTGATTGTACAGCTTTTTTCAAAAGATTATTTAAAAAATATTTTGCTCCCTGCTATAGACAATGTAAATTGCTTAACCAAAATCTATTCCCTTTCCTTCCTTGCTAACTCCAGTTTTGTTCAGGATAACAATATGCCCAATTAAAGATAGTGCTTAGTTTCCCCCATCCCATGAAGGGGGCCATTTGACAGAGTTTTGTCCAGTTAGAAGTGAGTGCATATCTGGTGGGGAAGGGCAGACATCTTTTGCTTTTCCTGCCTCAGAAGTTTGTGTGGTATCTGGAGCTGCTGGGGCCATTCTCCTGAGGTAACCAGCATGAAGACAAAAGAGACATGTTAGAGAGGGTAAAGTAGAAAGCCAGAAGGAGTCTGGTTTCTCAATGACATCATTGAGGGGATGAACGAATACCTCAGGTACCTGCCTCCAAACTCTTCTCATGGACAAAAATAACCCTTGACTTGTTTAAGCCAATGTTACTTGGGTTTTTGCTACTTAAGGTCAAAGACACTTTTAACTGATATACTCTCAAGCAAATGAAATAAATATGAAAAGAACCCAAAATTCCTTTCTTAATGACTTCCTACCCAATATGTGCATAGATGAAACATTTTAATGATTTTAGTAGGAGATTTTCAATTAAGCACATGTATTTCAACTACCACTCCCAGATTCCTTTAAAATAAAAAATTTTAAAACATTATTATGTGTAATCCATGCAATGAAGAGAAACTTGAAGGGTTTTGTAAGTGAATAAAGGATTGAAAACATTTCTGGATGAAAGAGAGTGAATGGCAAAGTACTGACGAAGACATAAGACAGAGAAGGCTGCGATCCATAATATGTGGAGGGCACCACAACAAGAGTGAAGGAACCAAACTGATAGAATCTTGGGGAGCTATGGTACTTAGAAGAGGCAATTACAAAAGAGGGCTGCTGTGAGAGTTGTGACTTATAACAAGGAGTTGATTATTGGTATATGTCCAATTTACTCAAGAAGCCTCCCGGCTGATAAGCACTGCCCATCCACGTTGAGTTCCTGTAAGATTTCCCGTGGCCTCATTCTTAAATATAAATGGTCAGCCAAGAATCACCAGATATTCGAAAAAGTCTAACACACAAAAGACAAACAAACAGAAGAACTGATCAGAAAAAATAAGATAATACATGCAGAAAACAAAAGTAATATATTTTGAAAAGAAACAGAGGACTCTTGCAAATGAACACTTGGTTGTTGAACTAAGAATATTAACTGGACATCTGAAGGACATTTGAAGAATAAAAAATTGAAGAGAAAAGGTAGAACACAAATTCTGAACCAAGAAATGTGAGAGAAGGAATAAGGACCTAGGGGATACATTCAGGTGAGTCAACATACAGTTAAAAAGAAAGTACAGACCATCAGAAATGACGAAATTAGCAAAACAACAATAACAGTAAAAACATAATGAAATTTTCCAGAGCAAATGGGAGCACAAATCTCCAAATTGAAGGGGACTACTGACTACATAATAAGTTGCATTAAAAAATCTCACATTTAAACAATCATTATAAAGTTACAGAATAATAACATATGTTTAAAACTTCTAGAGAGAGAGAAAAATGGATCACTTACAAAAGACCAACAATTGAACTATTACCATACCAGACTTATCAGCAATCTGGATGCTAAGAGTCAATGGTCAGTGACTTTAAAGTTCTGTGGTGGGAAAAAAACATTTTAATGAATGTCTGTGCCAAGCCAACGCATTCATCAAAGATGAGAGCAGAATAAGTGTACTTTCAGACACATGCAAACTTGTGGAGTTTATTTTTCATGCACTCTTTTTGGGAAATTATTTGAGGATATACTCCAGCAAAATGAAAGAGTAAACCCAAAAGACAGAAGACATGAGATGCAGGAAACTAGGTCTAATCTAGAAGAGCAAAGACAGAAAGTTCCAGGAAGACAGTTTTTCAAGAGGCCTAAAAAATAGTCAATCCAGACTCATGCAAGTGGACAGAGGGCTCCTTGAAGGAGAGCTCCAGGAATGAAAGCACTCCACTGGATGGTAGAAAAATTGAGATGTTGGAAGAACTTGAGAATTTACTAAAGGTATAGAATGCAAGAGATAAAAATGGGGACTAAAACTTCATGGGAGGGGGGGAAAAGGCCATATAAGAAAGTGATGGTCTAAATATGAAGCAACCGGTTTTAATTAACAGAGAAAGTCAATAGATGTCATGAAAAAGAATAAAATTGATTTTAAGTAGATAGGATGAGTAAGAAGCTTAAAGATATTAAGGATGTCAGAAGAAGGCTCATGATTCTCCTCTCAACCAGGAAAAGGAGTCTATCTCATGGAAAAGTTAAAAAGCTGCACAAAGCATGACATGACTCAAAAGCAAACAAAACTATAGCAAATTTTTAAAATAAGTGATTAGATATAATAAAAATGATTCCATTTTTACACTTGTTGACTAGAATTGGGGTAATCACTTTCAAACCATACAGAAGGAAATGTAATCATATCACAACACTTGAATCTGCAGTGAATAATATTTACATACTGACCATGTTTTTAAAATTTTTAATTTTTAAAAACACCATATGACCACCCAGCAGAAATTGGGAGGTAAAAGGTGAAGAGGAGATTTGGAAAGAAGCTATAAAGGAAGTAGTATCCCCACCTTACAGACTTAGGTGTTAAAATGTCTCCACTTGACAGAACAAGAAATATAACTTTAAACATGTTTATTAACTTATAAAGGTAAACAGAGTAAAACACGGGGATATTAAAACGTGGATGTTAGGAATATAAGTGAAGCCACATCTTGGGAAATAAAGAAATAGAGGTGAAGTATATTATTAAGAGATATGGAGGTCACCACTGTAAGTACTAAAAGTAGAGATTATTTTATTTCTCCTCTCCTACCTCTCTAGGGAGATAGCTGAGAATAAGAAGGGTTGGGCAAGCAACTCTTCTTTCCATTACAAGCTCTTCCTAATATTTTTTTTTTAGTTATACGCATATATTACTTTTATTTTAATTAAGATTCTTTCCACATAGAAATTTGCCACAGGAATTGAAACAGATTATCAAATCAATTTAAATGAACTTAAAGCAATAGATTATTTGCTGTAAAAATATTTTCATTTGTCAAGGGTGTTTCCCCAAGGGCAATGAATATTTTATCAAAGAAATCAATTTTTTTATACAGAATATTTTTCAATAGTAGCACTATCCAACTTTTAATAACTTTACTTTAAAAAGGAGATTTCTCATGGTTAGTTGAATTCAAATCACTTAGGGTACAATCTGGTAAATTTTCTAAAGGGAACCATTTCTCCAGATGTTTGGGTCTTGTGTATACAGTCTGTTGATCAAAAGAATTAGTCTCCTTAAAAATCTAAGTATATCTTTAGGTAACAGAAAACTAAATTAAATTTAAATAATTCTTGTTTTAAGGCCTTGTGTGAATTCATCCTTGTGTGAATTTAAAACTTCCAAATATTCCTTGCTTTAAAGGAGTGTGGAAAGTAACATACCTTTCTCTAGAATTCATTTCCCAGCAGCACACTCAGCCTTCCCCACCTGGCAAACCCCTACTCATATTTCAGGACTCAGCTCATGTAATTTTCTCAATGTCATAATCCCTATCACTATGTTGTTTATATGTTTATCCCACCTAGAGGTAGACAGTAAGCATTTGTGAGGTTCTTCATTTCCAGCTTGTATCCCCAGTGATAGTTGCTCAGTTAATGGTTTTTGAGTGGATCGATGAATCCCCTTTTCTTCCTAGACCTGTTTTTGATCTGTTTTGCATACATCAAATACTCAGTGCATTGGTTCATTTTAAAAATGCATTAGTACAAAAGGATATAGGAAAAGATATAGCTAAAAAAAAGTAAGAAGTGTTAAATTGACAACTAGTGCCCAGCTGGTGTGGCTCAGCAGTTGAGCATCGACCTATGATCCAAGAGATCGAGGTTCGATTCCTGGTCTGGGCACATTCCCAATCAATGACTCTCTCTCATCATTAATGTTTCTATCTCTCTCTCCCTCTTCCTTCCTTTCTCTCTGAAATGAATAAAAATATATTTTTTAAAAATTGTCAACTAAAAAAAATTGTCAATTGGTGAAGTCACACAGAAAATATTGTGACATTACCCTTTTATTCCCTACTTCCTTTTCTCCATTATTTTTTCATCTCTCGTCTTCCTTATTTTCTACCTAATTCCAAAAAAAGAGAATTTGAGTGATATATAATAAAACACATACAAGTGTAGAACGGAAATAGCATAAGGAGTCAGTTAATTGTATCACACCCGGGACATGTATTCATTTATTTTTATTTTACAATTATTTATTGATCACCTATGTGCCAGGCAATATGCTTGGCACGAGGTACAAAAAGGTGGCATGACCCTGCTTACATGGCGATTACACTCTAGTAGAATAAAATTTTGTTCATTAATTGGACAGTAAATTTGGTTCTGAGATTTCATATTACAAAGCAAAAGAAAAACACATTAGGATAAGTTGTTTCCATTTTGTGTGATGAAATCTTTGTAAGGTAGTCAAACAGAAATGGACAAGAACCTGTGATTTCACTCATATGTGGGACATAAAACAGAGAGCAACAAACAAGCAAAGCAAACAGGCTCCTAAACACAGGCAACAGCGTGGTGGTTCCCAGAGGGGGAGGGTAGGGGAAGAAGGTTAAGGGGGCTGAATATATGGTGACAGAAGGAGACTAGACTTTGTGTGGGGAGCACGGACTGTGATATATAGGCGATATGTTATAGAATTATACACTTAAAACTTATATAATGTATTAACTAATGTTAACCCAATAAACTTAATTCAATAAAAAACTGTGGTAGAGCAGTGTCTGTTTCGAGAGCACAGTCCTGCAATGGCTCATACAGGAATCCTTTGCGAACCCCTCTATTACGTTCACAGGGCAGTTAGGAGATTGAAGGGTGGTGGGACTTAGAGGCTTCTCCGAGATTTGACGTGTAAAACAGGGCCTCCCTCGTGGGCTGCCTATTGCATGTGGTCGTTCAGTTAGATCTCCGTTTGGCTGAAGTCAACTCAGAAGCTTCTGCCTTTGCTAAAAAGTGCCCAAAAGTGCCCGTACATTAGGCATAATCAATCATTCACACTGACTGTGAATGGATCTTTGAGAGGATGCAATGGAGAGAGCACAAGAGTACACTGGGCACCTAAGGATGGGCCTACAAATGCTTCCTGAGGAGGAAAGGGGTGCAAAGGCGAAGGCTGCGAGTGTGAAAGACAATGGGGGGCAGGCCGTCTGCCTGGCCTGGAGAAGCAGCATTTGCGGGGCTTGAAAGGAGCAGGTGCCATGGGGAGGTGAGTGTGAAGACGCTTGGGGTTTGACTTTCATTTGGGAAGCTTGGTATCTTATTGGAATACCAGAGTCAGTCCTCTTGTTTTAGGTGACCGTAGGGGATCCACGGCTTCAATTGTACATAGCAGCACTGTCCAATAGAAATATAATGCAAGTCACAAATGTGAACCACATATGCCACTTAAAAATTTTCCAGTAGATACATTTTTTTAAAGTAAAATGAAACAGGAGAAATTAATATTGATAATATATTTTAGTTAACTTGGTATAATAAAAATATTTCAACATGTAATCAAACTTTAAAAATTGAGATATTTCATTATCTTTTTTTGTACAAAGTCTTTGAAATCCAGTGTGCATTTTATACTTACAACACAACTCAATTTGGACTAGCCACATTTCAAGTTTTCAAGTGCTCAGTAGCCACATGTCGCTGGTGGCCACCACATCAGACAGCTCAGGTACATAGTTCAAGACACACCTGTGCCAAAGGTGTGTGCGGACAACGCATGCCTTGGACAATTAGAAAGGGGCAGAGATTAATGAAGACTAATTTTGTCAGGTTTGGAAATTCTTTATGGAATTTAGGATGGAGAGTAAAATTAGGATGGGGGGAAAGGAAGTGACAATAGGTCATTCCAAGACAAAAAGGCTTTGGGAGAGAGAAAAGAAGGTATTAAGAAACCCAACAGTTGAAGGGCATAGGAATCAGAGAGACTCAAGAATCAATCTCGTGTGTAATCAGCTGAAAGCAGCACAATTACTGCTCACTTGCAGGACAGTGGTTGTCATGCTGGGTGTGGCTCCCAAACTGACGTGCTGGCCAGAGCCCCCCATGCTGTCTCCCACTGTGGGTATAAACAACAAGGCTGGTCTGGATTGCATTTATTAAATGTTGATCGCCTACAACTGGGCTTCAAATTTTCAGATTTGTCCTTCACTTCACAGCCTTTGATCCTGCACCCATCAGCAATGTATGAGGGTCTCTGGAGGGATGGGCGAGGGGAGGAAAGAAAATGCCCTCTCCAAACAAAAACAGTATTTTCAGAATTCCACTCTGCTGCTTTCAGGCTATTTCCATCAACCCTCTTATTCATTTTGATTTATTTCTATCCGTAAGCAGACTAACGCTTCTCTATGCTTTTATCGTTATTCAAGAGGAGGCCTTCTATTGGGGGAAAATAATGTCTCTAGGACCACCACTTTGCTCAATGCAGATCTTCATTAATCTGCAGCCACAGAGCAGGCTTTTAGCAGCGAGCACTTTGGATGGGAATTGAATTTGATATTGCATTATGGTTGTGGGGCATCTCACAATAGGCTGTGTCCTTTTCTGTGTCTGAGCACAATCAGAGAGACCCAATTAAATAATTTGATGCAATAATGGGGAACAAAAGAGTATAAGGGCTTAAAGTGAGGGCTCCAGCATTTGTATTCTCCCTTTTCTGTATCATGGTAATTAATTTGCCTCAAAAGAAAGAAGACAATATAGAACAGCATAGTTCATCTACAATATGTAGACACTATAAATGCAGATACCGTACCAAATAGTCTCTTAAGAAAGGGGCAGCATATGAGCTTCCTCGGGCGGCCATAACAAAGTGTGCCAAGCTGGGCGGCTTAGAAAAACAGAAAGTATTCGCTCTGGAGGCCAGAAGTCCTAATCACGGTGTTGGCAGGGCCAGGCTCCCTCTGAGGCTCTGGGCAGAATCCTTCCTTGCCTCTTCCAGCTTCTAGTGGGGCCATCAGTCCTTGGCATGTCTTGGCTCACAGCTGCATCCCTTCAGTCTCTGCGTCTGTGGTCACATGGTGTTCACCCTGTGTGTCTCTGTCTTCACATGGCATTTTCCTCTTCATATAAGGACACCAGTCATATGGGATTAGGGCCCATCCTAATGACCTCAGCTTAACTAATTCTATATGCAAAGACCCTATTTCTAAATAAGGCCACATTCACAGGTACTTGGGGTTAAGACTTCAAATATCTTTTTGGGGGGAGGTGGGGAGTGGGATTCGACCCATAACAGTCTATGTAACTTACAAGTAAAAAGTAAAGTTGATATTCATGCTAATGCTGAATGATCCCCTTCTTGGTCCAGGTGACAGTGCCCGTCATTGCTGCTTGTGCAACCTGAGGAAAGAGGACTTGGGATTTCCACTGTAGTGTCTTACAGTGAATAGCATGACTCTGGGACATAACTGGGGATGTGCAAATGAACACAGCAAGCAATCCAAGAGGGCAATGGCTTGGTCAGGCCCAGTGCTTGTCCGGCTTCAGTCAAATACTTTAGACAAGCTGCGCTGGGAATTTTGACTCTCAACTGTGACTTTGTGTAAGGCTTCTCTTCAGCATAAAAATTATGATCAATGCCCCTGCAATGGTGCTTCTGTGCCAGGGAGAATCGGCTGGGGGAGTCTCACGATGCATCGCCATCTCGAATCCTGACCCGAGGTCCAACATACACGTACAAACTTTATCCTGGCTTTCTGCAAAATCTGATAAAATACACACCTAAGAAGAAGGGTGCTGAAGGAAGGTGGACATGGAGTTAGTTACGGAGTGCAGTTTCGTCTGTCATCCTGCACCTAAATGAATGGCAACTCTTTGCACAGGAGTGTATATTTCTACAACTTAGCTAAATTAATGGCCACTGCATACGTTGTGAGCAAAGGGGCAATGATAATTAATACTGGAGCTAAGTAAACATATTCATTAGACAGCCTGGCAGTAGAGGGGGCCAGATGGAATTTATCAGTAAAGCAGTGGTTTAGAGGTCACGGGTTCTTGAGTAAGAAAGTGCGGGTTCACTTTTCAAGGCGACCCAGTTTTAGAAAATCTGCATATGACTTTTGACATCCTAAGAACTTAGTTGTCCCTTGGTATGTGCAGGGAATTTGTTCCAGGATCTCCTATGGATACCAAAATCCACAGAGGCTCAAGTCCCTTATGTAAAATGGCATGGGCAAGTTCATATAGTTGACCCTCTGCATGTTCAGACTCCCAACCATGGGTGGAAAACAGTGTAGGTATTTATTGGAAAAAAAAATTTGTGTGTAAGTAGACCCGAGCAGCATAAACCTGCACTGTTTAGAGTCAACTGTATTTAGTTTTATTGCTCACAATAACCCTGAGAGGTGGGCATCATCAACCCCCAACTTTACAGATAAGGAAACTGAGTCAGCAAACCTGTCCAGGGTGAGTCAGACGGTGGACTGGCAGCACCAGGCTATGTGACTGTGTCCTCTCCATGTACATAACGGAAGTGTCTATTTAAAAAAGTTCTATGGGTAACCTTTCTAAAGAGAAAAATCCTTTTGTTAAGTAGACAATACCTATTCATCCTATTCAAGGTCCAGATGGTCCTAATTCACCTAAAGTGAGGTCACCTTACCTAATACAACCAGTGAACTTCCAATTTCTGCCGTCTTTCTCAAAATATAGTAGGCTGTTTTCCCCTCAGAGAATCCTTCCATTTTCCCCCCAAATGTCACTCCGAATTTTTGCCAGTATTACTGAGAACCACAGTAACAGCCCTTAGGAACACGGACTAGCATCGCTCTCATTGTGGACTCCTGGAGAGAAACCTGTGAAGGACCCTCTCTAATTAGTGCTCCCCTGTGCCCTGGGGCTCATGCTTGACTGTCCCAGGCCCGCAGAAGGTGAGAAGATAGCAGGTGCTCCATGGTGAAGATGCCCCCGTTGTGACCTCACCTCCCACTGCAAAGCCAGTCAGGGGGAGTTTGGAGGGAGGGAGGCTACGAGTCATACTGCTCCTCTGAGTCCCCAAAGAGAGAAGCTATAGGGGCAACGCTTTCCCACCCCCTGCACGGAGAGTGAATACACCATGAAGACATTCTTTGTAGTTAAACACATCAGGTAATCCCTGCTTACAATACTTTGCATTTCATATTTTGGAAAATATATAAAGGTAATGAAAGTTATTTTGGAATCTACTGGCAGAAGACCATTTTATAATTCAAAGTGGCCGCTGTGGAAAACCCTGCCTTGGTTTGCAAAGGTGGTGGAAGACATGCTGGCCTGAGTGGACAGAGAGAAATTTCCCCCTCACCAACTGGCTGTACAATTGCTCAGCGGGCTGGGCTGGAAGGGGCGGGCTCGGGGAGAGTCCCATGCTGTTTGATAGGGAGTAAAGTCAGAGAGCTTCACAAATACAGGATGTTACTCATCCTTGATACTAAGATTCCCAGGGGAACCAATAAAATCAGGGTAAAAGCTTTCCTCTAGGTAGGAAAGCAGGCGGAAGGTGGGGGGAGGGGGGAGGCTGGGAGCAGACCCGCGTAGCTTAGAACCTTCTGCCTTCCTGGAGGGGTCACATCCTCTTTATCATCACACTTTAAAAGCTCAATTAGAAAGAGCAATTAAGTCACCTCCCATTTAAGAAGACGGCTAAATCTGCCTGGCTACCAAGAATATCCACTTCAATGAGCATTTACCTTAGAGTCAGTCCTTGAACTTGAAGGAGAAATACCTTAATACCTCTTGGTCATTTTGCATAAAGGATGGTTTTAATACCTTACATTTCAAGTGAATTATAGAATATGAACCCTTCCAGCCTCATCTCGCAACAGAATTTACCCGAGCAAGTTATAATGCTCAAAACCCGATCATGAGATTGTTCATGCAGAAATCCCTGGGACCACAGCTTTTCTGACTTTGCTTCCAGGACAACTGGGTGCCGCAGTGGTGGAGGAGATCAGAGGCCACCACGGGGTCCCATTGGCCAAGTTACTTTTCCTGCCTCAATCAGATTTCATCACGTGATGCCACAGATTGGTAACTCTACTTGCCCATCAGCTTGAGGATGGAACCAGCTGCCATTACCTTACCAGCCCATGAGGGGTACCCTCAACTTATCTTCGTTAGTGCTTGTCCATTCTGGTGGATCCTTGGGCTGTCATTGAAATAAACGAGGCATGCTGTGGTTCCATTCGTTTCTGATCCCCTCACAGAGGAGGGAGAGAGGTGAAGCCAGAATAAATAGTTTTCTTGGGTCTTCTTAAATACCTACAACAAGTCAGCAGGGTTGGGAGGTGGGGCTGGGGAAGGGAGGAGGGTGGGGGAGATGGAGGTACAATCTGCACTTCCTCATATTCTCAATTAATTCAGCCTGAAAGTATCACTCTTATTCAGCAGCAGTTAAAATAGGCTGTGATGAGAGCATGACAATTTCCAGCTAAACTGGAGGATAATTAGAAATGCCCTGTAGCAGGCAAGTCAGTGCTTCAATTTATTTGCTGTTTATTACCAAGTCCCTGCCCCTTGGGTGTAATGACTGCAAAACTGCGCCGGCAGCTTCCCTGGGTTTGATTTAGTGCCGTAAATGGTGCTCAGAGAGTAGATTAAGCTGGAATGTGATCAAACCTTATTTGCAATCCGATTATACAAACTGCTCCTTGCACTGACCAGATTGAAGTAATTTCCCTATAGAAACGTTACACTCACTTTGGTGTAAAAATGATTAACATTTCCTGACTGTAGGTCAGCCTTTCACTTCCACTGTAATCCTTTATCAGGCAATTTGCCCATCTTTTCTCTTAGGTTTGTTGCAGTCACGTCCCGTGTGCTGTTTAACCAAAAAGCATAGCACCTCAACCAATTTTTTAAAAAATTATAAGTAACCTCATAGGCTTATGGTGATGAATGATCGCAATAAATAAGCACTCTGGAAGAAGACGAAGAACATACCTTCTTCTGGTTTGATTGTTCAACATTATTGACATGATTTCATTGAGACTTCTTAGGGACCTCCAGAGAAATTTCCATATCCCCTTGGAAAGGGCTATCGAGGCACTTAGAAGCAAGTGGTCCACGGACAGGGCTCTAACAGCAGCCAGGTATCATTTTGGGGACCAGCATTAATCTCTGAGTTGCCCTTTAAAAGTATTTAAATACCAAGGGCAGCCACTAATCCTTCCTCTTTTAAATAACCATCCACATAGGGTGTCTGGGTTCCTAGTAGTCTCCCCACGCTCCCCACCACCATTTTCATATCAGGATTTCTGGATGTGAAAATAGTTTTCATATAATTAGCCTCTGGTAATGAAATACAACCAACTCCATGCTGAACACTGAAAGCGAACCCTTGGCTCCTCACATAGTTGTGTGACAATCAAAGAAAATATTTGAGTCTGAAATTCATTATCATAGCCTAGCTCCAGTACCCGCAATAACATGTTTTGTTGTACAACATATTTAAGCTGATTTTCTGCAGACATTTTCGGCCTTAACCCTTAAAGGACCATACGCTCTATAAATATGTTCCCAGGCTTTGGCTGGATAATTGAAAAATGCTAGGACAGCAGAGGTTTATTATCTTGGTGAGTATTTCTATGTGATTTTAAAAGATGCAGGTGGCATTAAACCAAAAGGACCACATTGAGATAAATTCTTTGCAGAGCATTTTTGGGTAAAGTGTAAATGATATGTCAATTATATCCAGTCTGTGCAGACTGGAAGAGACGACTGCTTTTTGTATTTTTCCCCTGCCCCAGAAGGCTGCTTTTCAAAGTTGGGAAGCTTCAGGGCAACAAAACCAAAGTAATTTTTCATCGTGTTGCTAATTTTCTTTGGAGTTTACAGTCCACAGACTATGTCAGGAATTATATGAGGCACCTGGACCTGAAGCTTCAGGAGCACTTCAAGGCTGTACATTCTTTTCTTTCCAGAAATCAGGGAACATTTTGGAGGCAGAAAGTACAGTACCATAGGACTGATTTGACCCTTGCCACATGGTGTTTATGTGTGTGTACGTGCATGCATGGGTGTACATAACAGGCAGAGTTTATATTACCAATTAGAAGTCAGCAAATTAATAACAAGAAACACCTATTGATTTACCATCTCCTTTTATAGCAATGAGACCTTAATGAATTAGAAATTAGTTAATGGTTCAGAAATTAGGTCTACTAAAAGCCATTCTAAAATCTGTTTGTTTGTTTTTGTTATAAAAATCACACTGTAATGTAAAGCCTGAGGAAACACAGTGAAATTAAAACATACTTAACATATTAACACTCCACTAATGAAATAAATTCTGTCTATGGATTTTAGAGACGACGACAACAATGGCAACAAATAAACAAACAGCCTAACATCAAACACATCTCAAAGCCACCATTCGTACCCATTTGTTTTTGGGGTCTGACGTTCAGAACATGCAGAAAAGACAAGGAGACACACCTGAGCAGCTACTGTCACAGAATCCTGCTACAAATACATCTGCACATCCAGACCGCAGCCACCCCGGGGGGCGGGGTGTGAGGGAGACAAAGTGGCCAGATGTCTTTTCTAACAGTCATTACTATAAACCAGGATTATAATCCCAGGTCACTATGTAAACCTAGGGCTATGGCCAGAAACACGGCAGAGGGGCAGAGCTGGGAGGTGAGAGCAGCCGTCTCTGCACTGCCACAGTAGAACCAGGAGAAACGGGGCAGATGAGGCCACCCCAGTGAGCCAGTGTCAGCAGACAGTCAGCTCCAATTCTGTCCCTCCCTGAGCTGGGGGGGATGGGACAGGAGACTGCCATCCTGCTGGAAAAGAGGAGACAGCATTCACGGGTGGCTTGGGTTGGAAATTAGCAACTGTAGAGAACCAACAAACACAGGAGAACCAGAGGGGACAGGGAAGCAGAGCTGACACTCAGCTAGACAGCACTCTCCCCCCTATTCCCGTCTCACCAGGAACCTTCTCGACGGCTTTTTCTAAATGGCCAGGTTCCCTTTTTTCTGACATTCTTGGTACCTGTAACTTTTCCTGATGTGAAATTTTCAGAATAATAATTCATAAGCAGGCAAAGAAAATTATACATATCGAGGGGACATGATTATTAAATCATTTCAGAGGCCTCTACATATATACAATGTTTTCTGGACTTTATTCTTAAATTATCCCACCTGGAGGGAAAATGCAAGGTTGGGACAAGATGTGAAATTTATCTCAAATGTGACAGCCCTGAAACTGTCTTACTAGTAATGCTTTGTTGGCACAAATGAAATATTTTCACATTGAATATAAAGGGCAGGATCTGTTTCCACTTCTGCCCCATGTCCCAGGGGTCTTCCTGTTTCATGTTACGCATTTTTACAAAGTGTTCTGACTGGCTAATTTTGTAGTGCCACGTATAAAATAAGTAGCATATGTAATTTTTCCAGCGTATAAAGTCCTGTATTCAAATGTCATAAAAATCACTGATTTGAAGAATATACATATTAATAGTGTTTAGTTTCTGATTTTTTGTGCTAAGAAAACAGACCAGTGGATTCATTGAAGTGACTTACGTGTTGCTATTGGAAGACGGTTTCACATAATTAAACCTTTAAAAATAGTTATTAACGAAAAAATAAAACGAGTAAAAAGAAAAATAGTTATTGAATTAAAAGATGAATTTTTTTGGTAATATACAAAGTCATGAGCCATCTTATATGTGTTGCAAAATTAGAATTAGAGCCTACTGTCTTTGCCTTCTGGTTGTACTCGGATATAATCATCAAAATAATATTCAAGGGATTGTTTCCACTTTTCAAAATTCAACCCCTGTCTGCCTACCCTTGAACTTGACCTCGCAATGGTATACTTTGAACACAAACATTCACAAGCACATATTCCTCAGGAGCACACAGAAGGTCCACCCTGCTCAGCACCTTTACATGCACTAGACCTGTGACTTTTGGCAGATGATCCTGGCTTCTCTCTGGTGGCTACTGACACTAGAACAAACATAAACTATTTTTTGAAGTATTTTCTAATTATGCAAGTTAAGTTTTTATTTCGAGTGGTTTGAGAGTTCATGGTGCTAATTCATCACTGAATAAAAGTCAGCAATGTTGATACAAAAGAGAAAGTTGATTTTTCAAAACAAACAAACAAACAAACAGCAGAGAAACAGAGGGGACTTGTATTCTGTCATTCTCCACCCCGCCCCACACCATGGGGAACTATCTGGATGTGTGATAAGTGTGTTATAGATAAGGCAAAACTTTGTAAAACAGCAGACAAAAGGAACAAAGAAGAATAGGGAGGTCCAGATAAATGCTTTTAGTGTCAAAGGCATAGGAAGTGTAAAAAGAAGTAAAGGTAGGATCCACTGTGCTGTTTCTGCAAAGAGCTTTACACATGCACCAAGGAGCCCTTTGGTGGAAGTCAACAGTGTGGATGGACCACAGAACACAACCCCTTCACTGGTACAAAATTTCAAACCCACATTTTCTAACTCCCACTTCACATTACTGTATTTTCCTCAATTACTATTCAAACCAGCATTGTGGGTATCTCTCTCTCTCTAAGTTAAACAGAGGCTGTATAACATGGAACTTTGTATAACGTCATTAAATGTAGGCAATGCAGAACCACTAAAATTATTCTCCTCTTTTAAGATGGAAAGCTTTTCAGGAGTGACATCCCCAACCCTCTCTTGCACTGTTAACCTGGAGGTGTGATGCTTAGTTTGAACTTGAGGTTTGCCTACGGCTTGTCCTCTAACACTCCTCCGGTTTGTTTCCACGCTGTCACAGGTTTAATATAACGGCTCTGTGTGCATACGTTACACATGTGTATGTGTACTTAGTTCTAATTCTGTGCCTTTTTTGATATTTCTGCAGCTGTCACATTTAATCCTGCCGGGGGAACTAAGTGACGACATTGCTAAACCTAACTCTGGCCTGAATGAAAATGAAATTCCGTGCTCCTTGGTGGTTTTGGTGCCTGCTGAAACGACACCATAATAATAGCTGCATCTGTGGCAGGTTTCTGCTCCGGTTTTCGAGATACTCTGGTCATTATTTCACCACTGTGTAACTGAGATGTTAAAAATCTCGCCAAGAATCAAATCCAGCCATCATCCCGATTTGTTCTGTTTATTTAATGGACCCTCTTTAGTAATCAGGAAATTTCAGGACCTCCTGATACTGTAACTGATGGGCTCATTTGGCAAGCTGGGGCAAAATTCAGTTTGGGAAGTGAGGTGACACTCATCAGATGATGTGGCACACATAGCATTTGACTTAAAATTTAAGGCTGAATTTCTCAAAATCACAGTGCCATTTATTTTGGAATATGCCTTGCATACAGCTTTATGGGGCATTTGTCAGGCAGAGATACAAGAATGGCAAACTCTAAGCCTTTTATTTTAAATTAGATTGGTGTGATTTGAGCCTAATGGGAGTGAATGTATGGGCCTCATCCCGTTGTAGCCTGGACTTGGGGACAGTCTGGCCTGCCACCCTCCTCTACTGGCACTTTGTGTTTCTATGGGGTTTCTTTTCTGCGGGGCAACAGCAAAGGGAAGTTGCTGAGGACAAGATGCAGGTGGAAAAGCATCTCCCATGGGAACAGCTCTGGGCCAACTCCAGCAGCTGGGAGAGATGCTATGGACAGTCCTCCCAGACGCAGCTGCAGTTGGGGGTGGTCAGTCCAGTGCTTGTCTCATGTGATAACTGCAGGGACAGCCGGCCAGCTGCTGCCCAGCAACACAGAGATGCAGAGGACGGAAAACATCTCGCCTCACCAACATTTCCTCCAAGCGCTTTCAAAAGGCCTTCCTGCCAGCGGCTTCCTCAGGACGTAGCCCCTGGTCCCTGAATTGTGTGGCCAAGAGACACACGTGCCTTTGCTTGCAGGCCAGCGTTACATCCAGCCCCCAAATTCTGCAAATCCATCCAAATGCTGCAGAAAAATCTCTACATATATTTGGATCCAGCTTCACTCATTGGATGCAGTCAAAAAAGTTTATAAGGGTTCTTTAGGTTTATCTAAGCTACTGCTCTTGTTTTTAAAAGAGAAAACTGGGCCCTATTAACTGACCAGGTCAGAAGGCACAAACCTGGTTTGTGGCAGAGCAGGTCTGGCATCAACATCTCCCGATCCTTGTGATTCATTTATTGTTTTCCAGGTTACCTGAAGAAAGCTTGGAAAATTAGTTCAAAGCATATTTCTCTGCCTGTGGGCTCCGAATCTCCTGAGAACATCTCTGTCTTCATCCCTGGCATCTATACTCTTGTTTATTCAGAAATGACTTGTACACCTCTCTAAATGCTGGACACTATCCTGGGTGCTAAATCCATAGCAGTGACCAGATAGGCATGGTCCATGTCTGCACTGAGCCCAACCTCTACAATAGCTATTCAACAAATAATTTTTGAACAAATGAGTATAGATTACTTTTTCTACCTGCCTATATTACTGGCAAACTATCATATTTTGGTATCAACAGACACATTAGAAAAATAAAAACAGAACAAACCTTGAATTGAAAATATTTAAATCCATTCGTTTAATAGAGTCTGTCCTTGGTTATTTTTAGAAATTAATGTTGATGTGTCACCAAACCAAACTATGTAACAAAAGACTGTTATAGCTGCCTTTTACTTTTGATTTTTATCCTCACCAGAGGATATTTTTTCCATTGCTCTTCAGAGACAGTGGAAGGGGGAGAGAGACTGAGAGAGAGATTGATTGGTTGCCTCCCACAGCCCCCCCTCCCCCAAGCCAGGGCCGGGGATCCAGCCTGCAAGTGAGGTACATGCCCTTGGCTGGAATCGAACCTGGGACCCTTCAGTCTTCAGGCCAACTCTCTAATCACTGAGCAAAACCGGCTAGGGCTGCTGCCTTTTATATGTTTATTATTGAGCTACATTTTCCCCCCAGCTAGTGTACATTTCTGTGTAATGATGTTGGCTAGGAAGAGAGGCAGTGGTGATTCAGAAGCTTGCTCAGTGCTGGGAAAAGCCAACCTGGATTAAGAATTAAAATAATTAAATGTGGGTGGACTAGAGAATTGGATGTCCTTAGTAGCATTCTGCGATAATTCTAAATTTAGTTCAGTAGTTCCTGTCTGCTAATGGCTGTGTCCAGGGCAAATGAAATGCCTACATGATCCATAGAGTCAAGTCCCAGGTCCCTTGGTCTTCCACTTGCAGCCTCTTTATTCCTTTCTCCACAGGAGCAGAACTGGAGCGGCAGGACCCCAGTTTGACTGGCTGTGGTTGGAAACGGGGAACAGCGAGTGGGTCATATCTGCATGTTGACGTGGACATGATAAGGTAAAGGTGCATAAAAGCTTTACACACAGTGAATTTTACAATCTCCATTGGGAGAGGTGGGAACACAAGGAAGAGCAAACATATCTCAGAATCCTATTAACTAGCCCAGGACACAGCCTTGCTGTGCTCAGTATTTGAGAAAATTCCAGAAGCTTCTAGATAATTCACTTGTATTAAACATGGAGAAGATAGCCCAGCCAGGCATGGCTCAGCCGTTTGACTATCGACCTAGGATCCAGGAGATCAAGGTTCAATTCCCAGTCAGGCCACATGCCAGGGTTGTGGGCTTAGTCCTAGGTTGGGGGCGTGCAGGAGGCAGCTGATCAATGACAACTATCTCATCATTGAGGTTTCTATCTCTCTCTCTCCCTCTCACTCCCTTTCTCTGAAATCAATAAAATATATATTTTAAAAAACAAACGAACAAATAAAAACCGAAACAAAACAAAACATGGAGAAGATAGATTCTACCTTTTCATATGAAGAATTTAAGAGTATGTTTCAAGACTAGTCCTTATTTACTTGATGGACTTAAAATGGGCATTTAGAATGAGTCCAAAGGAAACCATTAGAGACATTTGTCCTACAAAGCTTTCCTACTGTTGCTTTAGGTGCCCAGCACTTCTACAGGGTCTGCCCCAACTCCAGGAGTTGCCTATCCTTCCTCATGCCCTCAGCAGCTAGCTAAGCTGAGACATGGATTGCTTTCATGGGGTACGTGATGATAGCAGGATGTTGATGAGGAAATGTACTACCTCCTCCTTCTGGCTAGCACGTTTACACCTGGAAGGGAGTCTCTGGAGTCAACACCTTCACTAAAAGAAATTACTCTAATGGGGGTTATTTCTGTGAATGTGACTGGATATCCTTCTCAGTTTTCAAATCACACCCCAAAGATAGCTGCAAACTCCTCAATGCCTGGGGCAACCCTGCATGCCGCAAACTCATCACTCCAATGATGGTAGATAACATGCATGTATATACAAGTGTCTCTTGAGAAGATACAACTAACTGACAAAGTTTTTATTTAAAAATCCTACTTATGAAGAGGACTTATATTCCAAGGTTTTGGTGGGATTGCCACTGCTCATAGAGCTAGGGAGAGAACTTTCTGGATTTCCCTTCATATGCATATGCAATGCTCTAGCCTTCTACATGTGCTCCTGCTGTGGGCAAGATGGTTGGAAGAGAGGAGCTTCAGGCATGAGTAGCTGTTTCCTCCAGGAAAACAGGGCAGAAGAAGCACCAAGCCCTGTTTTCTGGGTCTTGCTCGCTGCCTCTGCTCTTCCACTTAACACCCAGAGTTAGGGCCCTTAGGGGGGATCAAGTATGGGATCAGGGCAGATGACACACTCACCTGCAAGGCTGTAGATACGTGTTAGGAAAACAACTGCCTCTCTTCTCCATCCACAAGCACACTGGAGCCCATTCTTCACTGTCAAGTGGCCTTGAAAGTCTTGTGCCCCCTCCATAAAACTTAATACATTGGCCAACAGTCCTGGGGGAAATGACTCTAAAAAGTGGGTTTTCAAGCTTCTCCATTAGGAGTACATTCTATGGGTACGTTACTTAGGAAACTGCCACTCTTCTTTAGGCTTGTTTTATAAATTTCTGAGAAAGAACAGCTGCCTATATTTTCTCTGAAATGTGAGAGCAAACCATCTGAGGAAGGGGGTCTTCTATGGACAAGTAAATTGCACACTGCAATTATGGGGCAGCATGTTCTTGTATGTCTGCTAGTTCTCCAAGTTCTCAGATAAATTGCAGAACCCTGGAATTATGGGGAAATAGAAAATAGCATAAATCAATCTTTCTATGTAAGGTGAATTTTTAAAATATCCACCAGAACTTAAGCAAACCAGGCAAAAATCTCTGGTGGAGTATTTAACAGACTCACTGTAACCCCATCTAAGTGATGCTGGAGGTCATTGTCCAGGAATAAAGGATAAATTTTAGTAAATAATTAAAATGATCTTCCTGGAATTATGGATGTCATACAAATATGAGCCTCTCCTCCTTTATTCTTGTTGACTTATCCATTTTGACTGAAATATTCCTTATGAGAAGATCGAATAATAATGTTTCAATCACTTCCTTAAATAACATCAAAAACTTTCTTAAAGTGCTTGACCTAACCCATAGAGAAACTCATAAAAGAAATGACACACCACATGAGGTACCAAACAAGCAAACATTTAACATTCTAATGCCGGTGAAGCTGTAGTGAAACACAAACACTCACCAAATACTTGCATATCTGTGGATTGGTTTGATATTTTAAGTGAGCAATCTGGAAATAACACATCTTTTTGACCATTTAATAAAGCAAATGTTTATGCATTTTGCACTGGTTTATCATTTAAGAATCTGCCTTAAGTGAATAATCAGAGCACACAAAGGGAATGTTCAAAGCTATTTAATTGGAGTCTTACTTTCTACAGTGGAGAAAAGGAGTATATAATCCCCTAAGTGCAGAGGAACGAAAACTTCTAGAACACAGTATGGAAGTTGGTTAAAGCCAAGGCGATCAGGGATGCTTACAGAAATAATAAGTTTCCAGGCTTATTCTCTACAGAATCTGATTCAGAATCTTCCTTCTTCCAACTCTAAATGCTTTCTGTTTCAGTGAAATTCTTTAAGATTTTGGAAAATAATGACATATTATGGTCACTTCAGATGATGGGCACTGATTGTAAAGTAAGAAAAGAAGCTCAGGAAACAGTTCACAGGACAAGAGCAGGGCTAGCCTACAATCCTACTTTAGCTTCTCTCTGACTCTGTGTCTATGTGGCCATCTTTTCTGGGTCTTTGGGATTACAGGAGATGGCAGTCATTGGGATCCTCTGGGCTTAGGGACTAGAGCTACCCCAGTCAAGACACGGTGTCCTTCCCTTCTCTCAGGTCCCACGGATGGAACTGCAGGCATGTGCATCAGACTGGACTGTCTCAGGCTTCTGGGAACCTCATGTTCTGTGTTCATCAATAAAAAGATGTGTGGCCCATCGTTTATCATCTTTATTTTGTTATTAAAGGGCACAACCATTAATGTATTACTTCTCCATCACTCTAATATAGTTTCAGTTTTCATTTGGAGGTTTTTCCAAAAATTAGTGTCATATTCTGACCCTAGCATTCAGGTTCTAGAAGTGCACAAATCATGAAGTGTACAGCTTGACAGATTTGTACAAAATGGAAACACCTCCTGTAACCATTAGACTTAAAAAACAGACACTGGGAGGAGGAATCAAGACGGCGGTGTAGGTAACAGCTGCACCCGCCGCCTCCTGCAACCACATCAAAATTACCACTAAAACACAGAACCACCATCACTCAGAGCCTCCTGAGATCTGACTGAACAGAAGCCCCACAACCAGGGACCTGAAGGAGCACTGAAACCAGGAGGAGGGACAGGGACGCAGGTGGATCCGGGCTGAATCATGGAGATGCAGCCGCGGGCCCACACCCGGTGCCGCAGCTTAAACCCAGGAGGGAATCTCGGCGGTGGGGGTTTCCCGGAGAAGGGAGGAGTCCCAGCCCCACAGCAGGCCCCCAGCCCAGGGCTCCAGGGCCGGGAAGAGATGCCCCCACAACTCCGGGCTGTGAAACCAGCGGGGACTGTCCCTGAGGGTCGCGGAGGCTGCGGGAGCCCCAGCAGCTCCTTCTAAAGGGCCCGGCACGGACTCACTCGGACGCTCCCTCTGAGCCCAGCGCCGGGCAGCAGCCTGAAAGGACCCGGGACACTCGGGGAGGAACTAACCTGCCTGAGATCCGGGCGAGAGGTGAGGGGCGGCTTCCTCCCAGGCAGAAGGGCTGGCGGAGGCCATGGCTCCTTGGCGAGTCCTCCCCGCACACAGCCGGCAGGCAGGCGCCATATTTGAATCGCCAGCACCTGACTCACCTTTGGCCCCGCCCCGTGATTCCCGGAGGCCCCGCCCCTCCCCACCTGCAGCTCATCCAGGCCATTTCCAGGGGCTTTTCTGTGCAAGTGGCCTCTCAAGCCTCATGCTTAGGACTTTCCTAAAATCTCTCAAACAAGCAGCAGTGGGCCCCATACGGCTTGATAAGCGGCCCCAGGCCTGGCACTAGCGGCAGCTTCATTGGCTCATAGCTTGGCCTCTCCTGGGCTCCTCCCAGCCCAGCACAAGTAGCAGCCACCTGCAGTTTGCTGTGTAGCTCATGCTGGGTGGCCCTGGGCAAGGCACTGGCACAGGCTGACTTTGAACCTCCTGGGAGGCCCCAGAGACAGTGCACCTGGTGGTCAGACTCAACCACGCTGGATTACAACCCTACCACATCCACCAGTGACACACTCAAGGGGTGCACTTGGTGAACACCAAAGCTCCACTGAAGTAAATCCTGCTCCATAGGGGTGTCTCCAGAACAGCAGCTCTTTGGCTGTAGTTGCAGCTGGTCCTCACAGCCAGTTGGCCTGGGGGTAAATTCCTCCCAGTGACACCAACAGCAACCAAGGCTCAACTACAACAGGACAGTGCACACAGCCCACACAGGGGAGCACCTGGAAGGCCCAGCCCAGGTGACTGGGGAGGCTGAGCCACTGGACCCTACAGGACACCTACTACACAAAGCCACTCTACAAATTCCAGGAGACATAGCAGCTCTACCTAATACATAGAAACAAACACCTGGAAGCAGCCAAAATGTGGAGGCAAATAAATATGTCACAAAGGAAAGAACAGAAGAAATCTCTAGAAAAGGAACTAAATGAAATAGATCCAAGCAAGCTAACAAATACAGAGTTCAGAGTTTTGTTTATAAGGGTGCTCAACCATATTAATAAGAGTTATAGAAAATAACTGAGAAAATCAATGACTTAATAAAGTACCAATTTGAAATGAAGGCTACAGGAACTGAAATGAAGAATAATTTACATGGAATCTACAATAGAGTAGAGGATGCTGAGAGTCAAATCAGCAATTTGGAACATGAGGAAACAAAAAACACCCAACCAAAAAAGGAAAAAGAATCCAGAAATATGAAGATAGTATAAGGAGCCTCTGGGACTTCAAGAGGCCCAACATTCATATTATTGGGGTGCCAGAAGGAGAGGAAGGACCAAGAAATTGAAAACCTATTTGAAAAAATAATTACAGAAAACTTCCCCTACCTGGGGAAAGAAGTTGACTTACAAGTCGAGGAAGCACAGAGGGTCCCAAAGAGGAACCCAAAGAGGCTCACAGCAAGACACATCATAATGAAAATGCCAAAGGTTAAAGACAAAGAGAGAATCTTAAAAGCAGCAAGAGAAAAGCAGTTAGTTACCTACAAGTGAGCACCCATACGACTGTCAGCTGATTTCTCAACAGAAACCTTGCAGGCCAGAAGGGAGTGGCAAGAAATATTCAAAGTGATGAAAAACATGGAACTACAACCAAGATTACTGTACCCAGCAAAGCTATCATTTAGAATTGAAGGCCAGATAAAGAGCTTCTCAGACAAGGAAAAGCTAAAAGAGTTCATCACCACCAGACCAGCACTACAGGAAACGTTCAAGGGTCTTCTTTAAGAAGAAGCTAATGATCAAAAGAGTCTGACGAACTAAATAGATCCAGAGACACTGATGCACGCAACAGACAATCATATTTCAGAGGGAAGAGGGAAGGGGGGTGGAGGGTGAGAAGAGATTAACCAAAGAAGTTATATGCATATAAGCATAACCCATGGACACAATCAATAATGGGGTGAAGGCCTGGGGAGGGGGTGAAAGTGAGGTGGAGGGGATCAATTGGGGGGGAAAAATGGGACACCTGTAATACTTTCAACAATAAAGATAAATTAAAAAAAAAAAATAGAGCACTGCTAGAATCCTAGAGTTTCTCTCACATCCCCTCTCAGTCATTACTCACCCAAAGTAGCCACTATCCTGACTTCTACCACCATAATAATTTGGTTCTGCATGTTTTTGAATTTAATGTAAATGAAATCATACAATATGTACACTGTTTTTGTTTGGCTTATTTCACTCAGTACTACATTTTTGAGATTCGTTCATATTGTGTGTAGTTGTGTTTTATTTTCATTAGGTAAGTATGCTAATGAACCGTAACTCATTTATTCATTTTACCACTGATGAATGTTTGGGTTATTTCCAATGTTAGGCTATTTTCAACTTGTGGAATAGTGTTGCTATGAACATCCTAGCCATTCTTTTGGTACTGGTGTTTACATATTTTTGTTGAATATATTCCTAGGAGCAGAACTGCTGGATTATAAATTATACATACAACCAGCTTTCGTAGATGGTCTAACAACTTCCCAAAGTGGTTAACTAGTTTACACTTTCCCCAGAAGTGTGTGAGAGTTTCATTCGCCCCATATCCATGTTCCACATTTGGAATTCTCAGTTTCAAAAACAATTTGTCATTCTGGTGGGTATAATACAGTATCGCACTGTGGTTTTAATTTGTATTTCCCTGACAAATAATGAGATTGTCTTCTATGTTTGTTTGCCACTTGGCTCTCTTTATTTTGTGAAGTGCTTATTCAAGTCTTTCGTCCATTTTCTAGAAATTTGAGTTGTCTTCTTTTTTTTTTTTTAGATTTTCAGTTTTTTATCTATTCTGGCTATATCTATTGTCAAATATATTAATTGGAAATATTTCCCCTCCTCTCTTAGGATGAAGATGAACAATAGTTCTTAATTTCAATGAGGTCCAAATTATTATTTTCCTTTATGTTTCATTTAAGAGATTTATGCCTCTCTAAAATCAAGATACTCTTTTTTGTTATCTTCTAGTAGTTTTATACATTTTCTCATTTATTTCAAAAATCAACAGGACTTAACTTATGTCTGTGGTATGAGATAGCTGTCAAGATTCTGTTTTTCCATATAGATTTTCCATTGAGTTGAATTCTGCTTACTGTTGGCTTATTTGCTTATGACCTTTGCTTCTGGCCTTATCTGCCCCTCAGTCACTCTGTCCATTTTGAACTTTTTAATCTCTGCTATACATTTAAACTGCTTTCAAGAGGCTCTTCTTGAGTCTGTTAGTCACTGCTTCTGCATAAAACCCCTTGTCTGGGCATGTTTTTGTTACCAAGTGGGTAATCTTTCCACAGTTGTGAGAAATAAAGCACAGTAATGTAAGATGTTAACAATAGAGGAAGCTAGATGAGAAATGGGTGGGAATTCCCTGTAGTAGCTCTGTAATCTAAAACTTGTCTAAAATTAAAAGTTTATTTTAAAAAGTCTACCTCTCCAAAAGAAGGCAAAAGAAGAAATCCAGCATCCAGGTTCAAGTTTGTTCTTGATCTTTGTACTTGTTCCTCAGTTAAAAGCTTCAAAGTGAAAGTTGGGTGTGTATCTATTTTTTAAGGTTTGCTTTCTTCCCCAATGAAGAACGGTCATTCATAAAAGCAACAGGCATACAGCAAGTGCTTGACTGACTCCGCGTGCAGCATCCAGGGAGTGGTGATCAAAGCTCAATACAAGGTCCAGGTTTCAACCACTGTCACTCATTCAGGACAACATTCCTGCTGTTTTGAATAATCACCATCATGGTCTCCTTTCAGCAGCCGAGATTAAGGAACCCTGTGGGGTGGATAATAGTAGCAACCAGCGGACGAGGCTGGCTTCTTCCCACGCCCATCCTGAGCTAGAGGTTTATTTCAACCATGCTCTGCAGTTTCCTCACCAAAACATAGCTCTATCCAGATAGTGTGGATAACGCCTAGGTTCTTGACAGCTGTTTTCTCCAATAGTTAATGAGGGTGTCATTCTACAATTTAGTGTTTACTGAGTTCTTACATTGTGGTAGTCCCTGGCCTATATCTTAAGTGCCTAATCATAGAGTTATACCAAGGATGGTCAACACACGAGCTCTCTGAGGGTGACCACATTGTGATGTTATTTTGTTCCCTAAGGGCCTAGAGTATGCCATGTCATAAAAACATTCTGTCGTTGATATAGGGATGACTGCCCCATGCAGAGGGAAAAGCAAGGGCTTTGAATGGACAGATCTGGATTTTAGTCCTAGTTCTTACATTTACTTGATGCTGCACAACTTACCTAAATCCTCTGAGTCTCAGTTGTCTCATCTAGAGATGAGGGCCCTGATATGCCCCTGGGAGTAATGCTGTCTGCATTGGAGAGTGGATGCATTAAGCCAGGTACATCACAACCTTTCAGAGAGTGGTTTCTTAAGATTATTTCCTGGTGAACCAAGAGCTGTGTTAGGGGTTTACAGAGGTGACTTTTAAAAAACAGAGTCTTTTTCAGGAGCTCCCAGTTTAGGTGGCAAAGACAGCTGGGCCAAAGCATCATGACCATTCAGTGAACTCAGTGGAGAAAGCAGCCAGCTCTGAGTGGCTTCTCAATGCCACTTTGAATTAAGTCACTGTTAATACTGTGGGCATGACGGAGGGGGAATGTATAGCAACACATTATCACCCACTGAAAATTGAATAGGGGCCCTGACCAGTGGCTCGGTTGGTTGGAGCATCCTCCTGTACACTGAAAGGTGGCGCTTTGATTCTCGCTGAGGGCACATATCCAGGTTGCCAGTTCAGTCCCGGCCAGGGCCGATCAATGCTTCTCTCTCACATAGATGTTTTCCTCCCTTTCTCTCCCTCCATCACCCCTCCCTTCTTCTCTCCTAAAATCAATGCAAAACATGTCCTTGGTTGAGGATTAAAATTTTTTTTTATTTAACCAAAGAAGTTATATGCATATATGCATAACCCATGGACACAGACAATGACCGGGTGAAGGCCTGGGGAGGGGGTAGGAGCGAGGTGGAGGAGGTCAATTGGGAAAAAATGGGGCACCTGTAATACTGTCAACAATAAAGATAAATTCCAAAATAATTTTTTTTTAAAGAGCTGCTGTCATAGACTCAAAGAGCTGCCATCAGAGACAACAGGCCCAAAGATCGGTATCCAGTCCAAAAGCATGTCTGAGCTACACCCGAAAAGATACGTGCCTAAGAGAACAGTGCGCCCTGCCCCTGCTTCTCAGGCATGGGAAGGGTTGAGGGGAGAGAGTGTGATCTTTTCATTAATTCCTTCAACAAATATGTATCAGGCTCCTCCCTCGGTCCTGGAGCTGAGTTAGACAAAGGATGTCCATCAGCAATCAGCACGCCGAGCAGGTCAGACCGTGCCCCTGCTTACGCTAATAAACACACAGTAGGAAGGGCTATGAAAATTGCCTGAGATAAACTGTGCCTGGCTAAAGGTTTTCCGATAGCTAGCCCTCACAGCATAACTGAAAGGATACTGAACAAATATTGACTGTCTCCCAGTCACGAGTCTAGAATGAATGGGCTTGGATAACGGCGCCCACGAAAAGATTGGTTGGACCCTTGAATGAATGTGCCTTCCCCGAAGGCTGTGGAATCTGATGGAAACCGCAACGGACCTAGAGTCCGGAAGGATATTTAACATGCTGCCCATTTGCCATATTATAGCCAGGTTTCCAAAGCTAAAGCACCAGGAACGACTGAGTAAATCATTCCGATTACTTTACCTTCTCTCAGCACTCTGCTCTTCTCTCTCGTGCCCGCTTTCCTCCTGATCCACAATCACTTTTGCTTAAACTGCTTAGAAAAACTACCCAACTTTTCCTTTTCCTTTGACTACAGAAATGTGGTGCAGCAGACTTAACTAATTTCTAAAATAATTTCTTCTGTCTGCTCATTTAATAAGTGCTAGCTGATCAGGCTCAACTATAATGTATACTATATACTATATACTGTACATCATTGTTGGGGAAGCTAAACTCTGGGCGGAAATCCAAGGTCATAATCAACACTTTAAGTAAATAGTGTTGTTTCTTCAACATGGAAAATAAGTATCAGTCTATAAAAGTTAGTCATGATAAATTATAGGAAATGACCAAAATTTTTGTTGCAGTTATATTTTCTCACACACACACACACACACACACACACACACACACACACACACACACACACACAGAGGAATGAAGAAACAATGTATCTTTTCTCAAACTGTAGCTTAATATATTCCCTTTGATCATTTATAATATCAACTAGCCTTCTGTAGCAATTATATGATATAGATTTTCTTAAACATCTAATAAGCCATGGCTATGAGTTTTGCATATATGCAAACAATGGTTAGAGGGAAAAGATCTGGTTTCTAGTCTGTAAGCAAATTCAGACTCAGTGCCCACATCATGATTATGAAGTCACTTTATAACCACAAAATTCTATTATTTCTAATAGATGGTAACCTGCTAAAAGCTAAGTTAACTACAATAAAATCTAAGAGTTCTTCCAACAAAGCCATAATAAAAGAAAAGAAAATTATACTGCTCTAAATCAACTTTAAAAGTCTACCATAGCCAAACAGTTTAGAAAATTTACTTATAATTCCTACACATTTTTTCTTAAATATATTGTTATATTTTGTGTTAATTATTATGGCTAAGATTGCATAGATGTATTCAGTAAGAGCATATTATGTTTGTGATGGGAATAATTATTTCAAGCTACTAATTTGCCAGGATGCAACACAACTATTTAGAAGGTGTAGAGAGCTTTATTTAACAAGAAGAAACTCCAGGCAATGAGAATGTGTAGATAAAAACTAAGATCAATTGTTTTCCCATCACATAACATTTCACTGGTTTCAGTTGAAATGCCTAATGTCATTATGAGTCACCAAAGCAAATATTGTTTTATTGCACTATCTGCATAATAACGCTCTTAATTATCTTCATCCCAATGACTTTTAAGTTGTTGGTTCACCACCAATATTTTCTAGTCTATTTTGGTATTAACTTTTAAAATATTTATAAAGTGTAAAATTTCTTCAGGAATTATATAATTCAAAAGTTTACATTTTAAAAATCACCTAGATGAGATGGATAACATGTATTAATTTTTTGTTTCTTATGGCCAGTTTTTTAAACTCTGATTCAAACTCCAATGATATTGTTAGAAGTGTGTAGCTATGACATGTGTGCTCACCTATGTTTGTAAGTGTGTGTAAAACATAGAGACTCATCAGATATTTCAAACCACTCCACTCTTACAAGTAAATTTATAATATTTTGTGTCAAGTAGTCATTTTTCCTTTAAAGCACTCCAAGTCCCAACAGATCTTGTTAAAATCAGTGTGGTCATATTAAAAGAGTTTTTGGCAGAAGAAAGTGGTTAACTGTTTTCTATTTCTTCTGAGCAGCATAACACAGGAAAAAATGCACTTGGGAATTAGATTTTAAGAAATAGAAGAAGAATTTCTCAGGAGTGCCAGGAATGAGTTAACTAATGTCTACTTATTTGAATGTAATGGAGAGAGCAACAGGGATGAGACACTAGGTACTACTTTTGTTGTGTTTCTCTAAGGAGGGGGGACTTGGGACATGGTAAGGACTAAGGGAGGGTGGGCAGGGTCGGTGCATGAGGAGAAGGTTCTGGAGGATGTGCACCTATGCCAAGAGGTACATTTCTCATTTTGATAACTGAGAATGCATTTCTGTCGCTTTCCCTCCTCAGTGAACTACAGGCTGGGGAGTGGGCAACCTGGACAGCTAGGCTGGGGGGTGGTCTCCATCTGTCCTATCTGCATGGTTCAGAGGGAAGGAGACCAGCAGAGGCTGCTGGGGGAAGTGGAGCCCTGCTTCACCTGGGCCAGACCTTGCGTAGCATCAGGGAGTAGGAGGGTCCATTTAGCCTGCTCTCTCCTTGTAGGTCCCAAAGATATGTCAGTGGCCACACTTTTAAAAATCATATCTGAAGAAGGAAGCTGGGTTCTCCTCTGTTTCTGCCTCAGCTAATTGTGCCCGGCCTTGCTTCCTTCACGACTTTCCCAGAGCACATGTTCACAGCTCTGTTTTTCAGAGTACACTCGTTCGCACACCTGTCTCCCTGCACCACGCTGAGACCCTTGAGGACAGAGATGGGTCTTTCTGTAGTAATAGGCAGCTTAGGAGATGTTATCTGTGTGTGTACATCCATATGTACATGTATGTATGTGTGTGCATGTGCATACACTTATGAAGACATATATGTACACATGAAAATGAAGTCATTGCAACTCTGCAAGCATCAATTTTTCGTATCTGGGTTAGTAATGCTGCTGCTGATAATGAATGTCAATATATATTTATTACTTTCCATAGGCACTGGGGTGAGAAGTTTGTAAATATCATCTCATAGGTCTCAACCCTGTGAGACAGAGTATGGTACTGTTCCTATTTTTTAGAGATGAGGAGACCAGGGCTAGTAGAGGATTTCCCCAAGATAACACACGTGGGAAGGGACAGAGCTGTAATTCACACTAGGATGTCACAGCCAAGTGGGAGCCTTCCCTCTACACCCTTTCTGTAATTTCATGTTCCCCCCAGTGGTCTCCAGTTCCAACACTATGACCCTATGGGGCATGACTATCTCACTGGCTGATCAGATTGATGACTTCCTCTGAGGGTGTTTAAAAAGGTAAATGCAGCCCAGTCAAGTGTGGCTCAGCTGTTGAGCATCTCCCTAGGATCCATCGAGGTTCAATTCCCAGTTGCGGGCTTGATCCCCGTGGGTGGTGTGCAGGAGGTAGCTGATCAATGACTCTCTCATCTCACCTTCCTAGCTCCATTTTCATGCAAGCTTTTGGATATATACAGTGTTCTGTGAATTAGATGACTGGAGTTCAAATCCTGGTATGGCCACTTCCTTTGTCCCTCTGTGCAGTACGGCTGCCTTAATTTCTTGCTCCTGGATTTAAACTCACAGGTATTAATTGATGTTATTTGGGTAGAAACAACCAGCACAGCTCCTGGCACGGAGTGGGAGCTCAATAAATACTTTTGAAAAAACAATTTGGAGTACACGTATTTCTTCTCTCACCCCTATACAGTTGCAAGCATCCAGCAGAGTATACGCTAGGTTTGATGCCATTTCATTTGGAGATATTTGCCAGCAAGTTCAGGCTACCAATATACCTGGTGAGAGCTCTAAGGACAAAGCATAAAAATCATTTGCAGTAAAATAGTATCTAAAATAGGATCTGAGAGGATTTGCCCTCTTTTGTGGCCTGATTTTCTGATCCTAACTATAGTGAATTATGATGTCAAGAGGAAAACGCAGTTTCATAATTAAAATTATAGTTCAAGTGCCTACTATTAAGTTATTAACTTTTATATTTTAAAATTATAGAATAAACATAGCCTTGGAACTACCTAAACCACAGCACTGTAATTCAAAGGCAAACCTATGGGAAAAGCCACACCGAGGATCATTTTTATTAGTTTTATATACTCTAAACTTTTATAAACATATTTAATAATATAACTTACAAGCCGAAACCAAACAACTAAACACACTATAAAAATAGCTCCCCTTCCCCGGGAACCTGTAACATTTTGTATGTGTGTGGATAAGTTTCATCTTAAAAATAAGTGGAAACTACTAATCCCTAAAAGTGGATATTTTTCACTTACCTTCATATTTCAAGGAAATTGATATATAATTTTCTTGGGTTAGAAGTGGCTCAGCTTTTAACCTTTGAAAACTTCATACCTTATTATAATAAATGCAAACTAAGTTAAACCTGAAGTTTTTATTCTTTTACTAGAATCTTTGTTAACTACAAAATTTAGGGCTGCTATTACCTTTTAGGTAAACCAAGTATTTTTAATAACATTTTTCTGACTGTACACGTTGCCTATATTCTTTATAGAAAAATCAGGAACTGCAGTAAAGAGAATTTTCTAAGAATAACTCATCAACTGAGGCGATGAGAGGTGCTCAGATTTTAGATATATTCTTTTAAAGTATAATCAAAATTTGTGGGAGTTTTTCTCTTTTCCATAAATGTCCTTGGCTTGGAAATTGCAAATACCTGACTGCCAATCTTATTTCTAAATGTTTTGTTCATTTGTCTCCTTAAGAATAAATGTATACTTTTCTTGGCTAATTTTGTTTTCCAGACTTTAAATAGCATTGTATTTGTTTCCATGTTTTTTACAACTAACATTTCTTTCATTTGTTGGTGCTTTACTGATGTCTCTTTCTTGCCATTTCTCTGAATTTTTCAGCATTCCATAGAAGTATGACACTTACAATATGATTTCAGTTGCCATGTAAGCCCAATAACTGTGATGGAATAGATGCAAATACTTAATGAACATTTACCAGGTACCTGACACCTTGCATTGTTACGATGTCATTTAATCTTCCCAAGGCTTCTTTGGCGGGTGGATGTAACACTATTATCCCAATATTGCAGATGAGAAAATTGAAGCTCTGAGAAAGTAAGTAACTTACCCATACATTTTGGGATATATTTTGAAGGTAGACATAATAGGACTTCTTAATGGATTTTAGGTGAGATGTGAAAAAAAAAAGAAGAACCAGGATGATTCCTGAGTTTTGACTTGAGCCACTGGAAGAATGGAGTTGCTGTCCCTTGAATGAATGAATGAATATGATAAAATAGAAAGAAAGATGTCAAATTGGAGACATACTTGAAAAGCCTTAAAAAAGGAAGGAAACAATAGTCCTTCTGTGAGTGAATTAAGTTAATAAAGTTTAAAACATCTTGTCCTGAGTGATTTGGAGACATAAAAAAGACAGAGCAAATGGTGTATCAAAAACCTCATCATGCTAAACAAATCCTACAAATTGTTGAAGTTCTGTACAGAAATACTGCAACATAGCCAGTAGTGTTTCCTTTAAATTAAAGGATTATGAGATTGGTATCTGTTCTCTGCACTAGATACTATCACGGTTGCTTAGTAATATCATTCATCTTGATGTGGAGAGATACAGATGATTGACAATTGCAATGATTCCATGTGAAGACTCCATTCCTTTAAAGGAAAAAAATATGCATTTTCTTTTATCACTAAAAATGAAGAGAAAATGAAGAACTAGCAACTGCTATATCCCAAGATGCTGCAGTTTTTCCCAAGGAGGTAGGCTCCACGTCTGCTCATCTGGATGAGCCTACAACCCAACTGATTAATCAAGTGCCCTGTATTTGATGGCCTTCTCTCCCTTCCATTTCTGTGTAATTATGTTTCTTTAATGTTTTATGTTGCATGACTTTACCTTGTAAATAGTTCTATAATAAATGCTATAATTAGTTTAATAGCACTTTGACTACATTATATTTAAGGGTGTGCCCTCCTGCATCTTTTGGAGCCATGCCAAGGAGCCTCTGAGGAGAGGTAAACTTGTCAGATCCCCCCTAACAGATAAGTTGAATGATGGGAGGGGGGTAGGACAGGGTGTAACCTTAGACTACAACTCAAAACGCTTATCAGATGCTTAGCTTTTATCCTGAAGGTATACCACCAACAAGTTCCCAGGTTATGGAAGGCAAACCAAGGGGTCCCTGGCAGAGCGAGGCCCATGTTGCCACGCTCTCACTGAAGACCTACAGAAGGGGCCCAATGGGAAGTCTGAGGACCCCATAAATGAAGCTCCAGGACGCCCTCTCTCCCCTCCGAGTGTGGGGAAAGGGGTCTCCAGTTCTGCAGTGACTTTCAAGGCCTTGGGTTAAGTAATTTCCATTTCCATCCCTGGCAGAAGAGGTCTATGATACTGCTGGGGCGATGGGGACTACAGAGGAGTTGAGTTTATTTTAGTATTGCTCTCTTAAAAACTTCACTGCAAAGCTGCAGAGGTTCACAGATACCACGCTAGTAGAGCAGTTTTCCCTGTGGGGCATGTTCTAGAAGGAATTGCTGGAAGGAAATCCTCATGAATGTCCAAGTTCAATAGACCTGCCAGCCATTACTCAGGTTTATCTCTCACACCAGTCAGCCCATCATTACCTCTGAGTCTGCCCCTTGATAAAATCTGTTTGGTTGGTGATATGTTTCACCTAAGGAGATATTCTGATTTAAACATACATCTTCCTGTAAATCACCATATCTTCATTTTTATGGTTTCCATGGTGCCCTATTTACAGTCTAAACTTTGAAATAAATTCACACACTTAAGAATGGACTGTCTAGCTTGTGAAATCTATTTGGCATAAATGCCACTCATGGAGGAGGTGAGGCTGTCCCTATGGCTTCATTTGATCAAAATTGGAAAATAAGTCTTCCGGGGTCAGTCTTTGCCTTTTGAGGCTTTAAAACTTTTAAAGATTTCACTTTGGTAATCTTGCGGCTATGATAGGAGAGGTGGTGTGGACTTCTGCAGGAGAACCAGACAGACTTAGAAAACCGAAGTCTATCTAATCATTCATTCATTCATGCATTTGTTCATTCATTCATTTATATATACATGTACTCATTAAAAAATATTTACTGAATGTCCACAGTGCCAGGACCAAATATATTAACAGACCCCCTTACACAGCCCTCCTTGCCCTCAGAGGACTTCCAGTGCACTGGAGAGTCATGTGGTCGTATCAACTCTTGATAACTATAAAATGAGATTTGCTAGCAAGCAAGAAACCTTTTAAGTGAACAAAATATGTTTTTGTTTCCTGCTGCTTCTCCTTTCTGAACTCTCCAGTCTTTTCTGGCCTAAGGTAGGTCCTGATATCTTTGAAGTTATGTGGTCATTAAACAAAATCAGTCAAACTCACAGCTTCGGTTACGAAGATGGTATTAATAAAAACATTGCCATATGATTATTAAAACAAGAACCATAAAAGCTAGCCCTCTGGCATTCAATTTTACTCATACCACAGCTTGAAATAAATTGTTAAACGTTAACGATGTTGAAATATTAGTAATGTTGCTCTTTAAATACAATTCTTTAAAAATCCTTGTACTACATGTTCTTGGGGGACAGCCCCCAGAAAGGACAGTGTACACCTGTACAGTCTTTAAAGGACATAATAGTGCAATAAACTATATTGGCAAAACTAATCAATTGACATTGTAAAGTGTGCCTACAGGAAATCAGACCCAGTAGTCTGTGAGGATCCATTCTGTACAAAAATAGATGCAGTTAGTGGTGAGGTTGAAGGTCAGAGTCCTCACGATAGAATTTTGGATAATCTGCCTACAGCCTGTGATTTGTGCACTGAGGGTCCTTACAATTAAAAAAGGCCTGTTCCTCCTAGCAGGGGGCAGGTGGGAGGTGGAGGGGATCAATGGGGGGAGAAAGAGGGGATATCTGTAATACTTTCAACAATAAAGATACATTTAAAAGAAAAAAGAGGAACTGTTCCTGTCACAAGTCACTTAAAATGTGAGGGTGGGTTCTACTTAAAATTTTAATATGACATTTTAATGTAAAGTAATAATTATTATTGTAAAAATATAATATAGGCAAGTAAAAATATTTTTTAATGTTAACATTTCCTAACCCTCCCCTATATCCCTCATTCCAACTCACCATAACCACTGTTAGCCATTTGTGTTTTTCCAGAACTTATTCAATACAAGAAAACTATGATAATGAAATTTAAAATACCTAAGAATATGAAATAGAAAGCAAATCTTCCACCCACTTTGTATTTTAGTCCCATTTATCAAAGGGAACTACTTTTAACCACTTCTCTCTTATTTTTTTCTAGTGGCTACCTCCATATAGCTGGATGTTTTGCTTCACCTGTCTTTTTTGACTTGTCACTTCCAGCTGTATCAAGTGAATGAGAAAAGAGAGCTTACCTGAATCTTTCTCTTCTCTTTCCACCCCCTCCCAACCTCACATTTATTTTCAGTTCTGTTGGTTAATTTAAGAGAACATACATAATCTATTTTTTGATCCAATACTTTCAGACTGTGAGTCTTGACCTCCTACTGTGTGACTTGAGGAAATTAGAGCCTTTACCTGTCCCTTCACCTGTCTGCTCCTCTACCTGCGATGTTCATGACTTTCATGTTCTGTTCTTTAACTATTATCAAGTCTGGACTTTTCTATAAGTTTATTTTAAAAATTCAAAACCAGCAACTGCTGTTGTCATCTACCCTTCTATTGAATTTTTAAATTTTGGTCTTCATACTTTATGACTTATACCTGTTCTTTGGGTTTTTTTCGTAGCAGCCTAATTTTTTTTAATGGATGAAGTATCTTTTCAAAACTCTAAACAGAATTTCTGGAGCTTCTCTTAAGTTCACTGAATAAGCTCTGAGGTTGGTTTGTCTCTTCCTCCCCCTTGTTCCTCCTTTCTGGTGCCATCATTTGTCATTGACCATCTGGTGGTCCTTCAATGTATCTGAGCAGAGGCTGCTATCTGTCCACTAAAAGCTGTTTCTCTTCTTCGTGGTTCATGGCTAGACTTTATTTCCCAGGTGTGCTTGCAGTTAAGTGTTCTACCCAAGGTAATGAGCCTTTTTCAAGTGGCTGCTTGTAAGAGCATGAGCATGACTCCTCCATGACCCCTTTCCCTCTTTCTGCAGGCTGAAGTGACCCTGGACACCATGGGTTGATGATGGCTGAGCTTCCTTGACTCATGAGAAGAGCCATTCACTGGCAGGATGGCTTGTGATAGTGAAATGAACCTTTTATCTTTCTTTAGCCACTTGTTACCACATCTTACCACAACCTCACTCACACAGTAGCCTAATAAAGAAGCTTGTGTGGATTGGATGGCTTCTAGATGTGGGTAGTCTTGCTTTCCCTCCAACCTTTTCCCTAAAAGAAAGGGCTGACTGTAAGAAATGTGCATGCCTGTAGGGCATGTCTGTCGTCTGGCAGGCTCTCTTTAGGGTGTCTTGGCACGGAGCTGACAAAACATCTCTTTTCATTATGCCAAAATAAAGCTCTGGGTACCCACAGCCACTCTTGGTTCCTTAGATCTCCCTAAGCAACATTTTCTTTAGAGAGCAACCATCTGATTTTAATCTGAGACTAAAGGTCTTCCCCACTTGTGGGGGGTGTGGGTGGCGGAGGAAGGGTGCATTTGTGTAAATGCTCAAGAAGCAATCCTTCAATAAACCACGTCTGCCCATTTTTCACTCACCCCTTCTCTCTGTTGCCACGTCTGCCCATTTTTCACTCACCCCTTCTCTCTGTTCTTGCAGCCTCTCTCTGGCTCACCCACCAAGAAGGCCTCCCATGCCCACTGCTCCTTCAGGAACTTGCTGACCTGTCCCTTCCAGGATGTCACTCAATATGATTCCTTCTGCTTCCAATGTTCCAGAAATCCATTAGTCCCTCTGGTCTGCTGATGTTTCTTCTTCCCCTTTCTCTTAAGTTCAATTATTCCCTTTGGAGGTTTTTTGTTGTTGCTGTCACCACAATGATATTTTGGAAGAAAGGAGAGTAAATATGTATATTTATTCAGTCTTCTTGAACATAGAAGCCAGAACTCATTTTCAGAAGTACAAAGACATTATGAGAAGAAGGAATCTGAACTTCACTCTTCTTGCTGAGGTCTTGGAAATTAATATTCAAGGAGCAACTTGTTCTGTAATCATGCCCATTAGACAGTAACAGTAACCGGTAACCCAGTGCCCCATGCTTCACTGGCCTGTGCGTACAAATACAGTCACTTCAACATGAATATCCAACTCATGAAGCTCTAGCCCTTACCTGCACATGTGGGAACCCCAATTCCTTGGGGCTCGTCTTCTTCCAAACATGTCTGCTAATTGACAAGATGCATTTTACATGTTTTCTTGAATCAGTATAGTTGTTTTTGGCCAAGCCGGGGCTCTGCTACTGCTGGCCTTGACCAAACAACATGGCTGCTACCTCAAGGCTATTAGAGCTGGAATTCAGCCCTTCCTGCCTGAGCCACCACTGTCTCAGTGCCAGCAGAGCTGGCATTCCACCACCTCCTCAGAGGGGACACCTGCCAATTCAATCTGGCCAGGGATGATCTTGTGAAGTCAGAAGGCATACATTCCTTCCTCCTCTGTTGTTCTCAATTAGAAAGGCTCTCTCTCACAGCAGGGTTGCTTTAGCCTTAGAAATTTAAGAGAATTTCCAGAAACAGCTGTTTTTTCTAACATGAGCTGACCATGACACTCCTACATCAGCATGAGCTGACATCTTGGTGCTGACTCCCTTTAATAATGCTCTTGACCTTCACAGTGCTGAGGCTGCTGGGCACTGTCCTAGGAAGGGACACGGCAGATACTTCTGGTTCAGTTAATCTCTTGCTGGTTGAAACGGAGGGCCAGTGGGGAGGTGGTGATCTCATAGTGGGTAACTCGGGCTCAATGCACTAAAGGGTTTACTGAAGCAACTCTTTCATGTCACATGAACAACAGTTCATTTGGGTAGCAACACACATAGGAATTCTAACCCATCTGGTTCTTAGGATCTGTTGCTCAACCTGGCTCATTCTGTGTCTCTTCCTTCCTTGGCACAGAAACTGGTTTCTGTCACCTCTTGCTCCTCCAAAACCATCAGTGTTGATATGTCTAACCACTATGGGTGGGATTCGAGTGTCCCCCACCCTGAAAGGAGCTTCCTTAGTCCCATGTGAAGCAGTAAATGGAAATAGATTCTGAGGGAAGAAGTGTCACTTTAGGCCACATGCAGGATTCTTAGGCTTGAAATAAGTTTCTCTTTTCCCAGACATCACTTAGTCTTCCTCTTGTTATCATCTGTTCATTACCAATTTCCCCTGACTCTGTGGGATAACTGAATCAAAAAGAAACTCTCAAATATTAGGAAAGCCCACTAGTTGCCAGATAGAAAGAGCTCCATTATATAAAGTACTCCCACCTGGGCTATGAATAGGGCAATGTCTAGAGTTTAAGCCTGTGCATAAATTTCCAGGTCAGGGCCACAATTTTCCATACATGGCTGTGAGGGAAGGTGCCTGGGTAGCCACCCCCAGGAGTCAGGGTGTCCAGACTCCTTTTTATCTACTGAAGTGCCCGAAGACCATCCCAATAGACAGCCAGACTCCAAGGTCAGCCATGTGTCCTGGGACCCTCATTTTCAAGGAACAGCCACTTTTTCTACTACAGTGATTAGTAGGGTATAGCAGAATAGAAGTGACTTTTAATCCTGGCTCTACCAAGCTCACCCACAATCTTGAGAACTTCAGCCTTTTCCGACCTCAGTGTCTTGATCAGGAAAATGATGGATTTGGATGAGATTAGTGGTTTTCATCTTTCAAGCTGCAAAACCCTTTCTTCAAACCAAATCTATGTGGAAGTACAAAGTACAAAGCATAGGAAAGTACAGCACTCAGGGTGAAATAAGAGTGGGAGTCCTGGAGATTGCAGCTCCTCCTTTCCCCTTGACATTGCAGGAGCTTCTGAGGAACCCCTAGAGGCACTTAGGGTTCTATAGGACACAATTTGGAAACCACTGCTCTAGGATATCTTTGAGCTTCCTTTGAGCTCTAACATTTTACGACCTCAAGCAATGGTGGGAATAATCTATCTTTGCTCTGGAGAGCAAGTATCACATTAAATTTCATGCTGAAATGCCCTACGGTTCCATTAGAGCTCACCTAGCTGAGGTGCCCAGAACTGTACACACAACTCAAGAGAAGCAATGATATGGTATAGTGATTCCAAACCTACGTACGGCCTGAGTTCAAGTTCTACCTCCACCACCTATTGATTCTGTATGTTTGTTTGCTATAACAGAGTAGCACAACTGAGTGTCTTAAACAACAGAAATTTTATTGTCTCATAGTTCTGGAGGTTAGAAATCCAAGGTCAAGATGTCCACAGGGTTGGCTCTTTCTAAGGGCTGTGAGCAAGAATCTGTTCCTTGGCTCTCCACTAGCTTCTGGAGGTTTACTGGCAATCTTTGATGTTCCTTGGCATCACTGTGATCTCTGCCTTCATCTTCACCTGGTCTTCTCCGTGTGTGTGTGTGTGTGTCCAAATTTCCCCTTTTAATAAGGACACAGTCATATTGGAGTAGAGGCTTACTCTACTCCAGCTTGACCTCACCTTAACTAATTATATCTGCAAAGACCCAATTTCCAAATACGGTCACATTCTAAGGTTCTGAGGGTTAGGATGCCAACTATAAATCAAGGGGCTATGGTAGGGATAGAAAGAGAAACAATTCAACCCATAATATTCTGTTACCTTGAAGAAATAATTTTACCTCTCTATGCATTAATTTCTAATATGTATGACTTATGGTTGTTGGGAAATAAAAAGGCAACTAAAGTGCTTAGCATAGCAAGAATTCAGTAAATGTTAGCCCTCATCATGAACATGTTTTTTGTTTCACTTTCAATGCTTCTTTGAAAGAGTGCCCCTTGCTCTTGTTTTATTGCAGCAGTATATGGGGCCCATGGCCCTGGTGGGCCATCTACCACGATGTCGTAGACCCTCAGGTGATTTCTTAGAAACTCCTTATCTAACAGTTGCACGGAAACACCCTACTATATTGTTGTCTCATTATCCAGATTTTTTAAATGATATTTGTATTCTGCTCCCAATAGAGCTTTGGATGGGTAGCTGCAGGAAAATAGTAAAAAACCCCACTCAGTATTTAGCTAAAACCCACACATAGGGCAAGTGAGCCGGAGAGCTCCAAGTCCCTCTCGCTCAGCCTTTGGAGTTTTCTAGAATTTCTGGTTGGTTGGTTTGTCTGTTTTGCTGTGTTATATCTTATTTTGTTATAATGTGGGGGTTTTTCTTTTTCTATATCCATCCCATGTGCTAGCACACAGACGTATGTAACCCAAGTTGGTGCTCCAAACGTATGCTTCTTTTCGCTGCCTTGATGGGCAATAATCCTACGTATGCTGTCAGTCTGTGTGACATCCTCACTTTTTGTGATTTTTTTTTGTACCCGGCTCTCTTTCAGAGGATAAGTATATTGGGATATACATCCAGAATTGTGATACCTAACGTAAAGAAAGGCATGCCAGTGTCTGCTGTAAGCCCAATCCGAGATGCCTTCCTTGCTGACTGAGACGAAGGCAGTGCAAGGAGGCATGGCTGTTTGACAAATAGGTTTCCGAGCCCACGACACTCATCTCCAGGCTTTTAGAAATCAGTCTGACGTGGGGTTTGTTTGCCTGTGTGTATATTTGTCATTTCTGCCAGAGGAGCGAAGATGAGTCAGGCAGACATTTTTTTCTTCTGTATCTGGAAAGAAGTGAATGAATCCTTTTAAAATAACCTAATGTCAGCCTTTCTTGCACTGGGCAATAGCTGCAAATGTGCTATACGGGGTAGTAGGTCTTTTTTAAGAGCAAGAGAATAAATTAAAATTTTAAGTTACGATGATAATATGTTTGGGGGTCAATTCTTCTAACACATGAAGAGGCTCTGTCAAATTCTCATTTTTCTACAGGCGGTAAGATTAGGAGATTTCAAGTACAGTTAGTTTTGTGCTCATGCTTTTTGGCAAAAATTAAATGTCATTTCTTTCTTTTTAATTTTCTTTCTTCTTTTTCCTTCCCCCCTCAGTTTTAATGTGATATAATTGACATATAACTGTTTTCTTTCCGAATAAAGCACACATTATTTAAAATAAACATAAAAGTATAATAATTCAAATGGAAATGAAACCCATGAAAGTAGAGAGGCCCCTGGGAATATTTTTAATTACATACAACATAGATACAGGGTAAAGGAAAACAAGTCACAAGGAAAGATTTGATTTTAAACTTCTTTAAGGGGGTTGAATGGAATGAGAAGAACAAATTGTAATAAAAAATTTTTAAACCATACCCCTCATTCAAAAATTTTGTAAATTATTGTTATAATAATAATAATAAAAGATAGCAGAAAAAATAGCCTTAAGGGAATTACAGCTCTCCACCAAATGCCTGCTCCTCTAAACGCACATACTCCCTGGGCGATATGGAAAATACGAAGAGAACATCTCAGCCCTAAAGAAAGTCACTGCTTTGGGAAACTTACTGACACTTTCTTATCTATTCTGAGAGAAGAAAAAGGGAAGGTTAAAGTTCTAGAGGTAGCTGAGTTATATGACCTCAGTAGATAACCAATGAATAGAATGAATAGTCTATTTATAGTATATGCATAATATCAAATTTTTATCTTTCACATAAACTTACAGCCTTTTCTCTCCTTATTTTTGAAAGTCACCATCAAATTGAACACCAGACATTACAGAGAATACTGAATCCATGTGTGTGATAACACAGTGTATGTCTCCCAAACAGCTACCATGTGTGAATAACTGTTTATTTCCACGACATGAAGAACTTCCCACCTTGCACGTTTAGGGCACCCGGATGTCAACCAGCCATTGACGGATATTCCTAAACGCGAGGACTTCAGCCACATGGCCTACCATTTTGCCAGATGTTGACCGTTACCATTATAGATAATGACTTTTCCTCCATTTGAAAACTTTTATTTAAAAAAACATACAATATCCTCTGTAACCTTCAACCACACTGTGCTTACTGAACTAAAGCCTTCTGTTTGCTCCTGAATAGGAACGCCTCCTGCCCAGACCTTGTGTAGCTAGGGATTTGAGTGCAATAGACAATTTCAAAGACTGCTCTTTCCACTTAACAATTGGTGCATTAGGCTAAAATGTTCACACAAATGCAATAGCAACAGAAGGGGTTTGCAGTGTAGTGACAAGGTCCTTCTTTTACCTGGATCTGGAGAATGATGAATGAGCATTAGCAGAATATTCTTCTGGCCCTAAGGTTTACCTTGATCTCGCAGAATGCAAATTGAAATTATACCCACATTTCTATGGTATTTATTACCATGGTCATGATGTGAGGGCTTTTTCAATATGAATAGTGTAAAAGGGGAAACATATTACTGCGAAGAGACATCATTGTGCTGGGAATGTATAAACAGATGAGGAGAATGGAGCGACATGCTCATAATAGAAACTGAAGGCTCCTCATTTGGTCCTGATTGTCTACCCTTCCTTTTTAAACAACCTTCCTTTTTTCTAGCCATCAATACAAAGTTCTTTTTGGTAAAATGAAGTGCATTCATGCTGCCTGAAAGAAGCTTTTAAAGTTGATCTGTGCCCACACAAAGGAGAAGCGGTGCTGGGTCAGACCAGCAGAGGAAGCAAGCTTGGTCAGTGTTCATTACTCATGGCTCGACACACTGGCCTCCATATCATCTTGTAAAGAATCAGATAAACTTTCCTCATGATAAACAACTGAAATAATTTTTCTTAGCTGTCAGCTCCCTTTCTCCCTTTCCCAGCCTGTTCTCACACTCTTCCTTGCTCGTAAAAGCAACCGAGCGCAGCCCTTGGGTCTGATAAATGGGCTCCTTTCAGCTGGTGGCAGGCTTCAGGAAAAAGAGATAATCCTGGATAATGTGGACACAGTTTTCATTTCATGTCACCCAATTAAACTGCAATTATCCGGAGTGCAACAGCAGAAAACCTGGGAAGAATGGCCGGAGAATGAGGCGCTGAGGCGCCCTGGGATTCTTTACACCATGCACATCAGCCAAGATTTGTTCTGTTCTGATAATAAAGTGCCGGCCTAAGCACTCAGCCACACAAAACCATGGTCAGCCACACCAGCTGCAACCTGTGGCTGCGCGTGAAATGCTCCTGCAAACCCTACGAGAAATAGCAATCAAGTTACAGTCACTTTTTTTGTTGGATGATTTGCATCAAAGCCAAGGTCTTTGCAGCAGCCACGCAAATCCCTTCCCCCCCCAGGACTCTAGTACCCTTGCCTCTCCGCAGGCAGATCCTGGGGGGGATCGGTCCTCGGACAAGAGCAAAATACTTTCTCCAGCCTGACAGTCTCAGCAGCCCATGAAAACGCCAGCCCCAAACCAATCATCGGATACTAAGAGAGTGGTGACAGCTCTGTTATTACAAACACGTTTAATAAATCGCGCAGAACTAGATTAGTCTGAGGCCTGAATAGTTATGAAAATTTCTGTGAACAGCTGGCTCATCAATTGGGTGGGTTTTCCTTCATTTAAATGGGATAATATTCGGCCCTGCAAAGAACTACAACTGTGGGATGACAGATAGATAAAGGGATCCATCACCTTCCATTTATAAATTATGCAGTCTTTCAGATTCCCTGGTAGCATAAAACACTGGGCTTTTGGTGGAAGAAATGAGAGAAAATGCAAACCTTAAGGGTGAGGCTTAAATGTAAATAATTATGGCCACATCTGTAAACACAGTTGAGAGAAGATTAGTAATAGTGAAATTCCTGGAGGAAAAACAATACGATGGAATGGAAATGACCTCTGAGCATGACGTTGTCAGAGTACGGCAAGGTAAAATTAGGCAGGTCCCAAACTCACAGACTCCAAAATAAAATCTTCATCACCAATCACATAAATCTTTGGATTTATTAATACCCTCCTAAAATAAACTGTACAACTTCACCAGCCGGTCTATTTAGCCATGAATCAACTACTTTAATCTCATAAAATGATTCTCTCGTGTACCGTTTGGCTCTACAGCTCTTCTCCCTTCCTCTTTTTGAAATAGATCCCATCTTAATCTTTTCCAGAATAGCCATTTGTGGCTCCTAAAGGAGCAAATGTGACAGAAGAGTCACTCAAAGCTGGTTTTAACCAGAATGACTTACCTGAGAGTGGCTGTCAATGGGCCTGGGGCAAGCACCCTCTGCCAGGTTCTAGCCCAACAGGGGTAAACACCACCATCCTAGGGGATCCTCCCTGTCTCCCCTCTGCCCTAAGAGGCGTCCGAAGCTCAGGGTGCTCTCTTACCCCAGGCCGCCAAACAGGCTCGAAAGAGCACACCATCGCAATCACACGGGAAACTTTAGAATAATTGGGGAGAGTTGTTGAGATGAATTTGAAAATGTGGGTTGTTCTTCAATGATCATAAATGCCACAATAATCCCAGCGATAATGCGAACACAAGACAACATGTACATGCCTTTCATCTAGGCTCAGAGCACTAGACAAATAATGGCCTGGGCTAGGATCCCATCCCACGTAGCCTTATGGGAGAATCCACACAGTTACAATAACATAATGACACCATGATAATAATAATAATAATACCTTATGTTTACCCAAAGCCTATCGCTGGGAAACCTACAGCAGTTTAGAGATGCTAATCTAATTAGACTCCAGGCCCCTGTCAGACTAGGAGGCGGCAGGTATCTTTAATTCAAATGCTGTTTAGGAAATTGTGGGAATACTATCATTAGCAGCCTCCCTTCCTCCCAGGTATTTGTGAACCTAAAGGAGAAAAGATTGCTCCGATTTAAATCTTCTAACTACATGGAAGAACAATGATAATCGTAGAATATAATAATACTGTGTCGATCACTTTTCGTCTGATATACTTGTCTTTCAAATTATGGGTTGAATTCATATCTTGTATTCTTTTGTGGGAGATTTTCACACAGCTTCAAACATGCAAGAAAAAATGGGGACTCGCTTTTCTGGGGAAGTGAGTCACCCTCTTCTGCTGAAAAACCTCACTAGTTAGTTCCTCCTGCCACTCTTCCTAGGGCTTAATTTTAACTTTCCTGGGGACATCTTTCAAACATCTCAGAGTTAGATTATATACACTCGGATCCTTTAAAATGGATTTTTAGGATTTTGGAAACATTGAATTCAGGATATTTTAAAAATATTAATAAAAATGAAATGGTAGCTTGGGCTCAACCTGGGAGAAATTCGTAATAAATAAAATTGCTAAGTGTAAAGAAACCCTCTTAGAATACTATACTTTAAATAGACAAATTCAATGTAAGGAGTTTGTAGGCTATCCCCACCCTCTCACTGATTACTAGATACTTAAAAGAAGTAATTCATTTTAAAACAATCTCAAATCTTAGATGGGAGACACAGCATTATTACAATCTGTAATCATATTGTTTACTTATTTACTTGTTTATTTTTCCCCCACTAGAAGAAAGCTCAGTGAAAGCAAAGTCCATGTTTGTCTCATTCATTATTATACCCCCATGATAACATGTGTTTAGTGCATAGATGTTAAATAAATATTTCTCAAATGAATGGATAAAGAAAGAGGGTCCAGCACAGTAAAATAGCTAAGTACCTGAACTTTACAATCAGCAGATCTGAGTTTGAGTCAGGACTCTACTGCTTACTAAGTCTGCAAACTTGGGCAAATCGCTGAAGCTCTTTGAACCTCAATTTTCACACCTGTAAAATGAGAATTGTATCTTTTAGGGTTAGATACAGATGAACTGAGGTAGGTAAAATCTTTATCTTAGTACTTAAACCACTCAATAAATACAAACGATTACCTTGTTTTGCTTCAAAACTGGAATGTTAGCTTGACCTAATTATAAAGGCCAATCTTATACTTCTGAAATATGTCCCTCCCCCTTCCTCCCTCGGCTCAGCACACCCCTAAGAAGCATCGTCTGGGGGAGACGCGGCTTCCTTCCCTGGCACTACAAGCCACAGCTCTGCTTTAAGCACAGGAAGCAGCCTCAGTGTATCCCCTGTCCCCATTCCAAGGTCCTAGGCAGTTTCTGCCTTGGCCTCTGTGACCTGTACCCAGGTGCTGCCGCCGTTTAACCCCCTACAGCCTCCAGGACTGGGGGGCTCCCAGGCTGAGGGCTGATGTTCGCTGACGTCTTCGCTCTGCCCACATTCAGGCCAGGGTGGGGGTCAAAGGCAGGCGCTTCCGATGATCTTTATTCCCTGCTTACAGGCCCCCAAGCTCACCCTCCTGTCCTTGACTGGCTCACAGGGAAGAGGTCCTTTTAGGACAGAGACGAGGAGGGAGAAGCAGCAGTGTCTTGAAAACCATTTGGTGGCCCTGGCTTTAGAAGGGAGAGGTATGCCCAGCACTCTCCCTTCAAAACAAAGGCTTCTGGGGAAACACATTAGCCTGAGGCGTAGAGGGCAATCCTTCATCAGAAAGAATGCAAACGAGGCAGGACTCTCTGCTTTGTCCTGTATGAGCCTATTTTTGTCAGGATGGGGACATCCTGGGCAACGGTCCAAACCTTGTGCAGCTGTTTAACACATCCAGTCCCAGCGGAGGCTGGAAGAAGTAGAAAGCTTGGTCTTGATTAGTTTGCAAAAAATGTGAGCTCATGGCACACGCCTTGTGGGGGTTCAGGGAGAGAGGACCCTGATCTAGTCTGGTCTCCCTGTGACCCTGAGTCAGGAGGAGGAAGCAGGCTGAGTGCCTGGGAACACAGCACGAGGTCAGGCATCCTTGCTCTGCTGCTGACATCACCCGCGGCATGTTATTTAACTTCCCCAAACCTCGGTTTTCTTATCGTGCAGGGGAGATCATAACCCTGTCTCAAGAGATTGCTATAAGAATTAAATGGGATAATACGTGTAAAATGCACAGTATGGCAGATCCAAGTACAGATCAGTAACAACTATGGCTGTTATTTGTGAGCTATGTTTCTATTAGCAAAAGAAACAGCAAGCCGAGTGACCACAGATGATGGGCTGGTTAAATAATCTATGGCAAATCCACACCATCATATGTGGGTATGTGCAGTCATAACATGGAATATAGAACATTCTATACACTGCTGTGGAGAGGCCTGCAGGATATATTGTTGAGGGGGAAACGAAAAGGTAGAGAAAAATATGAACAGTATGCTATTTACCAAAGTAGTGGGTGCTTGTGTTTTTGGTGTACATTTATACGTTTTTTTAAAGCAATGGAAAGCCAAAACAAAAATGGGTAAGGTTGGGGGATCAAAAGGGACAGGCGAATAAAACCCTGTGTTCATGCTTTGGGTTCTTACCAACAGACTCTTCGGTTCTTCCCCCCTAACTTGTTGCTGCTGTTGTCATCATCTTTAGCATCATCTTTGGGAGGAACTTCAGTTTACAGCCTTAGCAATTTTAATGCTTTGCAGGTAGGGAGGGCCAACCAAAGTTTTCTGTTGCGGACTGTAACCTCGAGAGGGAATGTTGGTCATTAGTGGTCATCATTTCCTAGGTTTCCCTATTGGAGTGCAGTTGGTGGAGACCACCTCCCTCCCAGACTTTGGATTAATTATTTCTATCTGGCTCCTGATTTACTCTTCTCTACATTTTTAGGCACAAGGAAAATATTTCCTGCAGCCTTTGGTAGCTTCTGGTCTAGAGCAGGGATCTGCGATTATGGACCAATATAAGAAGGGTTTCTATATTTTTAAATGGTTGAAAAAAACAAAACAAAAGAAAGATAACATTTTGAGACACATGAAAATTATGTTAACTTTTAAATTACCTGGTCTATAAATAAAGTTTTATTGGAACAAAGCCATATTCATTTGTTTCCATATTATCTGTGGCTGCTTTCATACTACAAGTTGAACTTCATGCCTGCAAAGCCTAAAATATTCATTAGCTGGCCCTGTATAGAAAACATTTGCCCACCCTTGGTCTAGAGCATCAGAGAAGGTCTGGGTTTCAGATAAGTCTCTTGTTTTCTGGAATCATCTCTAGGCCCTACTCTGCATATCAAAACCTGTAGAGGCGCCCTGTATAGACAGACTTTGAGTATCCATTGTGTTTTCCTGGCTTATTCTTTCTTATTTTCTCTGATGAAGAAAAACCAGGTTCCTCGTCAAAGCCTAGAGAACAATGGATAGATGTGGTTTTGTTTTTAAACATCATCTTAAACCTGAGGTCCTACAAATATATTTCAAAGCCATTATGGAAGGCCATGGATAATGGTAGTGCTGTTGAATATACCATGCTGAATAGTAGTGCTGTTGATCCCTGGGGTCCATCTTATCTGAGCTCAGCTCCAAGCTGCCTCCCAGGACAGGGGAGATGTCCATGGGATAGATCTATCCATTCACTCACCCTTCTAAATGTTGAGTAATTTTTCTCTATTCACACTGCTAATATAATTAGTTATTTATTGAGCACTTATTATGTATAAAGAACTTACTACTTTAAAGAATTTAACCTCTTAGTTGAGAAGGTAAGACATACACATACAAAGAAAAATAAACCACTCCATTGAGTAAAGCTCAACTTAGAATTTGTCAGCTGCTTCTAAATCTAGAGGTGGATTCAGTCACCTGGGAGATATTTGTTTTGGAAAGAATCACTTTAATGATCTTTCTTTTAAAATTTATCTTTATTATTGAAAGTATTAGAGATATCCCTTTATTCCCACATTGATCCCCTCCACCCTGCACCTCCCCTCCCCCACAACCTTTCTTAATGTCAGTGTAAGGCAAGTATACATGCACTGGAAAGAAAGATATTATGGGCCATATTTCTGCATGTTGACAAAGCATACGTCTTTCAATACTCCTCGTTAGAAAGGTGGTCAAAGAGGGGTGGACACATTTCGCAAGACCTGGGTGGGTTTGTCAGGGATACTTGTTCTAACGGCAGAGGCCTGAATCTGAAAGCCCATCTGGTCAGCACCTCCAATACACGTGCATGTTTGGGCAGCAACAGCTAAAAGAGTGGGTTAAGTTAAAGACTTTTAACTTTAAAGCTAGTTTTGGCCCAGGTCTTCAGAGACAGTTAGTAACTGCGGGTGGGCATACCTGGTGGGAAAGGCCTCCGGAGGAACTGTTGCTGCAAGGAGTGAGTCATTGTAGCATCACGGGAGCACCTGTTTTCAACTGGTTTAGCATGTGGCACTGACAGGTGCATTGACACCAGAAAACAAGGGTTCATCTTGTTTGAGCTGTAGCAGATAAAGTAATATGTGCTAATCACCATCTGAGCATAGAATAGGTGTTAGGTAGATGAAGGAAGGAAGGAAGGAAGGAAGGAAGGAAGGAAGGAAGGAAGGAAGGAAGGAAGGAAGGAAGGAAGGAAGGAAGGAAGGAAGGAAGGAAGGAAGGAAGGAAGGAAGGAAGGAAGGAAGGAAGGATAGAAGTTTGAGGATGGAGAAGAAATTGTAATTCTTCATATCATTTTCACCTACCCTGAATGGTTTCATTGATAATATGAAAACACTTCATTTTTGGACAACAGAACTGCTTTTTTGGAAAATATCAAAACTTGCGCAGAATTACATAAGTAAATATGTTGGGTAACCAATGTAACTAATCCTTTTATTGAGAGGGAATGAAAACCAATGCAAATATGAAGTAACAAATTTGATTTTTTTGTTGTTAATCCTCACCAGGGGATATTTTTTTCCATTGATTTTTTTTTTTTTTTTTTTTTTGAGAGAGTGGAAGGAAAAGAGGGGGGAGAAAAGAGAGAGAAAAAAAGCATCAGTGTGAAAGAGACACGTCGATTGGTTGCCTTCTGTACCTGCCTTGACTGATGCGAGGGATCAAATCTGCAACCCAGGTATATGACCTTGACCGGGAATCAAACCCAAGACCCTCCAGACTCTAACCACTGAGCCATGACGGCCAGGGTAAAATTTGATTTTTATGTCTTAGAAATTTATTATGATAGCAAGATCAAAAGAGGAGGTCCATATGAACAATTTTTATCAAATTGTTAAAATGGGGGATAGCTTTGAAATAAAAATATGATTTCTTTTAAAGCTATTTATTCAAATTTTATGTCATTTTTTTGAAATTTGGTAAAATAAAGGGAAAGGATCAAGCATTTATCCTGCTTTTCTAGATGTACTATGTGTACCTCAAAGAAACAATTAACTGATGAGGGTAAGTTTCTCTTTATAGAAGAATTTCAATTAGCACATGAAAATAAAATGATAGAATTAGAATATTAAAAGTTTATGTACCCCCTCATGTATTAATGAACACATTGTTTGTGGGTAGTTTTTATTGCGCGCTCTACTACCAGTCAACGTAAAACGTATAAATATGTTTCCTGCATACAATGTGTGAATCTAGGCAATAGTCATTGATGATTGATAATATTACAAAGAGAGAGAGGCCTGAGGTCATGAGGATGCGATGCACAGTGGAGGAAATACAGTTGATAATATTGTGATAACTATGTCTGGTGACAGATGGTTACCAGGCTTACTGTGGTGATCACTTCTAAAAGTATATAAATGCTGAATCACTGAGTTGTATACCTGAAACTAATATAATATGTATGTCAACTATAATATATATTTAAAAAAGAGAGAAGCCAGGCATCGCCTGTGAAGTGGTCTTGCCATAAAATCACATAGACTGTGATCAAGCCTCCAGCTCCAACTACCAATTACTATATGAGCAACAGAAGAACACACACACCCCAGCTACTGATCAGCGAAGTCCGGATTGCAGGAAATTCTACCAAGCAAGGCATCCGGTTTCTCCAAAATTAATTATAAGGAGGTAAAACAACAAAACAACCACCACCACCAACAGATGACTAGGGTGTGGGGAGACTTTAAAGACACATCAGTTACAATGCATGGTCTTAATTGAATTCAATAAACAATTAGTTTCAATAAACAAACTGTAAAAATAAGTTATAAGATAATATGAAAACTCTGAATACTGACTGGATAATGATGCTTAGAAATTATTGTAATTTGGGGTGTAATAATGGTTTTAAGTTACATATATTTTTCAAATTCTGATATTTTAGAGAAATACAATTATTCATGAAGTAATAAGATGTCTAGGAGTTGTTCTAAAATATGTAGTTGGGGAGTAGTGAGGAAAGGTATAGCTGAAGCATAATTGGCCACGAGTTGATAATTTTTGGAAACTAGGTGATAGATACATAGAGATTCACTACACTGTTCTATCTGCTTTTTCATAAGTTTAGAATTTTGCATAAATGATGTGTTTTTTTAAGGGAGAATAAAATGATAGAGTAGGAGGTATATACACACACACAATCTGGCCTGCAGAAAAAGTAGTATTAAAGGAAAAGGTATATTTTCTATTAGTTATAGTCTTAAATGTTTTTATTAGAAAGAATGAAAGACTGAGGATTAAAGGAATAAGCATCCAATTTAAGTTATAAAAATAACAGTATATTATCTTCCCCCTCCAAAAGTAGAAGAAAGTTTATGGTAAAGGTAAGAGCAGATATTAATGAAAACAAGGTTTAACAAGCAAAAGTTGGTACTTTGGAAAGACTAATAAAATTGACAGACCTCTGATAAAAGTTGTTCAAGAAAAAAGAGAGAAGGCACAAGTTAAAAATATTAGGACTGAAAGGGGGACATAACTGCAGATCTAAGAAGTGACTTCAAAGAAAATAAGAGAATACTAAGAACAATTTTGTGAATATATTTGAAAACTTAAATGTATTAACATATGTCTTTGTAAAACGTTAACTTAGAAAAGCTGGCACAAGACTAGAAAGTGCAAATTGTCCTGTAATTATTAAAGAATATGAATTAGCAATATAACTTTTTCCATACAGTAAACACCAAGCCCAGATAATTTTTCAAAATACGTTTTATTGACTTTAGGGAGCGGAAGCTAGAGGGGGAGAGAGATAGAAACATCGATGATGAGAGAGAAGCATCGATTGGCTGCCCCCTGCGCACCCCTCCCGGGGATGGGGCCCACAACCCGCGCTTGTGCCCTGACTGGGAATCAAACTGGTGACCTCCTGGTGCCTGGAACGATGCTCAGTCCACTGAGCGACACTGGCCAGGCTAGTCCAGATACGTTTTTGAGGTAAGTTTCACCAGATGTTCAAATAACAGGTCATTTCAATTTTGTAAGAATTCTTCCAGGTAAAAGGAAAGAGCAACTGTTGCCCAATTAATCTTCTTCGGCTAGTAGGCTCTGAATAAGAAACTAGCTAAGTATGAAAAAAGAGAGCACTTGTCTTTCTCATTCTTAAACATAGATACAGAAATCCTACACAGTGCAAACATATTATGAACAAACTGAGTTTCCCCCCAATGTACAACTGGTTTAACATAGACATTTTATTACTGAAATGATTCCCATGACGTTTTAAAAAATACCAAAGCCTATTCATGCTTAAAGGAGAAAAACACCTCAGTAAAATGTGAATATGAGAAAATGTCCACAGACAGAGAGGAGACACATTTTTTTTACTTTTCCTACTGCTTCACTCTCTCTTCTGTCTCCTCTTCTTTATTTCAGGCTTACCCATCCTTCGAGCCTTAAAGAAGCCTCTGCAGTCTCCTGCTGTATGTTCCCATCTTTGTAACAGGTCTCAAGCTGACCACACTGTAAATTTCTTAAAGGCAGAAACCATGTCTATTTCATTCTCTCCTGAATCTTCATCCCGAGCCCAGGATCTGACACACTGACGTGAATAAATGCATGATGAAATCACGAATAAACAAATATTGAATGCATGAATAAATGAAAAGGTGTGCAACTGGTCATTTATATGTGTATCGTTATTAAGTTCAGTGTTTACAACCTGAGGAATGCAAACTGAAGCTGAAGCCTTGCAAACAAGTTTTTAATGAACATTTTATAATGATTTTAGACCCCACAGTCAAATCTTCCATGGTCTAAGCACCAAAAGCTTCCAAAATGAATTGCCAGACTATGCTAAATTTGTCAAAAATTTCATGAATGTGACTGAGAGGAAAGGTGTTACCACCACTCAAAGTGCCAAAAAGAGAATTTTTCACAAGTTTTGTGATTTTAAATAAAAGTTTAAAGTGATTTTTATCACGATATGCCTGTAATAGGCATAAAGTGAGAGTTAATAGCCTGAATTTCTCTAAGATAATAATGCTGTTGACCAAAAGTTGCTATTTTCCTTCATTCTGACATAAATACTTTAATCTGAAAAGGTAGTTAACATACATTTTTGAAAGCATTCTGGGGAAGTACTAATTTTTTTAAAAGATTTACAGAACAATGTTGAAGCCTGGATTTATTTCACCCAATCTAACAGCAAATAATTTTGAATTTAAAAATACATTCAAATATAAAGTACATTGGAGTTAAATAATAACAATGAGACAATGGAAAGGACATTAAACTATTTGCTTGAAGACTGAAGCAGGCATTCAGCTGTTTCTAATTAGCTATGTAACTAATGAATCATTTAAACTCTCTGAGCCTTGGCTTATTATAGGTAAAACAGAGATTGAATAAGTACGTATATAATTCTCAACACCTGGTTGCAAAAATTCACTATAAATTATGCTACAAAACTTTCTTATGTATGTGTGGTTAGCCCAATACCTTTGGAAAGATCTCTTCCAACTTTGCTTAAGTTGGAAGCAGTGGTCGTCCATTTAGGTTTTTTCTCAGCAGGACCAAGGGGCGATTTTAATTCTTATACTGTGGTTATCACTTGAGAAGACAGAGACTTCAGAAATTTGCTTTGGTTGAGAACATTTGTGGGCATTTATTTCCCCCCTCACCAGTGAGCCCACAGGCCTCCAGGGACATGAACCCATAGCTGGGAAGGCAGGGGTGTTCTCAGGACTGCTCCGTGCAGGAGACTGGGGGCCAGAAGTGCTCAAAGAGGCATTTTCCACAATAGTCACCCCGTCCTGAGAACAGTGACACTTCCAGGTTTCAGGAATTTGAAGGCAGCTATGTGAAGTTTAAAATTTGGAGTGTTTATATCCCCCCTCCCCCCCCAAGAGCTGGTTGAGCACAGAATCCCCATTCTATCACCCCAGACAAAAGAGAAAGGAACTGAGAACATTGTTCAAAATTTCTGTGCCTTTGCTGTAAAGGATTTATGTACCAAAGAGCCCTCTAGGGCAATCAATTTACTTTTGTCCCTTAAAGGAATATAAAAGGGGGACTGCTTTTTAGGACTTTTGAAATTTTTATTTACATAGAGAAATGAATGTCATTTGTCTTTCAAATGGTTTTTTGGCCTTTCTATTCTGGTGGGGAACTGTGGGGTGAGGGACAGGAGCAACTGGAGCAAAATTTGATTTTGAGAACTGGTACACAATAATTATACACGAGCTTGTGTGCTCTCTACCTCCTCACATTCCTATTCAGTCAGCTGGAATGGTCAAAGGAAATTCACGATTAATTTCCGTTACTTAGTCCGTTTATTTGTTGAACTTCCACAGTATGTTAGCATTGCCCATAGTGCTGGGCAATAACACAATACAATCATACAATAATTATAAGTAGCAGCCCTTGAAGAACTGACCATTTATTAAAGGAAAATGAGAAGTAAACAGAAAATGACAATACAATGTGATAAGTTCAGGTGTGTGTGCATGTGTGCGTGTGTGTGTGAGTGTAAAGTATATATACTTTACATTTCTCCTGAAGTCATGCAGAAGTTTTGAATAATGGAAAGACAGAATCTTCGTACAGAAAGGTTCATTGTTCTAAATATAACCACCTATATAACCACCTAATTCATCTATAAATCACAATCCCATGTAAAAGGGCAGCAGAATTTTTTGAACTAATTAAGCTATTTCCATATATTATATAGAAAAGTAAATGTTTAAAATACTCAAGAATTTTTTTTTTTAAAGAGTAGGTATGTGAAGCCAGCCATACCAGAAAATAAAATATATTATCAAGCTACTATAATTAGCATGAATATACAAATCAAGGGACCAGAACAAAGTCCAGAAATACTCAAAAACATGTGGGAAATTAGCATCTGCTAAGCAGCATTCCCAACCAGTGGGGAAAGGATGACCAACTGTATGTCATTCACAGATTTAGCAGATATTCAGTTATAGGCCAGAGCTTGTGTCAGGACTTTCACTATCTGAGGCTTCATTCAAATGATTTTACTAAACTGGTGCATGCTTTTGGATTAACACGCTCTTGTGGATGGAAAATGGTCCCAAGCTGGCAAAGACTTTAGTTTATGTCATATAGAGTTAGGCATCCTCTACAGATTGGATTTTCCAAATTAAAAGTGATTATTGCAGTTCTCCTTAATCAGTTTATAGTTTGTAAATGACTGTAAATGTCTCTAGCATGAAAGGATTGTTTTTTCTATATAATGCATGAAATAGAAAGCTAAATTTAGATCTTTCCAATTTGATTTCAAACAGTGATTGGAACCTGCAAAGGAAATACTTTATTCACCCAAATCTATATGCACTCAGTTGCAATATGTGCCAGAAATGGAAAATGCTGGAAATACATCAATGGAAGTACTTAACTGCTCCTACTATGAAGGGTTTTGAGCAGATTGACTCCAATTTTAAAAGAAGTTCTACAGCTGGCAAAATGCTATCAACAGGAATCAAAGAAATGATTCCTGAAAGGAAGAGTCAATCACTTGGGCAAACTTCATTGTCTTATCTGTCACGAGTACACTCATGTTGCCATGTCCAAAGGTTTGCTGACCTGTCCCGAGATAGCTTGTATCTGAGCTCACATTAATTTAAGTAATTTTAAACACCTTGCTGACTGGTCACAACGGAGAAGTAACCGGTTGCACTGGAGAGTTTTGGCTCAAAATAGCCAGTCAGCAAGGTGTTAAGAAACTGCCCTACAGTCTATTCAATAAATGGTGCTGGGAAAATTGGACAGATATGTGCAAAAAACGGAAACTAAACCACTTTCTTACACCGCACACAAGAATAAACTCAAAATGAATTAACGACTTAAATGCTACATTTGAAACCATAGAAATTCCAGAAGAAAACACAGGCAGTAAAATCTTGGACATCTCTCATAGCAATATTTTTTCTGATATATCTCTTCAGGAAAGGGAGATAAAAGAAAAAATAAACAAATGGGGCTACATCAAACTAAAGGGTTTTGCACAGCAAAGGAAACCACCAACAGAATGAAAAGACAACCCATTGAATGGGAGAACATATCCTTCAATGATACACCTGATAAGGGATTAATATCTGAAATATATAAAGAACTTATACAACCCAATACCAGGAAGACAAATAATCCAATTAATGCGCAAAGGGCCTGAACAGTTCTCCAAAGATGACATACAGGTGGCCAATAGACATGAAAAAACTCTCAACATCACTAATCTTCAGAGAGATGCAAATTGAAAGGTATCACCTCACACCTGTCAGAAGGGCTGCCATCAGCAAATCAACAAACAAGTGTCAGCGAGGGCGCGGAGAGAGGGGGGCCCTTGTGCAGCGGGTGGGAATGCGGACTGGGGCGGCCGCTGTGGAGAGCGGTACGGAGAGGCCTCAAAAACTAAAAATGGAGCTGCCTTGTGACCCAGCCATCCCACTTCTGGGAATTTGTCTGAAGAAACCCAAAACACTAATTCAAAAGTCTATACGTACCCCTATGTTCATAGCAGCATTTTTTACGATAGCCAAGATTTGGAAGCAGCCTCTGTCCACTTAATAGACTACAGTATAATGTAAGCATAACTTTTTATATGCACTGGGACATTTAAAAAATTTGTGTGACTTGCTTTATTGGGATACTCACTTTATCGCAGTGGTCTGGAACCAAACCTGCACCATCTCTGAGATAAGCCTGTAACTACGTCAAGAAAACCGCAAATGATCTTTGTACATTCCAGAACAGTTACTGCTAAATGGGCACGTTGTCCTGATGCAGGATGCACACATTTAGTTTTTAATTTTCATAACTCACAGATTTTCAAACCTTTGTATCATCTTGGGAGCAAGGGATGGGTTGAGGGACATGTTTCTAAATCATAATGGACCACAGGGACTCCAAACATAGTGGGTAAAGATGGAATCTTCTAGGAAAATTAATTCATTTGCATCTAAATAGCATTCACGTGATGAATGAAGAATTTTAAAAACTTACGTACACATAAAGCAAAACATCAGAAGAACATTTGTCAAGAGCAGGATTTGCATGTAAAAATCAAATTTCACTGCCAGTCAAAAAAAAAAAAAAGTCCTATAAGCTTAAGTTGAACAAAAGACTAACTCTTTTCATGTCCCTAAAAAAATAGTTTTGTTTCAGAGATATCATTGTTACATCTGAATCAAGCAATATTAACAGGTTTGTGTAAAAAGCATCGACCTTGATATTCACAACAAAAGAAATTATACAATCATTAGGTTATTTATGTTCCCTTTTGAAGGTTAATAAGATATTTGTCGGAATGTTGTTTTAAATTTCTAAATGCTTCAGATTCACTGCCCTTCACCCCTACCCATTGTGTATTTGTCTGGACCAGACATTTTTATTTCCCCATGCACTTGTCCTTTAGAGAGAATAGCTAAGCCCAGCATTCCTACATGGGGCCTTTTTCCCACTGGGCCATTTGAGCCCAACCAGTGTCCTCCTGGACTGTTCTGTCCCCTAACCTCACTCCTTGCTAAGACTCTTTCAGTTACCTGTGTAAATTTGACTGGATTGCATATAATTACTTATACATATAAGGGGGAAAAAGTGAATAAGTCACTATCTATGTTAACCTTATTGCGGTTATCATTTTGCAATATATACATGTATCTAATCTTCACATTGTACACCTTAAACTTGCATATATTATATGTCAATTATATCTCAATAAAGCTGAAAAAATAAGTCACCATCTACCCTGATAAAGAATAAAAAGAAACAGTACAAGTAACCAAAACTAAGAATAAGGATGGGTGAGTCACTTCCAGATGCCGAGAAAATTCCAACAGAATCATGAGAAATGCTTTAATAAATCTACGCTAATTTTAAAATTTTGTATTCAGTGTATTGAGAGACATTGCAGGTGTGATTAAATTAAAGACCTGAGATGGGGAGATTATCCTGCGTTATCCAGGTGGACCCAGTCATCACATGAGACCTTCAAATTGGAGAACCTTATTGGCTGTGGCCAGAGAGATGTGCTCATGACAGGAAGTTTAAGGGATGCCTTGTTTCTGACTTTGAAGGGGGAGGGGGGAGGGAGGGAGAAAGAAAGGACTGGACGGAGGCAGGAACAAGCCAAGGAATGCAGGCAGCCAGTAGAAGCTGGAAAAGGCATGGAAACAGATTCTCCCCTGGAGTCTCCAGAAAGAAATGCAGCCCTGCTGACATTGACTTTAGCCCAGTGAGACCTGAGTCAAACTTCTGACCTACCGATGTGTAACATAATAAATTTGTGTTGTTTCAACCACTCATTTGTGGCAATTTGTTATAGCTACAATAGGAAACTAATACACTCCTTTTTTTAGTTTTTGAGTGCTTTACGGTGTACAAATACTTTATCTCATATCTGTCTAGGCTTTTTTGAAGAAATGGAAAACTTTAAATAAAAAAGGAGTTCAAAATCATTTATAGAAAATTAGAAGTGGACCATTTCCAGCATCCACTGGTCAATCCATGTACAAAAGCTAAACTTTCTAAATGTATCTGAGATGAAATAAAGCAAATAAAAGCAAATCCAGAGCTCGTCAGTCTCTGCTAAGTGGCTGCTCCTCAAAATTGTCAAAGGCAATTTTGCTGGGGATTCTCTGAAAGCTGACGGTGGTCTCTCTCATGATGTTGCACTGCACCCAGGCCTTGGCTCCAGAGTCCCGCCGTAGGTTAGGCCAGTGGTCCACGTCCTAGTTTCTTCTTGTCTGACCCTTACACTTAGATCTTCTGACAGAGCTTGCTTTTTTCTTTTCTTGGTAACTAACACCATCTAGCCTTCCCACCAGGTGCTCTTCCCTAACCTGGGCAGGGTCGCCAGCCTCCCCTTCCCCAGTTCCTAGCTGCCTCTGAAGACAAGCACACTGTCTCATTTTATTTGCCAGATCTCCCCGCTAACTGCTATGGTGAATAACACGACAGGAGTAAAACGACAAAAATAGCAAATGTGGTGAAGGCCTTACAGCCGATGGCTCCTGACTGATTAAAATCATAAGTGCTGAGAAGGAGCAAAGCTAAAGGGTCGCTGACACACAAAGGATTGGAAATTAAAATCTAATAATTGAGGGAATAATAAGCAGCTGTGATGTTTGTGCCTGAATAGATATACTGTGCGTGCGTGTGTATATGCATGTACACACAGAATAGTCTCAGCCCTGGACCTTTCTCTCTCTTTCTCCACGGTGGAATTGTGTAACTATACAACGACAACGCTAGCAGAAGCTATAGAGGTCATTTAAGGCAACCCCCACATTTTGCCAAGGAAAGACTGAAAGCCAGACAGATGGAGACTTGTCTGTCCTTTGACTTCCTTTCCTTTGCTTTTCAATCTCTTCCCATCAGCAGCACATCAGCCAAATGGCTGGATGAGATTATGTGGGCTGGGGTCGTCCTATCCCTTATTCTTATTGACCACGACAATCTCTCCCTTTAATGCTTTCCCTTCCTATCTAATCTTCAATACTATTAATCCATCTCTTTCATGATTAGCCTCTGTCTGATTCGTCTTTTACAGATAAACTGAGTCATCAGCAGGCATTTTGCTGAAAGTCAGTCTTGTTATGTGTCGAGCTCATAGAAGCCTGTGCCTCTCTCTTATCCTATCTCCTGGATCGAAGGTTTTTGTTGATCTAACTTCCCTTATCATGTCAAGTGTTAATCTCCTTTTAGTGACAGCGAAATTGCCAAACTAAAGTACTTTGGAAAAATGAATACACTGACCTGTCATTTCAAAGTCCTCACATAACCAGAGTCCTAACTTGTCCTGTAGGCACATAGCTCCTGAAAATGTGAAGGCAGCGTACAAAGTCTCCAGAGTCACAGGAGTCTCGCAACCCTCAGAAAGAATACTCTGGAAAAAAATGCAGGGCGACAGTCTAAAGTTGGTATAAAAAAATAATGACAAAAGTGCTTGTTATTCTAAGCACTTTACATAGATTTTCTGATTTAATCCTATGAGTTAAGTGCTATTATTGCTACCGTTTCATCTATGGGAAAATGTGGGCCCAGAGCAGGTAAGCTATTTACTCAAAGCCCAGGGGAAGGCAACGGTGGTGTCAGGATTTAGAAAGGTAAGTCGAGCCTCACCTCCTGACCCCTCTGCCAAGCCACCTCTGAGAGGGGGGTTAACATGAATCAACCTACAACCACATTTTGTATTTGGAAAAAGCATCTTTGGAGGCAAGGCCTATGGACCAATGGAGATGCCATAGTTTCAGGCTGCAATAAGCACGTACAACAGGTTTCAAGGCACCTGAAGTGGCTACACACTTCTCTGCCTTTAGAAGACACAAAGGAAAGTTTCCTAATCCTCCAGAGCTCGCTAGTGGGCCCCATGATTCAGCATCGTCATCAGGAATGACAGCTTTGAAACTGCCTTCACATCTTTAGATGCACTTTATAGTACGTGGGCTGATTCCTAGAAGTTTGGCCCAGAGCTTTAGGTCTAATGTGGATGCGACACAAACTTCTGGATCATCTGTTGCGTCTCTGAGGCTTTGTTGAAGTCTAGACACATTTCGCAGTGGCTCAGAACTGGAAGTGTATCACCTGTCTGAGCCAGCTGGGGTTGCACACACTGCTTGTAAAAGTTGTCAACCATGAAGTGCAGCTGCAAAACAAACCTAATTTTCTCCACTGGAAGTTAGTCCCCTAAGGAATCAGGAATAATATGACAGGCTCACACAAACTACCCAAACCAGGGCTCCCTTTGGCCAGTTAGCCTGGCGTATTGGAATGTTCACTAACCAAAGCCAGGGTAGAAGCTCTGTCCATGCCTGCACTTTTAAATACCACCTCTTTGGAAATGATTTTCAACCCATTTATTTAGCACCTCTCTTACTAGTGCCTGATTCATATTTCCAACTTGGACTAGAGCAAGTCACAATTTCTTCTGTATTTATAAAGGGCACCATCATCCACCCAGTTACAGAGGCCAGAAATATACAAATGAACCAAGGTCCTTTGTACCTCATGTCAAATCCAACCCATATATAAATCCTGTAAATTTTACTGAACTGGCCCTTGAATCCATCTCTGGCCCTCTGTCTTCAGTACTCTTAAACTCTTTGAAGCACTGGTCATCTCTGCACTGGGCCACTCCAATAACCTCTTAATTAATGCCTACCTTCATACCTTCTGTGTCCAGTTTATTTTCTTTACCTACCCCAGCCATTTTTCCCAATTACAGAGGTAACTGTGTCCTTCCTCTGCTTAATTACCTGTGTGTCCTCCTATGAACATAACCCACAAATTTTTATGTGGCATATAACCTCTGTCACCATCTAGTTTTGACCTAGATTTTGGTCCATCTCCCACCATCACTCTATATTACCGCTTCCTGTACTCTCCCAGAGAATAGTAATTATTTCCATCATCAGGTTCTCCTTTCATCATTAACTCATAGCATTTATCACATTATAGTATATCATTGTATGTATGTGTCTCTCCCATTTCTAAAGCATGTACATTTCATGAAGGAAGGTCTTGTTTAACACCAGATCCTGAATGCCAAGCACGGGACCTGGCATTTAGAAAGTACTCGACTAATATTTGCTGAATGAATGAATAAAGGTAGCAGTGCTTAATTTGCGTTGGCCATCAGAAAAAGTGCCTATGTATCTATACTACTCACATATCAATTAATCAGTAATTGGATATTTGGTAGACAATAGTAGGTCAAAAAATAATTTCCAGAGATGAATGGATAAAGAAATCTCTCTCTCTCTCTCTGTCTCACACACACACACAGTGAAATTAGCCATAAAAAAGAAGAAAATCCTGGTATTTGTGACCTCATAGGTGGGCCTGAGGGCATTGTGCTAAATGAAATAAGCCAGACAGAGAAAGAAATGCTGCATGGTATCACTTATATGTGGTGCACCAAAAACAGAAAAAAGCAAGTTGCATAGAAACAGAGAATTAAGTGGTGGTTACCAGGGGTTGGGGAAGGGGAAAGGAGGAGATGTAGGTCAAAGGGTACAAACTTTCAGTTATAAGAAGAATAAATTCTGAGAATCTAATGTACAGTATGGCAACTATTGTTAATAATTTGGTATTGTATAACTGAAAGTTTGTTGAGAGTAGATGATAAGCTTCTTAACATACACACACACACACAGAGTTAACTATGGGAGGTGATAGATGTGTTATCTTGACCTGGGTAATCATTCCACAATGTGTAAGTATATCAAGTCATCACATTTTATACTTTAAATATATACAGTCATATATGTCAATTATTCCTCAATAAAACTGAGGGAAATAAATAAATAAATAAACAAATGTGTAAAAAAAAGAAGTCATGTATTTTGAAGTTGGATACCTGGTTGAAAATCCAGGCATTGAGATGTATTAGCTGGGTGCTCATGGGCAAGTCAGTTAAGCTCTCCAGTATGTTTTTCATCTGTAAAATGTGAACAATAATATGCCTCATGTGTAGGGTGATGACTAACAGTGAAATTCAAGTGTGAAGCAATTTAGCTCTGTGACCAGCACGAGGTTGGTTTCTCACAGGTGATCGTGTGGCAGAATGACTCCTGTGGGCTCACTTGAATAATTTGCAGCCTTCCAGTTCTTTTCAATCCTGCACTCATGATTTAACTGAGTTAAACACTCTATAGCCAACCTCTTAATAAGAAAAGAAGCTCATTTATCAGCTGGATGGGCAACAAAGTGGTAAAGAGTAAAATAGCTGCAATTAACTAGACTCCCATTTTCCTACACCTGGCCTCAGGATAAAAAACTACCAGGGATCCAGGCATTCCCACTGGAATGGAAATATGATGGACCTGATATTTGGAGGTCATTGGGTGGAGATCCCCATATTTTCTGTGTAAGAAGTATAGATACAATGATTAGGATCTTGGATTCTGGAGCCAGGCTGAGTTCAGATCCCAGCTTGCAATTCCAAGCTGCATGCCATGGGAAAGTTTCTTTCACTCTCAGCCTCAGTTTCATCATCTCCAAAAATGGGCTAAAAGGAGTACCTACTTTGTAAGGCTGTTGTGAATTTGCAAAGTCAAAACAAATAATATATTAGGTTGATGCCTAGTGTGTAATAAGTGCTCAAAAATGATTCAAGTGAATATATCATTTATCATTCAAGTGGGACAAATTTGAGTCAAAAGGTGTGCTATTAATAACTATGTCTGCACAATAAGCTTAAACTGGGATTCTCCTGGTCAAACCCAGATGGGTGATCATGCAAGCTGTGATGATGTTGACAGTAATGTTGATGACAATGATGTCATCCAGTGCAAGTGAGAGGAACTTCCCCACTAGTCTTAGTGTACCCAACTGATACACCCTGAGTTCAGGATTCAGACACAATCCTACTTTGTCCCTATTATTTCCCGCTATGAATCATCAACCATTAGCTGCTACATCAAGCCAGAGGGAAATGCAATACATGCTTTATCCTCCTGAGACCCAAGCAGAAATGATAAGGTTTAAAATATTACTGTATTGAATCAATTACTTTTTTTTATTTGGAGAGTTGTTTAATAAATCACAATTGTGGCTGAGGCTTGCTGATCAGTATGAACTTACCCTTTCGTCACAATGCATATTTATTACCTACATTTCTAAACCTTCGTATAGCCTTGGTTTCTTTTTTTTTTTCTTCTTTTTCTCCTTTTTCTTAAATCATGGCAAAAAAACAAATATAGATGAAAATTCTTAACCATAGGTTGAAACCTGATTTACCAATTTTACCCACCTTACAAAGTCAGATAATCATATCAAGAAACTAAGCATCTATTTGTCTTATCATTGTTATTTAGTGAGCATCTACTGTATGCCCAGTACTGTCTTAGGAAATATTCAAGATGTGGTCCACAGGGAGTTTTCAACCTGGTTCAAAACATAGAAGGAACATTTGCGAAACAATGACAACATAAAACTATGCATAACAGAGGTAGATCTGCGATATAAATAAGTTTGGCAAGAGAAGAAAATCAGCCCAGGCTAAAGGTCTCCCGGGAAGCCTGGTGAGGTATAGTTTGAGCTGGGCCTCAAGATTGGTTGAAATCTGGGTAGATGAAAAAAGGTGGGCGGTCTTTTTCTTTCCCTACCAGCTGGGGAGGTGATTACAAGATCAGACAAGGCAGAGAGTTAAGACTGAGAAAGTCCCTGACATTATGGAATGAAATAAACCTATTTTTGCAGACAGGCCCACTCAGGCAACTAAAGGGGTCAGGCAACAAGGAAAGAACCCAATGATTCTAAGGCTTCACTCTAGGTTTATTCAATAACTAGCAGATCTGCCAATTCAAATTGCACAGGATTTTGAAAACTTAAAATAGGCAACAATAAGAGATTATTATAATTGTTCCTTTATTAGCCTTTTCCTCTGTTCAGAAAAGGAATAGGGAGAAATTCTCCCCCAGGGAGAAATGCCTTTAAAAATGAAACATAAACTCGAATCTGTACTATGACATCTCAGCAAAAGTCAAATAAGATCGTTCAATTTGAAATGTGGCTGATTTCAGGCTCAATGTCCTTAAAACATAACAATATTGCAAATAGATTGGCTTCCCAGTGAGGAAGAGGAGTTTTCTTGGAAGAACAGCTTTCAAATCTGGCAAATAAATCAGTTTCTGCAATGCTCGCCCCTGGCAGTCATTCATAGAAATTTACTACCTGGCATCTTGATGCAACCACATATTATTGCTTAATTAAAAGGGCTTCTTTTAATAGATCAATAGACTTGCTTTTAGGAGCTATAAAGGCACCTATAGTTTTATTCAAAGTGGTAAAAGGTAGTCAGGAGGGATGACACACGGCTCGATGAAGTTTGAGCTAAAACGCACAGGATATGACATGTCGTTTTGTGTCAGGGTGCACGTAACACAAATCATAGCTCTTTGAAACAGAAAGAAAAATCGGAGCCAATTCAAACTAATGACCTGGCTCTTGTTCAGGAGTGGGTGTGGTTCGCACGAAACCTCTGCCTGTTGCTCCTGCCCAGGGTGAACCCCCCGAGTGTCCGGCCTTCTTGAACTGCGGCCAGAGGGCTTGGCCAGGGCCAACCAAGGGAGGTGAGAAGATAGCACAAAGGGAGGAATGAAGGTGCACGTGCTTTTCCACTCTCCCAAACCTCTGTCTTGGTCTTTCTTCCTTCTTATATACACTATTCCACTTTCTCCTATCAGGGTTTCTGCTCTTCCCTTTCCTGGAAAATTTATTGCAAAAGAGAGGTTCCTCGCCTTTTCTAGGGATACAAACCGCTTTGTAAACATGATCCAAATTGTGTAGAAAAATGAACATACACTGAAAAACGTTGCAGAAATTATGAGGTCCACAAATCCTCTGAAGTCCATGGAGGACTCCAGTTAAGATCCCCGCTAGAAAAGGTTCTCCAGGGACGCTGAACAAGGGGAAAAGACAGGCCTTTAAAGTTACCCCAGACATATATTAAAGCTGAAAGGCATTTTGTTCACAATCTGTCGCTTGAACAGAGGAGTGAGTTCATAGCTACGGCTGGTCAGCTTGCCAAGTGTTGCTTCACCTAAATTTATCCTGACTCTGGGGGAAGTCCTGTGTCTGTGGGAAATTTCTCTACCCTGTGTCTGGGCAGTGGCCATACAGGCTTCTTCTGAGGCCTGCCTACTGTCGCCCGGCCCCGACAGCCTTGTCCCAGGTAAAGAAAAGAAAGAGTGTGTGTTTCTAGATAAGATTCTATTTACTCACTCACAGAGGCTTCTTGCGAGGACGGTTCAGATTTTTTTTTTTTAAATTCCATTTTATTTAATTTATCCTCACTGAGGATATTTTTTCCATTGATTTTTACAGAGAGTGGAACGGAGAGGGGAGAGAGAAAGAGAGGAGCGAAAGAAACATCCATGTGAGAGAGACACGTGGGTTGGTTGCCTCCCGCATGCACCCCGACCCCGGCCGGGCCTGCACCCAGGTACTGCCCTTGGCAGGGAATTGAACTCATGACTCTCCCGTGCGAGAGGCCCACGCTCTAACCACTGAGTGCTCCGGCCAGGGCAAAAATTCAATTTTAGTGTAGCCTTTTCTGGCCGAATCCCTTAAGCCCGAAGTGAAATCCAGGTTTGTTCTAATCCTAACAGGGGGTGTTGGTCTGGCTTCTCATCGTATAAAAGCCAGTGTTCCCTTCTTCTTGTACATGTAACAAATACGCAAGAGGGCTCTGATTAACACGATAAATGGGCTTCCAGGATTTTCTTGCCAGTCAGAGGCACAATCATGCGCACCTTAGTCACCTCATAAAATGGGATTGCTTCTGTGACTCAGCGGGGGTCATTCAGCAAATAAACGGTGCTCCGGGAAACCCGGCCTCACCCCCGGAGAGCACAACGTCCTGCCCACGGGCTTCGCTGGCCCATGTATCGTCCCCCCTTCCTCGCAGGCCACGGTTCCACTGACCTGATGAAAATAGCTAAGAGCGATCAATTGCTGAGTGTTTACCCCAAGCTTACTTTAATGCATGTACTCAATCTGCCACCTCCAGTTAAGACCCACTATTCTTCCTATTGTACAGATGAGAACACTGAGGCCTAGAGAGGGCCCCACATCAGGAAGTGCAGTTGTGTGACTTGAACCCCTGGGCTGCTTTCCCTGGCCCAGGCTTCCAGTCACAGGACATGAACACTTTCAGGGGCTGCACAGAAGGCTGGCTGAGGTGATGAGTGGACCTACTCTTCCAGCCAATGGAGAACCCCAGACATGAGGCATGAGGCATCCTTGTGGACCTTGTGTCCATTTCTAATTCCATTTGGTAGAAAATAAAAAGAGAGTTCCCAAGCGTGGTGATGCTTTCCATGCCCTGTGGATGGTTTTAATGTGCTATTTCTGCTCTTTCCAGGGAATACCTTTTAAGTCATAGTAAATAAATGGTCTTTCCATTCATTAAATGATTTTGAACTGAGAACATATAATCAATTTCAAGACTCTTTTCTGAAAGAAGTGTGAGACAATCCCCCCCCCGCCCCCAAAAAAGCATAGTATAAGTTCCTCAAACAGAAACAAAGAATTAAGGTTAAAATACCAGGAAAGTGGAATTCAATGAAATTCATTCTTGTTCTGCATGAGCCCCCCGACCCAATTATTTTGTTTTATTCCTTTTTAAACACATATAGTCTCTCCCTTTCACAGAGCACCCACTCTGATGGTCTCTCTCACTTCCTTTGTCAATAACTATTAGGTCCACACACAAAAAAAGAAATTTGAAAATAAATAATAAGACCTCATGTGTCTGTAAGAAGTTTTATTTGCCAAGGGGCTGCCACACAGCTTCTCTCGTATCTGGTCCCTTCAGAACTACTCTGTGAAAGGACAGTTTTGCAGAAATGTAGGGCACGTGTCTAATTTATCTCGATGTCAAAGAGAAACCAACACTGGCGCAGAAGAACTTCTAGCCAAAGAGGGGAACTGTGCGAAGGTACAGCACTGTCAGTGTGTGTGTGCTGACAGGGAATGGTTTTAATGAGGAATTACTGTTTGTTGTTTTAAATACATTATCCCATAAAGAAAATTAATCAAGCCAGATTAAATATTCACGAAGGATGTAATTTTAAAAACCACATCTGTAAAAGCACATTTGCAATCCAACACTTGGGAAATGTGCACCTTTTGTTAGTATCGTGCCTGACACATTTTCTCCCACACGGATGTCCAACCACACACGCTAGTCTGCTTTATCCATAATGGGCAGAATATCCTGCAAAATTGTCTGGCAAGGTAAAAGGAAGACTTTTCAAGTTGTTATTTATTAAAATAAGCCTCTATTGAGTTTTTCTTTAGTCTACTTAAATGCAATTGCCATTGCTGAACTGAATGTAAATAATTTTTGTTCATTTTATTCTTCACTTATTAAAGTCATTTAATATTAACTACTTTCACTGCTACCACTCTCAGCATATATAAAAGTATTATGAAAATTAACCTTTCTGCCAGAGTGAAAAATACCCTTTTTTGTTCAAACGCTGTGAAGTCTCAGTTATGCAAGATGAATACATTGTAGAGATCTGTTGTACAAAGTAGTGGTCACAGTTAACAACACGTATTGTGCACTTAAAAAAATTTGGGGGAGGCTAGATATTATGTTAAGGGTTCTTACGAGAAACAACAAAAAAGGGGGACACAAAACACTTTTGGAGGTGATGGATATGTCTATTACCTTGACTGGGGTGGTGGTATCACAGGTCTATTTTGAAACTCATCAAATTGTACACGTTAAACATGCATAGCTTTTTGTTTGTTTCTCAATTATTCTTCAGTATAGCTGCCCAAAACATCATTTTGAATTTAAAACAGATTGTAATGAGGCCAGTGACCATCAGTTAAATAAATCATCACATAAAAGATAGACATGTGCATATAAGCATGTCACTTTAATTGCACTAATCAGAATGAGAATGCATGTGACACACACACACATCCACACACACACACCACTTATTCTTGAAACTTGCCCTTTGGCACTGTTTCCTGATAGTGAGTAAAGGAAAAGCTGAAGGAATCTGTCAAAGAGGTGTCCATTATATGTTTTTACACTTTTTAGATACCAACTTTTCTGTACTCTGATTTTTACAATCATCAGCAAGCTAACCTTTCATAAATATGCGATGCTTCCTAAAGTCTTGGTATGTAGCAACTTTTCCAGTGCCGACGCCCCCTTCAGAGCAGTGTGCTGTCCTTTTCAGATGGGCCCGGCAAGAGAAATGCTTGAATTCAATGGCCAGCATGTTGGTGTCAGAGTGTGTGCACATGTGTGCACACACACACGTGCACGCACACACCCAACACTCATAGGCAGTATTCTTGATGCTGGACGATTTCATTAAAATTTTATTTCAGCAGCCAGTGGTGACCTCGGTGTTTCCAAGAAGAAAAGGGAAAAATGGCTGATACAAAAGGGAGTGAAAGTAACCTTACTGCACAAATAAACTGGCAAGTGTATCTAATAATTGCCTGGTTTCAGCATTTTTCTGCGATAAATGAGTAAACTTTAAATGTATCTCTGAGATGCACTATCACAGGCATTGCCATGGGCAAGTTTTATCCAATGATGAAACAGCAAGGCCTAGTGAGATAAAGATGATAGAAAGGGTGCTATCAGGTGGCAGCTGGGTAATTACAACTCTCTATTTGGGCTTTGCAGCGATGCTGCATGTGATAAGTGGGGAATAATGAAGAAAAAGGAGTAGTGATAATGCAGGAGCTAAATGGTGGAAAATAGCCTATCATAGCCCACAGCCCTCCGAGCGCCCATGGGGACTTGGGACTATCTCCTTCAGTTTTCACCCACAGGAAAAAGTACTCTCTCCCTTTCTTCTTCTTTCGCTAAATTTATGTCTGGTGGGACAAAAGGAAAAACTGAAAAGAAATCAAGGGTATGTGAAGAGAATATGACCTTTGCAAATAACTCTGAAGGTCACTATGTAATTATTCTAAAATAAAAGTATCCTGTAATCTCGCCCGTAGTCACAAAAGATGCAAGAGCATTTTTAAAATGTGATTCGGCACAATTTTGCTGGGGATCGTGGCTTATAAAAGGTCAAGTAAAGTATTTCCAATTACAGCCTGTCAAGTAGGGGCCTCAGAACACTCCAGCCATTTATTTACTATTGAGTCAAACTTTGCTTTCAGCAGACGACAGGCAGGAAGGAACAGACTGCTTCTGGCTCATATTTTAGGTCCAGATTTTTAAAACAAAATAGCCTGTGTAAAAGTTGAGTTGTCATCAAAAGCAGGTTAAGGCCGGTCTTTCACTTTCACATGGGCCTGAATATGGATTACTTCGGTGTGTTCACTTTTTGTTTTACTTGGAACCATCCTAAACCTCACACTGAAGATGAATCAAATCAACGGGGAAAAGTGTGTGTGTGTGTTTGTACACGTTGTGTGCAAGTGTGTATAGTATGTGTATGCGTGCATGCACACGCGATGGTTAGGACCCTTCTAAAGGATTTTTTAATTGTGGTAAAATACACATACTATAAAATTTACCATCTTAAGTGTACAGTTCACTGTATATTTGGTGTCAAATATATTCAGATTGTTGTGCAAGAATATCCAGAGCTCTTTTCATCTTGCAAAATTGAAACTCTATACTCATTAAACAACATCTCCCTGTTCTCCCCTTCCCCCACCCCTGGTAACCACCATCCTACTTTACATTTTTATACACTTGACTGCTCTAGAAACCTCACATGAGTAGTATCATCAAGTATTTGTTCTTTTGTGATTGTCTCATTACACTTAGCATAATGTCCTCGAGTTTCATCCATGTCATGGCATGGGTCAGAATTTCCTTCCTTTGTAAGGCAGAATAATAATCCATTTTATGCATAAACCATATTTTGTTCATCCATTCATCTTTCAGTGGACACATGGGTTATTTCCACCTTTGGACTGTCTTGAATAACACTGCTGTACACATGAGTGTACAAATATCTTGTTGAGATACTGCTTTTAATTCTTTCAGGTAGGATAGCTTTTAATTCTTTCAGAAGTAGTATATCTGGATCACACGGTAATTCTATTTTCAAGTTTTTTGAGGAATCATCATGCTGTTTTCCATGGTGGCTGCCCCATTCTACATTCCCACTAGAAACATGTAAAGACTTCAATTTCTCTGCATGCTTGCCAACTCTGGTCACTGTCCTTTTCACTTCTCATAGAGCCATCTTAGTGAGTGGCAGTGTTCTCCCACTGCAGTTTGATTTTACATTTCCCGAATGGCTAATGATGTAGATCATTTTTTCATGTGTTTATTGATTACTCGTCTTTGGAGGAATGTCTATTCAAATCCTTTGCCCATTTCTTAATTGAGTTATTTGTCTTTTTACATGTTCTGGATACTACACCCTTGCTAGATACAGAATTTGCAAATATTTTCTTCCAATCTGTAAGTTGTCATTAATTCTCTTGATAATATCCTTCACTGCAAAAAAGCTTTTAATTTTGATGAAGTGCAATTTATATATATACATTATGTATTTTGTTGTTTTGTTGTTGCTTATGATTTAAGTGTTATGTCTAATCCAAGGTTACAAAGATTTACAACTAAGTTTTCTTCTAAACATTTCATAATTATTTGAATTCATTTTTAAAGAGCACAATTAAAAATTTTTTGAACTGGGCCCTAACTGACAATATCTGAAACTTGGATTCCACGTTGAAATCTACATAGACAGAAATTCGCCTGACTAAACAGGCACATGTAGTATGTCACTTGCCATCGTGGCAGCTATGAGCTGGACTCCTGGGTACAGAGGGGACTAAGACATCATTATGGCTTTGAACAAGCTTACCATGTGGTGAGAGAGAAGGCTTCTGAAAAAAATTATTCTGATTGTACTAGTCTGTCCAGGCCATAACAAAATACTACAGACTGAGTGGCTTAAACAACAGAAATTTATTTACCCAGCGTTCTAGAGGCTGAAAGTCCAAGGTCAGGGCACCTACAGGATCGGTCGCTGGTGAGACCCCTCTCCTTGGCTTGCAGACAGGAGCTTCTCACTATTGTCACACGGCCTTTTCTCCACGTGCTCATGCAGAAGGAGAGCTCTCTGATGGCTCTTTTTTTATAAGAGAACCAGTCATATTGGATTAGGGTCCCACCCTTATAGCCTCCTTTAATCTTAATTACCCTTTAAAGACTCTATCCCAAATACAGTGACATTGAGATTGGGGCTTCAACATATGAATTTGAACAGTCACATACATTACCTTTCTCTAACCCTTACCTTCATGTTGAGATAGGTATCACAGATGTGAACTTGGCCTCACAGGTGAAGCTCTTTCTCTAAAGTTGTGAAACTTGATGGGATTCTCTCATTTAGTAAATGAACACTACTCTACTCCCATATGATTGTTATCAATTAGTGGAAAGAACTGTAAAGCAGTACTGGAGGGCAAGAAGAGGAATTCGTGATCATTCCACTGATATTTCATCTTTGCCTTCCTAAAGCTTGTGTCATCTTCTAAGCCCCTTAAATATTTAAAAGAACAAATTGTTACCTCCAAACTCACATGACTATCTCTCCCTTGACTTTATTCTCTCATTTAAAACTCATATTTCTCTTCCTTAGCCACATTCTGAGATACTCTCTAGAGGAAGTAAAATTTCATACATGCCACAATCATTCACCACTCTCTCACTGGTCCTTTGCCAAGATGATTCTTTCAAGTACATTTTAGAAAGGAACCAGTTTTCCCTCAAGCCTACATTGTCCCCTCCAGATATTTGGATGTAACCCTATTTGATTGCAGGGGAAGATACAGACTTCAGAGCACAAATAATTAAGTTATGTCTCTTTTATAAAATTTTTACTATGCTTTCTAATCAAAGAAAAGCTAAAACTATATTTGACTGAAGAAAACGTTGTTTAACCTTCTTAAGTTTTTAAATGTAGCCAATTAATAGTGTGTGCTTCTTGTGAGAAATACAGTTGATGATGGTAATAATCATAGCTAACATTTACACATGACTTACTATGTGCCCGGTGCTATTCTAAGTACTTCATATACATTTAAATCTTTCCATTCTCACAGCAATCTTATGAAGTAATTACCATTTTTATCTCGATTTCCAGATAAGAAAACCATTATCTGAGAAGTTAAATGCCTTTCCCAAGCCGTTTGGCTCAGAAGTGGTGAAGGCAGGATTTGAACTCAGGTTGTGGATGCTATTCATGTCTATGGAAACTCATATTTTTGAAAAGACTATAAAATTATTAAATATTTGATGTGGAAGGTTATTAAGATCATTTTGCACCTAGGACAGTTTTCCTCATTCCAAATGACACAGGAAGTCGATGCTAAAGCTAAAACTTGCAACGTGTCCCCACTCATTCTTTTCACAGCCTGCCATGGCGTGACCACACACAGAATGCAGAAACTGTCCTCCATCCCAGGTGTTTACACATTTGTAGCACATGAATTTCTATATTGACCTAGAGAAACAACTTGGATATTTATTTTTCTTTCCTGTCTTTAATTCAAGGTTGTTGGCATATCTATTATTTGTTAAGATAAACATCAGAGATACTAAAGCAATACCCACTCAACATTAAAAAATAACCTTTTGAGTGAAAAAAAAAGTTGGATGGTCTTTATTTCTCCATCAAGTTGCCTACAACTGTCTTCCGCCATCTTCACGGAAGTGGATGGAGGAAGTAAAGCAAGAAGACAATTATCACATTATTACCAAAATGTTTCAAAAACAGAATTCATTATCTTCCTTAAAAACAACAACACTGTGCTTCCTCATATATTCTCTATTTCAGTGAGTAGCACCATCAAACACAGGGGCACACAAGCCAAAAATCTAGTAGTCATCTTGAATTCTCTCTCATGTCTTCCATCTCCAATTTATCACCAAACTCTTGCTTTTATTCACTCAAAGGTTTCTACATATCTCTCAAGCTTTCTCCATTCCCACCCCCTTTAAGCCATCCTTTACAGTTGAAATGCCCCTTCTCAAATGGTGGTGTTCTCTAACAGTTCCTTGCACCAGGCACCCCTGCTCCACAGTCTAGATGCTGCTCTTCTGAGTTCCATTAGTGTCATATGTGTATTTCACAAAACTTATCATAAAGTATTTTAATTGTTGACCTATTTGTCATCTCTCCAACTAGGCTGGGAATTACTGAAGGAAGAATCTCCATGCACATAAAGTATTTTTTATTCCATAGACAGACTGAGAAATAACCTAGAAATACAGAAACATGTAAAAAATGACTTCCATTAAAAATATCTTACTGAGCCCTGGCTGGGTAGCTCAGTTTTTTGGAAAGCCATCCCATGCACCACAAAGGTTGCGGGTTCAATTCCCGGTTAGGGCACATACCTAGGTTGCAAATTCAATCCTCAGAGCCTGTACCAGAGGCAACCGATTGATGTTTCTTTTTCTCTCTTTCCCCATTCCTCTCTCTCTAAAAATCAATAAAAACATATCTTCAAGTGAGGATATATATATATATATATATATATATATGTGTGTGTGTGTGTGTGTGTATATACACACACACATATAAAATTGAATTGGATATATAATTTTAGAGAACTGAGAATCAAAGGCTACAAAAGATCAATAGAGTAGACTTTTGCCAAGTTATTCTCCTTAAAAATGGTTGGTTCCCATAGAGTGAAATGTTCTGTCTCAACATAGTGATAGGAAAGGCATAAATAAGGAAATTTTTCACTTTTTTGAGAGTTATCTTGCATCTTGTTCATAAAAGCTGATATAATTTACCTTCCAACTCTGCTGGAACTATTTTCACTAAGCTCCAATAATTCAATTGCTTTAAAACCTTAATGGTTTAAACAAAGCTATAGATCAACTAGGACTAATAAAGAAGCTAAGAATCCTGTTAAGAAACTTCAAGATCATCACCACAACCCATTACTCCTGAGAGGTTCCCATAAAACTAAAATAATAACCAGCAATCATAATAACAACAATAATCACGATTAATAATTTTAACACTGTACTTATCTATGCCTTTCATCCATGGATCTGAAAGCTCTTTTTATATATCATGATGACCGACATTCTTGTGAGCTGAATATTCACAGTGTCCAGAAAATCAACTAAACTACTGTTGTTTATCACAATAATTCAAACAGGTCTAAGATGGGATAGCACAAAGGGATAAGTGACAAGCCCTAGCTTTCCCACCAAATTCTAAATGTAAACTCTGTTTTCCATTACATTCAATGGCCAGTGATTGCCAGGATACTGGAAGTTGACAGAAACAATGGGTAGCAGTTCTATGGAATTCAGGAATTGTGTTAGAAGTGATTGCTTGAAGAAATACTGATTACAAGAGTTTCCCATATTTACAGTTCTGCCAAGGCAATGAAAATTTTTTCTTATTGGCCCAAATTTAACCTATAGATACCTTCAACTTTCAACACCCCCAAATTTTGTTCCTAAAAAATTACTTTCAATGTTGGTTTAACTTAAAAGAAAAAGTGAATTGGGTATTTTTTTTATTAGTTTGCACTTGGAATGAACAGACACACTTCCATTTTCATAATGAAGTCTTGGAAATCTTAAGTGGAAGAGTTTCCTATGGTCCATCAACAATTTAGCAGAATGGATGGATTAGGAACTGTCAGGGAAGGAGCAGGAAGGCACCTGAGTGATCAGTTTCTTATGATGCTACTCCAAAATTTAAAACACAAAACAAAGCTCAAAAAACAAAAATGAAAATGAACAAAAAATGGGAGATGAAGGGAGAATATTAGTGCAATGCAAAATATAGGTATTTATTCATCCAACCAGCCAATCTATTTTGAGTATCTACCAAAAGCAAGGCATTTTAAGAGTTCTATTGCATGTATTTGTGCAGAGAAGATTATAAAATAATCCCATTTTCTTTTACTAAATGCGTTGGTCTTGTCTCATTCTCACTATTTTGGGACAGCAATTTTTTGTTTAGGTCAGAAGTTTTGGTACAAAATATCAATGCATTATCTGTTTCTTTAAGAATGTCATTTTACTCTTTATGTCAGTTTCTTCTAGTGCAGGATAGCAAGGGGATATGACACATCTTTTGGACCTGCACGCACAACAGTGAACGAAGTAGCATCAAGTTCATTGATAGAATTCATTTGACATATGTGTTTAGGCTTTCATGAAACCTCATCTTACATCCTTCGCTCTGTCCAGAATGAAGAACGCATTCATCCATACCCTTTGCCTGTCCCCTACCTCAATCCCTGTGCATCCAGTAGCAACTTTACCAATCTTGGTGTCTTCATTTACCTGGAAGGGGTGTTTTGGTGCGTGCTGATATTCTATACATCATGTTTCTGGTATGTTCATGGAACAGAAGAGACTTGTGGAGATTGGAGTCTTACAGACTGAGGCTATAGGCTAATTGATGAGGGTTTAGACTAGAAATAAGAACTTCAGGTCACCATCCTCTGCTCTACTGAATGAAAATCATGGCCGACTACCCTGCCGTCAGTCTGGAAATTAGGTCCTTTTGAAACAAATTTTAACAGCTAGCCTCTCTGTAGGCTTCACTAGCAAAGAGTAGGATGAACCAATTTAAAAAAGCAATACAAGCAGAGATCAGCCAAAAGGCCCCACAGCCAATCTATGTTACTTTGATAAATTATATTTGCCTTCAATTAATCCTTATATTTGTCCCAGAGAGAAAAAGTCCAGTTTACTTTCAATTTCCACACTCATTAACTGGGAAAATAAGTTGAACAAAAATAGGTTTACAGTTGTAAGCATGCAAAACTCAGAGTTTTTTCTTGTATTATTATTTATTAATTATTGTATTATTTTTCATACAAACAACTGTAAACCTACTTTTGCCTACTCCAATATTTAATCTTTTTCTTGAGTATGTTGTTTTCAGCTCATTTTCCTCCTTTATTGAATAAGCTGTTTAAAACGCTAGTAATTTTCACTTCTCTAGGCACCAAATCTATGCTTCTAGTCTATCTCTTTAATCCACGACATACAGATTTTTGTCATTTATTCCTTTTTCTTTTCTACTTACATCAAAATTTCTTGACAAGCATCCCAGCCATAAAGCTAAAAGACATACATGTGCAGTACATCTTTTTTTTCCCCCCCAAGTTTCAATTTCCCATTAATTTAACTACCTGGGCAATTCAGTTCAGAACATGTTTTCATTCCATTGTAACTTTATGAGGTGAATACTCCACTGGAAGCGTCCACACGCAGATTTACGGAGGAAGGCTGGTTCATTGGCTTCCAAGGGCTGCTGTAACAAAATGCCACACACTGGATGATTTAAAACAACAGAAATTGTGCTGGTTCCCAGTTCTGGAGGCTGGACGTCTGAAATCAAGGTTTCGGCAGGGACGTGCTTCCTCCGAAGGCTCTAGGAAAGAGCCGTTCCTTGCCTCTTCCTAACTTCTGGTGGTTGCCAGCAGCCCTGGGTGTCACTTGGCTTGTAACTACATAGGTCCTAATCTCTGCCCCTGTCATCACATGGCCATCTTCCCTCGGTGAGTCTGTGTCTGAATCTCCCTCTCCTTTCTCTTACAAAAACACCAGTCATTGGGCTTAGGGCCCAACCTAAACCAGGATGCCCTCATCTTAATCAATTACAATTTTTAAAAAAAGAACTTATTTCCAAATAAAGTCACTTTCTGTGGGTGGACATGAATTTGGGGGGTGAGAGGGGAGTATTCAACACAATGCAATTTGCTTCTTTCATTCCATTTTACAAATTCTCCCAAGGCCTTTCAGATGCACAGGGTACAACTAGGCACTCAAGCCTTCTCAGGAAAGGAACCAGTCAACTTAGGAGGTGAAGCAGCAGAGTGTAAAGAATGCACACAGCTAGGATTGGACCCTATCGCCACCTGCTCCTAGCTGTGGGATTTTGCACAAGCCACATAGTTTCCTTGCGCCTCACAAGCCTCATCTTCAAATTGCAGTAACATCTCTATCATAATGGCCACGGCGAGGATCCGATGAGCTTGCAGAACCAAATGCCTTGTATTTAGCATATGGCGGTGCTCAGTAACTTTTTACCACCCTACATTCTTTCAAGAATTGATGAGCAGTTTATGTACTTGGAGGAAGCAGAGACAAGAACCCTTTTCAGGTACCTGACTGTCCAGAGGAGTAAGGAATGTTCTCGAAAAAGGGAAACTACACACAGCATGCCTGGGAAAGTTGACTAATGTTTCTCATTTTTTAAAAAGGTAGCTAGAAAAAACAAACTGAACTCCTGGTGGATGATTATTATCGTGCTACGTTGTATTTACACCTGACATATGGTGCCTGACATCTGAGAATCTCAAAGCTTTTAACTAGCGTTAACTCATTACTCCCTGTGGGGAGAACTGCAAGTAGCCATCAGGCCTGCTTTATAGCTGAGGAAACTGAGGCACAGTGAGATTAAGTGTCTGATTTAAGGTCAGTACCCAGCTGGTGACCACAGGGGCCTACAACAACCGTTGGAGGACAGAGAACAAGGGCCGGAGCGCTGTCATTTAGCCGTTGTCTTCATTTGTTCCCATCCCATGGATTCAGTGGTATAGCCAACATACTTCCAGGAATAGAGTGTCTTAGAAGAGAAAATAAAATAAAGGAACTATAATAAACAACATGTGGCACACCCATAAGGTAGCATATTATTCAACCATGAAAGAAACGAAGCGCTGAGACATGCTACAATATGAATGAGCCTTGAGAGCATGATGCTAAGTGAAAGAAGCCAAACATAAAAGGACACGTATGGTATGAAATGTCCAAAATAAGTAAGACCACAGAAACAGAAGGCAGGTTTGTAGTTGTCAGGTCAGGGGCTGGAGGTGGTGGGGGAAAGGGAAGTCATTGATTTTATGGGTTTGGGGTTTCCTTTTGGGGTGATGAAAGTATTCTGGAACTAGGTAGAGGTGATAGTTGCAAAATAGTGTGAATAAATGCTACTGAACTATACAATTTTAAATAGTTCATTTTATGTGAATTTTACCTGAATAAAAAAATAATGAATAAAGAATCTGAACATCTGAAAATGAATGCTAGCCACACCACCTAGGTCGCAAGGATGACTTAGGAGAAGCAGATTACCTAAATTTGCAGAGGCCACAGCTTCCACTTAGCTAACTGGAACTGTGTGATCTTGGGCTAATTAATTTCTGAGTCTGTTTTCTCCATTGTACATGGTATCTTATTCCAAATAAGTGGTTTTCAAACTGCTGCTTTTTAAAGCTGCTTAACATCTTTTTAACAAAATCCTATGTAGAACCTTAATATATAAAACAGACTAAAGCCAAGCTAAGTGAGGAGTCGGTGCAGTCCACTCCCTACTTCCATCCTTGGCAGCCCCAAAGGTACTCTCTGAACCAATCTGTTTTTAGTCAAAGTTAAAAATCCCCAGGCTAGATCATTTCTAAACTCACAATCCCATGGCCTGAAAGGAATACCTTCCCTCCATGTTTAAAAGCAAAACAGGAACAGGAGATGCAAATGTCAGTATCAAGTATGAGGTTGTTGATAAATATGTGGCCTAGTGAAGACTTAGGCAGGAAAAGTATAAAACTGAGTGTGACAGGTGCGGCAAAATGTGGCCTAACCTGGGACACACAGCAGCTTTGGGTGTGTCGGGGACTCTGAGGAGGCCCCACTGCGTCCACCTCATTCATAATCTAAGGCAGCCTGATACAGGGCACCAATTACTTAGTGGAATTAGTGAAAGTTGCCCAGATGCTTTGCAAGTTGATTGAATAAATAATAAGGGGAAAGTCACTCCCTCTTGCTCAGGGTTCAAGATTTCTCTTGGCCACCAATGGGGAGAGCTGAAGATTTTCAGGCCCCATGTTGATTAAGGAGATCATGACTAAATATGGGGAAAATTTACACGAGAATGCAAACCAGAGAACAAAATAAAAAGCCAAAGGACATTGATCTGGTCACCATGATTTCTCCAATTTTTTCTCATGTGTGACATGTACAAGGTTTTATGCTAGAGTTATTGTCCTCCACAAAGACATCAAAACATCTATATTCAGAGCTCCACAGATAGACTTTTAGAACCTGCTAGATTTAAAAACTCATTGACCTGACCAGAATTTTATTGGCCCATCACTTACCGACATTCCTGCCTGATTTTACATGCCAGGAAGATATTCCCCCCACCCCCCAAGAAAGATTTAAGATTTGCCCAGAAGGCAGAAAGAAAATAGGGGACCGGGAGGAGCTGGAAGTTGTAGTACAGTGGAGCTGGGTTATGACTTAATAGTTAACAAATGAGTCATGGATGAAGAACTGAAGCTGACTTTCATGTGTTTTCAGATATGAGGGAATTGCTCTCACTCTCACAGGGTCCAGATTTTGCAAATCAACACTGGGATGAAGGAATGTCAAATAATTTTCTAGGCGCTAGTCTGCATAGCCTTTGATGAAATTATCATAAGGAGAATCTTCCAAGGAAGTTAGAAATGAGAGAGTTCATACGTATTCATATTATGTTGAAACACACTAAAAGTCAGAGTTATGGGTAGATCAAAGTGTTCTAGACCGGTGGTTCTCGAAGTGTGGGCATCATCTGGAACTTGTTAGAAGTATAGTTTTTAGTCCCACCCCAGATCTGCCAAATCAGAAACTCTAGGGGTGGGCCCAGCAACATGTATTTTATCAAGCCCTCCAGTGATGCTAATGCACAATTGAGAACCCCTTTAAGATCCTTTCTTCCAGTGAATTCCCTAATTATCGATGAGGAAACAAAGGCCCAAAGTAAGTAAGCAGCTTTCCCATTTTCATCCAGCTTAATGTGTGAGTTAGAAAAAAAGATGAAAATTTGGAAGTGTTACAAATTATATTTAAAAAGAAGTTATATTTCTTTTCCCCAAAGATTAGGAGACAATGGATGGTTCCAGTTCAACACCTGCTTTCTGATTCACCAAATGTTGTCATGCATGATTCTGAAGAAAAGCCCAAAAGAATTCCCACGCTCACTGCTGTGTCCTCAGCACCTGTGACAGGTCTGGCAAATAATAGTCACTCAATAAATATTAGTTATGATATGAATCAGTTCACACAAAGACCATTGGCAGGCACTTTATCCATTTCCTTGTATGATTGCTGGGCCTCTGCCCGGCTTGCAGAAACTTGCCCAAGGTATAGAGATCCCAAGACATCATATTCTTTTGCAGGAAATAATTTTGACAAGCAGCTCAGTTTCTCCCCAGCTCCACCCAATTACTTCCAAAAGCGGACTGAAAAGGAGAAATCCGCTGTGAAAACAGAAAAGCTAAGAGAAGTCTCTGAAATGCTACCCATGTAAAATTTCCCCTAATTTTTTATCCAGTCAATTTTCATAGCATCTGGGCAACTTCTACTAATTTGAAACCAGTAAATGTTTGTTTACTTTACCAGAAAACAAATTGAAAGTGCAGGCTTTTCTTTTTTAAAAAAGGAGGAAAAACTGAAGCTAAGGTGAAAGATCTCAGGGCCAGGGGACTTAGGAAACAAAACAATTTTTCCAAAAAAGAACTCAAAACATAAAAACACCTAAATAGAGTCCTGGCCAGCGTGGCTCAGTTGACTGCGTGCCATGCCAGAGACAGAGAGGTCGCCAGTTCAGTTCCTGACCCAGGTTGCAGACTGGATCTCCCGTGGGGGGCCCTGCAGGTAGCCCATTAATGTTTCTCTCTCCCTTCTTCTCTTTCTAAAATAAATAAAAGCTTTTTTTAAAAAAAAAAAAAGCACACCTAAATAGAAAGAATAACATCAAAATCAAACTATTACAAGTAATATATCTTGTCCATCGTTTTTCTCCATAGCAATTTCTTGAAATGTTTAATTCATAATTGTTTCTTATTTTTTCTCTGAATTATTTTCCCTACACCAAGAATGATATTTCAATAGGCCTTTTTCTTAAAAATATTTTTCCTAAAAAAAAAAAAAGTAATGTCTGTACTAGGAGACGTTAGAGGCATGTTTTATTGGTTCAATAATACTTACACCTGATGGTTAAAGCCTTTGGCATCACCATGTATTCAAGGCTTATATTACTATTAAAAGTCTTTATTGAAGAGTAACAGCAACCAAATTATATAATCAAAATCTTACAGCTATACCTAATTAAAATACTATACAATTAAGCCATTTACTTAAGGACCGCATGAACTTTGTGATCAAATAATTTATATCAAACTCTTTATATAGGACACTTCATTTCGACACATTCTGGACCACAAACTTTAGGAGACCAAGAAAAAAATTTTTGTCTGTTTTTCATACTATATCTTGCACTTCAATTAATAAAATCAGCTCTTTGCAGATAGGGACACTGCAGAACTTTTTAAAAAATGCACGTAACTGGTTTCTCGACCCTGATCCAGAAACTGCCACTGTAGCTGTCACACTCAGAAGGAAAAAGTTTGTCTAGAAAACCAGCTCTGCTGAATGGTAAATTTTCTCAGGGGTCCATTTTTTCTATCAAGGAATCACCCTTGAGAGCACAAATTCTTCCAGCCTTAAAGGGACAGTGATTTCTCTAATATGCCAATCAAAGCAAGCAGTTCACTTTTGGGGAGAAAATTGTCAGCTATCTGTCATCAGCAGTGCAGCAAATTCTCCAGCTAGTGGCAGAGATTCGGGTTGCCCAATACTCATTGCCCCTGGCATTTAGGGATCTAAAGTTCCACAATTTGCAAAATTCTATAATGAAACAACTTTCTCTGCATTTTCATAGTAAAATACAAAAGTAGGACAAAGACACCACAAAAGTGATAAATAAATAAGAAGAAAATGGCCTTAAGGAAAGAGCACCCAACTAACTTCATGAGCAGCAGCTCAGAAACTGACCCTACCACTGGCCTTATGACACCTTAAGAGCTGTCCTAATTCCCACCTTCACGAAATGGGGTGAATTAAGCATACCTGTAATCAACTCAATTCTCTGACCTGCATATGTAATAGCACTTTTCTGAGCCTTGGGCACAACTCTCTTAGCCGTCTTTGAATACTGTGATTTTGGGAGAAGCATGAAATCCCACATATTATAAAAAATATAGTGTTGTATTGGAGGTGCAAATGTACTTACGTTATATATGCAAAAAAGGCTCCCTCCCCCCCATTATAATAGATCTGCTCTTTATTGTTGGAAATATAATTAAACTCAGTCTGACCCACTAACATAAGTATATGTTTAAAGTACCTTAATCTCTTTGAGGTAAATTCTGATTCTTCAGATTCCCCTCCCGCTGCTCCAAGAGGGCAGTGTGGGGACTAGCACGGTGACAGGGCAAAGCAGGGGCTTGGGTCTATCAGCGCAGACAGACCCCTTGCCCACTGCTGGCAGCCTGGGCTCGGCACGCCTTCCTGTGGAGGAGCCCTCTCGGACCTCTGGGCGCTGTGGCAGTCCTGAGAGATGCCGTGACCCCCACTGGTCTGCCTGGGGGACCACGAGATCAAAGACCTATCACCCCAGTGCAGTAACCAGCTCTCCACAGACTCCTGGAGAACTTGGGGTGCCTCCCTTCCTCCACATAATAGTTGACTGAGAGATACCCCGGGGACCAAGCCCAGGTCCTCCTCTGTCACCCTGGGGGAGGTGGGGCTGAAGTCCCCTTGCCTGTGCTTTCTCCACCTGGCCAGCATTCCCCTGGCTCTGTCCTCCAGCTGCCTTGTCCCCTCCTTTGGGGCTGTACTCGTGAAACCTGATTTACCAGGAATAGATTGCACCTGGGATGAATATTTTCAAAATATTACCCTGATGACAATAAGAATTTCCCATACTGAGGATCTTAAATATCTCTGGAAGTGGCCTTTCCTTTCCATTCCCACTGCTTCCACCCATCCACCCCCATCCGCCTTGGTTTCCAGCTGGGGATCAGCATCAATGAGGAGCCACGTAAAAATACAGATTCTGAGCTCACTCCTTCTAAATGAAATCTTAAAACAAAAAAGCAGGGGGGAAAAAAACAAGCAGAACAGAAAAAGCCAGGTGTGGAATAGTGCCTATTCGGTTCTGCCTTTAGGCTAAGGAAGGAACTCATATTTGCTTGTAACTTGAAGTAGACTTTTGATGTTAGTGAGGGTGTGAAGGAGATGAGTTTAATGTTTTCAGGTTTAACTTTTGAAAATAAATAAAATGCTTTTTGCTTTTGTTTCCTGTTTTTAATCATTCCAATGAGGAGCCACGTCTGGGAGGCCCAGAGCAAGGCTGCAGACTGTTTTAAACTTAAATCCAATCACACCACACCACTAAAACCTTTCAATGATGTCCAGTCATCTTTGCAATAAAAATCTAACCTAGTGAGCATGAACCGTGAGGCCCTTTTTGATCTGAACCCCGCCTGCCTTCCTCGCCTGTTCCCGCTCCCACCTGGCATTCCAGCCACCCCCCTCCATTTCTTTGCACCTTTCTTCTCCCCCACCTCCAGCTTTATCCTATTTTCCCTGCAAGGGGCAGCCCAGCATCACCCTTTCTGCCACCTGCCCTCCCCAGAATTCACCAGAATAAACAAGATTCTCCTCCTACATCACACTACACAACAATTTTTCTGGGTTAGCCTTTCTCCTCTCCTACCTCCAGGCCCCAGGGGCAGTGGCATTCTCAGTGGTGCAGTATTTTGTGAATAAATGTTTTTTGGTGCTAATGAAAAGATTACCAAAATACACATAGATGAAAACTCATTAGATCACTGTAACCTATGACTTTTTCAAAGGAACATTGGTGTGTGTGTGTTTTAGTAAGCAAACATAGCAAAATTATGGTCAGGATAATGGGCTATAAGTGTTGGAGTGACTGCTAAGTCTGTTAATAGGTAGATAAGAATCATTTGTAATTGGCATGTTCTTTGTATGCCAACAATGCCACTAACTGGTTTCTCAGGCCCTAGACAATGTTAGGTCCCACTCTTAAGTAAAGAAAGTATTTCCCTTATTTACACAATGAATTTGCTTAAGGAGCTCTGTTTTCATGGGTAAAACAATGGTGGCTTTACTTCTCTTCACACCCAAATTATCGTGAATCAGAAATGAATCTGAAGGAGGTCTTATGGTATTTACAAACATGATATGAATTCATCTCATGATGAAATGTTACCTTGTGATCCACATGATAAGAAAAATCATTTTCTCTGTGGAAAAAAATTGGTAAAATATCACTTCGTCTTTTTCTCTCTTGCCTTTTAAATTCGAAGAACACACAATTTTGTAATTATTAGGGAATATTGGCTCTTAATAACATTTTTATTTTGTATTTCTAAAAAGAAATTTATAATCATGAAAATATGAATGTGTTATCTAACTTTTTTGTAAGATTTTCATCAAGTTAACAACTCAGGAAGCTTTTGAAATGGACTTATCTAGCTGCTACCCTGCTTCCAGAAGAAGAAATTAACAGTTACTTTTGAACCGGGAGAAGGTTAAGCTTGATGGTAGATCAAAAACCAAACATGTAAGTATGGAACATGGTAAATTACAGGTACTTTAATTCTTCAAAGGACATATGTTATTTCCATCTAGCAGTCACCCATAAGAATTGTGCCCCCTTTCTGAGGTTGAACCCAGTCTAATTCCCAAGTACTAGGTCATCAATATTGATCCACAAAAGGGTTAAAAAGGGAAAAAAAGGCACCAGAAATTGACTTAGTTCCCTGCTAGGTATTAAATACGGTTCTAATAAGAGAATTAATTTATTTTGCAAGCTATGAATCCTTTGAAATTGGAATCCAGAAAATTATATGTGGGAGATACTTCTTCCTTTCCTAATTAAGTGAGGAGCATTGTCTTCACTGTCCGGCTGGTTTCTCAGAAACTGAAGTTGGCCTTTCATATAAATGTAATTTCATTTTATGGGAAATAAGTTCTCCCACACCACACGCCTAAGCTTCTTTAGATGTAAATGGCAGGGCCATGAAGGCGGTCTTCCCAACCGAAATGTGAAACCAACCTTTCCAAATGGCTAAATATTTAACTATTAACTATTAAGACCAACAACTGCCTAAAATAAAAGTCCTTGGCATAATAACCATTTTCACAAAACTAATTCCCTCAAGTAGGCATGTCCTAATGGACCAATAAAACTTGCCTTGTCGTGTCTGAATGCAGCATTATGGCCATTTAGAGTTGGCTATAATTGGTAATCGCTGCTCAGTGAAAGTGGGAGGTGGGGAGGCTTTTATATAATAATACATTATACTGGGCTTCCACAGGGCCTTTCATCTGAAGATCTCAAAGCACTTGACAAACACTAATTAATACTCATGACACCCCAGTAAGAGAGGTAAGTATTATTATCCCCATTTTACAGATGAAGAAACGGTGAGGTTAAGTTGGGTAACCTGGTGAGTCAGGGGCAGAATGGAGAATTCCTCACTCTTGGTCTTGTGCTCACACAAGTATTACAAGGGGCTGCCATTGGAAAGATAAAAGCAAATGCACCTCATTTTCAAATACCCCAAGGTGAAAGCATAAATTATAAACGGGAACACAATTAAGTCATCTGATTTTAACAACAGTAATACCATCTTGTAATCTTCAAACTTTATTTTAAAATACTCAAAACGATTAAAAGTTGATTCTTAGACTCTGAAGTATAAAATAAAAATTATTTTATCATTGGAGAAGCAATTGTAGGAATTTGTATTCAGTAATTTAATAAAGTAGCTAAAAAGTTTTATTTTGTTATTTTTGAGGATGGTGGGTCAGATTCTTGCAACAGTTCTCAACTTCCTGAGGGCAGAGATTCATTCTTTTAGATTTTGTATCCCAGTGAAGAATACTTTTTGGCACATTGCTCAATAAATGATAGTTAAGCCAAAAAAACTTACTAAGTGCCAAGGTGCTAGGGGATCTTGAGAAGATAAATAGGAAAGAATCCCACCCTCAGAAGGACTAGGGTTTAATGAGAAACACAGGATACAAGACAGTAATTTAAAAATGAGAAGAGAGAAGGTGGGGTGAGCCAAGTGTTCAGTGTGAGAACACCAAAGTTCTAGGTTCAAACTGGAATGTTAACGTTTTGATGAATTCCAGATAAGACTTTCTCTTCTGGCAGCTGCATTAACTCTTACAAATCATTATGGCAGCTTTCTTCAGTTAGTGTCAGCTAGCTTCTAAACAGCATATTGGTTTTTTTAACTCATTATTTTGGATGCTGAATAGTACAATAAATATTCTTTGGTCCAAGAAAAGACCTGGAAATAGCTTTGAGATGAGCTGGGAGCCAACCATACTGGCCTTCTTTTGGTTTCTCCGAAGACTCTCTGCCTCAGGGTCTTTGCAAGTGAAATCCAGTCTACCCAGAATGCCCTTCCCCACTTCCATCTCCACCTTCTTCGCCTAGCTAACTCCCACTGATCATTGGACTTCTGTTCAAATGTCATTTTTTTGACTCTTTAGATTAGCTCTGTGGTTATATCTTCTGAAAACTCTTTGTACTTTTCCTTCATAATAACTATTACATCTTGTAATTAAATATTTACTTTTTTTAATTAATGGTTTTTAAATTAATTTTTTAATTAATGTAAATTCATGTTTCCCTCTCTTTTCTACCCCCTTTGACTCTAATTTTCAAAAGATTTCATGTCTGCTTGGACCACTGTAACACCCCAGCATATAGGAAGTCCTCTATAAACATTTAGTTGAGTAAAAAAACAAATATGTGTTGCTAATTAATGAGAAACAGTGAACTAGTAGCATTTTGGGAGAGTTCATACTAAGAAAGGAAAAGCTGCCCCACCCAAGCAAGCCTGGTACTATCAGTTAGGCCCCAGGGTTGATTCCAGCTGGCCTGGCACTCACAGCGAGGATATGGTGTTCTCCTGTTGAACATAAACAATTTCACAAGAAATCAATGTCATCCAAGGCCATCCTGTGACCACGATAGATCAAGACAAACACAAGATCACTCCATAATCATGTCTGGACTCAGACAAAAACAGAGGTATCGTCCAAACCACACTCATATCTGAACAGCCCCTGTTCTGGCTGATACGAGTGACTGCTGCTTCTTTGCAAATTATAGCTTCAGCCTTGCATGTTTTATCCACTTTTGATATCAACATTCCAATCATGAAATAGTTTCTGCTTCCTGATAGCATCTTTGAACTCTCCCTAAAGTCAGCTAATACACGCCCAAATCTTATAAGATCTTCCTAACATCCTCTTACTGAGATGGCCGTGGTCCCCCATGATGTGAGATCTCCCTCATTGCAAATGAGTTAATCAACCCAATATTGCCCATAAACCAACTTTACTTTCCTGGAGGCCTTTGACTAGAAGGCATGAAACATGCAACATAAAATGAGGCAAAAAATTGTCAGAAAATTGATATACAGCAGCTCAAATATATCTCCCTGCCTAAAGAATGATTTAGAAACTATGAATATTTAGCTCCAGGTAACTAGTTCAATTTTTAAGAGATTATTGAAATGTTGTATTAATATAGATCTCCTTAAATTATCAGATCACTCGACATCTCTTTCATACTGGATTTCAAAAAGTAAACTCTCAGGAAGTATTTTTATAGCATAGTTTCTTAATGATTTTCCACACATTCATAAACAAAAATCAGTCTCTATTCCTTGGAACTGTGCACTAACCTGTGTGAGGTAACCAGCTAGAAGAGGGAAGCAAGATCCGTTTGAACTGCCAAGGTGAGTCTGCAAAGCACATAGATCACAGGTGGATAATTAAAAACTGATTAAAGTTCTTAAAAGGAACCACTTTTCATGCTTCTCTCAACTGTTTCATGTAGACTCCTCCTCAAGGGGAAACTGTGTTCTATGTTTTCTTCATTTGGCTTTTTCCTCATATAGTCAGTTGCCTAAAGACTTAATCCATTTTCCCTTAACCCCTGTAAATACAATTCATTCCTTCCAAACAATTCTAGTCTCAACTCCACCTGTCCCCCTCAGCAACTCAGAGCAAATTCATTCAAGCATTCCCCAAGCCAAGGGTAGATTTTGAAGGTCGCTCACAGGAAGCTGGAACAATGTATCTCAGTCTTTTGGATCCTAGCTCCCTTAAGGGTTAATGTAATTTTCTAATTCCAGCAAGTCCTGAGTGCTAGGATCCTGCGTCCTGCACGGTGGCTCTGGACACTGGTGCTCTGGTTACCCTCCAGGTGGTACATCATGAATCCCCCCTCCCTGCTATCCAGAATTATCCATCTCTTTAAAGTATGCTTTCGGTCAAACCTGGTGCCATGCCTAAAGTGTCTGCCTATTGTTTGGATTCCATTAAATAATCTGTATTTCCTGTTGCCCTAAGAATCTAAAAAGAACTTTTGCCAGGCTATTCTGGAACCATCTTTCCCGTGCGTGTCCCACAGTTCTCTCAACTCTGGTCTAATATCTCAATTCTTTCACCCATGTATGTAAGTCCCCACGCCCATCTCACTACCTCCTTTCTTTCTTTGTCTATAGATTGCATCTCAGGCTCAGCTTATTTAAAACCAAACTCATCGTTTGTGCTTTACCACCTCCCAACTAATTCCTCACACTCTGCCTCCTTAAATTTCGGTCTTTTTGTTGATTTCCTTCCCATTTCTCTTGCCCTTAGAATTAAAGCAATGTTGAAACCCCACCCACTTTTCTTTCATGGTCCCTCCTACTTCCATGCCCCCCTTTCTGTTCCCTTGGACCACTTCCAACATTCATGTTTATATTCACGGAGGCCTTCATGTAAGTGACTGCAACAGCCTCTCCTCTCTGCCTGTCGGTTTTCTCCATTCTGTCTGCTAGGTCATCACCAAATTAATCTCCACCAAATTTTATTTTGATCATGTCACGCCCCCACTGAAAAGAAATTTTTAATTAAAGAGACACCTGGCAATCTAGTTTAGGCCCTACTTTGGAGTTTAGGGGGACTATGGGCTGTGCCTCGAAAGGAGGAAGCCACTTTCCTGAACCCCCAGGAAGTAAAGGAGAAGTCAGTCTTTGGGGAAAGGACCAGGGTTTATTTAATATGTGTGTTTTTTATTATTGATTTCAGAAAGAGAGGAAGCGAGAGGGAGAGAGAGAAACATCAATGATGAGTCATCGCTCAGCCGCCTCCTGCACGCCCCCCACTGGGGATCAAGCCCGAAACCCGGGCCTGCGCCCTGACCGGGAATCCAATCGCGACCCCTTGGTTCATGGGTCGATGCTCAACCACTGAGCCATGCCAGGATTTAAAAGCAAATTTTCCTGACTCTAATCTTCTCTGTCTAACCACAAAGCTAAGGTACTCCCTTGCTAAACTTCTTCAAGCATGTTTATTTCGTTTGTAAAATTAGACGCCCCCTCCCACCATGCTAGAAGAGCTACAGAATGAATGTGCTTGTGAAGAGCCCGTATTAAACAAGGACCCTTCATCACGTCCGCTGGGCTTTCCTCTTCTCCCCCAGTTTGCTGGCAGTGTGAAACCTGACAAGAAAAAGACAAATAGGAAATCACAGATAGTGGACTATCCCAGCGCCAGTTCAGGCTGCCAGTCAACGATGGCAACAGTCTTGGACACTGATGAAGTTCAGGAATTGTTAGATGAATATGCCTCTGAGCTCATCTCCTCTAACCAAACCTTCCAGAATGGCTGCCATGAAACTTTTACCATTGGGGCAAAACAGCATCTTAACCTGGCTAAGGGAACCATTTGTCAAATATGTGCTGATGGTCCTGCTGGTGTCCCATACACAGTGACTGAAGGAAGAGTTAACTTAGCAGTGGCTTTCAAAAATCATGAGAAAGAATTAGAAAGAAGGGGCTTTTCTGTTAACAGTTTTAAAGAATATAAATATGATTATGAAAAGCTTTAAATGACATGATAAAATGCTTCTACAATTACCTTAAGTGTTAAATGCAAAATACAAATTGCCTCACAGCCTGATCTCAACTTCGTAAGTGTGTACACAGATATTTGTGGAGAGCTGCGTGGAAAAAGATTGAGAGTAAATATGCCGAAATGTTTATAGTAATTATCCCTAGAGACAGAATTTTGAAGGATTGTTTTTACATCTCTGTCTTTTTGTCTATTTTTTAAATGTTCTATAATGAGTAGGTGTTATTCTTAGAATTATAAAAAGTAACATGTTTTTCTTTAGATATCTATGAACCTCATTGTTGAAGTTTGCCGGTGTCTCTGTAGAGTAAGTATACAAAACTAGGATTTCTAGGTCAATGTGTAAATGATGCATTTGTCTTTTATTTTACAAGCTTTTTAATTGAGGTATAATTAACATATAACATTATATTAGTTCATATAATAACATATATATTATGATTCAATATTTGTATACATTGAGAAATGATCACAATTAGTCTAGTTAACATCTGTCACCATACATAGTTACAAAAAACATTTTTCCTTGTGATGAGAACTTTTAAGATTTATTCTTAGCAACTTTAAAGAATGCAATACAGTAGTATTAACTATAGTCACATGACAGCCCCATGACTTACTTATTTTATAACCAAAAGTTTGTACTTTTTGACTCCCTTTACCCAATTCTCCTACCCACCAGCCCCTCCCTGCCTTTGGCAACCACCAATCTGTTCTCTGAATCTATGAGGTTTTTGTTTGTTTGGTTTTAGGTTACACAAATAAGTGAGATCATATGGTGTTAGCCTTCGTCTGACTTGTATTCGTCATTCCAATAGATTGACAAATTGCCCCCAACAGTAGCTGCACTATTTTGAACTCCCATCAGTAATGTTGGTGAGGTCCTGTTTCTCCCCTTGCCAACATGTGTATTGTCCAACTTTTGTATTTAACCTAATACAATAAATTAAAAATGGTATTTAAACATAGCTTTAATCTATATTTTTCTTATTATGGGGTGGATGATGTTTCTTCACATATTTTAATGAACCATTTGTATTTCTTTATCTGTGTGGGTCCTTTGCTCATTTTTCTAATGGATCACTGCATCTTCCCTTCTTTTTTCTTTGAAGTGCGGGAGATTAGCATTTTGTCTCATTAATTGAAAATTGTATTTTGGTTCAGTTTGTTATTTGTATGGAACATCACATATAAACCCACCTAGCAGTAGGTTTAGGAGGTTTCTTTTCAGTGAATTTGAAATTGTCAATCTCTTTTCAGTGGAGTTTGTGTAACAGTTAGAAAGGCTTTCCTAGTTCAAATTTATAAAGAAATTTCTGCATATTTTCTTCTGGTGCTTCTATGGTTTCAGGTTTTTTTTATCCTTTGGAGTTTTTTGTGGTCTACAGTGTAAATCTTGAGAATTCAACTTTATGTTTCTTGTATGGATGCACCATGGTCTCAGCACAATTTTTAAATTTTTTTAAAAGATCATTATATCACACATATAAATTTCCACTTTTATTCATGTAATTTTTAGAAAGTAATATAGTTTTAAAGAAAGAAAGAATGCACCATGGGAGCTCAAGAAAGGATCTCTTTCAGAGCAACTAATTGGTGCAGAGAAAAGTAATGTGTGTGTTTTTAAAAAAAAATAATACTTATTACATTTTTCTAAATGTAAAGAAAAAAATAAAGATAACCCAAATTGTGCTATCGTAAACACCTTGGTAGAGATCTAGTGTTTTCTTCTATGTCTTATATAAATAAATAAATTACATATGTTCATGTTATAGATACATCATAAAGTATACATGTCCAATACATATGTTATACATATATATATATAGCATGTGTATAAGCACACATAACTATTTTAAAAAGCATTTTTCCAAGAAGCGTCAAAAAGTGTGTTTATTCCCAAGAAACTGCCTGATATGCAAATAACAAAGATGTGACGAAAAGCCCAACACAATGAGAATGGTTGAAGCCATTGAAAGTACCTAAAGCCATGGTTCTTAAACTTATCAAGAACCAGAAACACCAGGAGGGCTTGTTAAGCTACAGCCTGGTGGGCCTAACCCCCAAAGCTTCTCTTTCAGTTACTCTGGGGTGGGACCCCAAAATTTGCATTTCTATTGTGCTCCCAGGTTGTGTTAATGGCATTGATCCTGGGCCCACACTTTAGAAACCACCAGATTAGGGTAAAACCTGAGTACTTGAAGATTCAGATAAAATATTTAAATTTAGTTTGAATAAAAGTCAGTCAGAAATTCCTTATTTGATCTCTGGGGAAATGTTTCCAGAAGATGTTAATCCCCTTTCCATCTAAAGAAAGGGAGTGAGTGCTCTCGGCCTAATTGAGGTCTTTTTGGCAAAGCTCCTGAGAGGCACCCAGTGTTTCACTGAACTGTAGATGGACATGATGCCGGAACATGGGCTGCTTTGGTTCAGATTCCAGGAGCCACCAGGGAAGTTCATTTTATTTTTATTTTATTTTATTTTTTTTAAATATATCTTTATTGATTTCAGAGAGAGGAAAGGAGAGGGAGAGAGAGACAGAAACATCAATGACGAGAGAGTCATTGATCGAGCCCACAACCCGGGCATGTGCCCTGACAGGGAATCGAACCCTGATCGCCTGGATCCTAGGTCGACGCTCAGCCACTGAGCCACGGCTGTCCGGGCGGGAAGTTCATTTTAAATCCCACGCTACTGATGATCATCTTTCTCAAAACATAAAGTGCTCTGGTGGCACTTACCTTCCAGTGCAGTGCAGGGAGACAGGGAGTCAACCTATAAGCCACAAATACGATCACCTTGATCATGCTACACTGAACATTGTTAACGAGGGTCTGATGGGAAAGCCTAGCTGAGCAGGGGACCCGCAGAGGCCCTGGTGTCCCCTCAGGAAAGCTGCTGCTCCAGCTGCCCTGAGGCGGATCTGTGGAGGGGCAAGATGAGTGAGGGAGAACAGACGGGACGCTATGGCAAGCATAGGAGAAAACGATGCTGTTTGGACCAGAATAAGAGCAGCGGAGAAAGACAAAGGAATTGCAATCTATTTCGAAGGGAGAATTGAGAGGAGCTGCTGCGAGATTACATGTGGGGTCGGGGAGGAAAAGAGGGGAAAAACAAGTCCATAAATGGTCATAAAAAATGAATGTGATTAAAATAAATAAGTGGATTGTGCACTTTCAAAAAATTAGAAACTTCTTCTGCACAGACTTTGGGAGATGTAGTCCAAAAAGTGGACCCCCAGAAGATATCCACTGCAAATCCCTGCAGCCTGGCAAGTGATCTTATTTGGAAAAAGGGTCTTTGCAGATGTAATTAAGTTCAGGATCTTCAGATGAGATCATTCCAGATCTCATTTAGAGTGGGCCCTAAATCCCATGGTAATTGTACTTACCTGAGAGGCAGAGACTTCACATCGACAAAGAGGAACAGGCAGTGTGATCGCCCGGGCGGAGGTTGGAATGCTGGGGCCTCGAGGAATGCTGGAAGCCACCAGAAGCTAGAAAAGGCAAGGAGGGGTTCTCCCTGGGAGACTTCAGAGGTCCTGGGCTCCTGCCAGCACCTGATTTGGACTGAAGTCCTCCAGAGTCATCAGGGAATAAATTTCTGTTATTTCAAGTTGCCCAGTTTTTGGAAATCTGTTATAGTATACCCGTGGAAACTAATACAGGAGAAATGGAGAAATATTTCTTGAATAGTATTTTGCATCTTTATTTATTCATGGGATATCTTCTCTACCTTCCCCTCAATAAATATGCTACATGATACCAAGGACTGCTGTCTGATGTTTCACGACTGTGTCCCAGCGTCTAAAACAGTTCCAGGTCCATAGCAGGCCGTCCATATGTACTCGCTGAGCAAATTAATAGTGGAGAATGTGATTGGAGATATATTTGACATAGGCCATACAAAGACTGAAATGAGGAGAGGACATTTATTCAAGATGGGACAGATCTTGATAAAGAGGTAGAAGGCAAGAGCCCTAACCATGGCTCTGCCGGTTCGGAGGACTCCGGCTGTGGGAGACGGCAGCCCCTGGGGGAGGCAGAGCTGACTGCTTCAGTACAGACCCCCTGAGGATGGGTTCACGGAGGGTTTTTAAGTCAGTAACTGACCTGATAAGAATGATGTTAAAGCCCTAGCCGGTTTTGCTCAATGGTTAGAGCTTCAGCTCTCGAACTGAAGGGTCCTGGGTTCGATTCTGGCCAAGGGCACGAACCTCAGTTGCAGGCTCGACCCCCAGCCCTGGTCGGGGCGCATGCGGGAGGCAACCAATCGATGTGTCTCTCACGCTCTCTCCCTTCCACTCACTCTCTCTAAAAAGCAATGGAAAAATATCCTCAGGTGAGGATTTTTTTAAAAAAAGGTGTTAAAAATGTTATCTGCTCCTCTACCTGGCACAGATTTTACTCTTTATGTCTTATATGCTGGTGGGTTCTTATTTTTCTAAGTCTCACTGAGTTTGTCTATAAATTTTCATTATCAATAGTTCTTTTTTAATCACATCGTAACTCCAGTAGAGAAACTGTGGTTTTCCAGCTCTTTTGATTTAGCATTTATTCTAGTTTCTCGGCAGTGTCATGCCATCCACCATTCTTTGTATTTCACCTCAGCTGTCCTAAATACCAGTCCCCATTTTTTTGTGATTAATTAATGCTCTTTTTCATAGAGAATATAGTTAGCAATATTGTACTAACTCTCTATGGTGCCAGGTGGGCACGTGATTTTTCAGAGGGAACACTTTGTAACCTATATGAATATGTACCCACTCTGCTGTAAAATAACACCATGTATAGTAAATCTGCACACTCAAAAAAATAAACAGAAAGGCACCATTCAGAAAAATAAAATAAAATAATAAAATAAAATAAAAGCTCTTTTCCCCAATTGCCTTTTTCTGGTGCCGAGTTGGTTGTTTTGCTTTTGTCATTTCTTTCAGTTACAAAACATGTGGCTTTGCCATGGTTGATTATAACTGACTGGCAATATTTATACAACATTTCATCTCCGAGGTTCTTTCACATTTCTGTAAGACTTCTTTGGGGCTTCTTCCCTCCCCTTTTGCAGGCAACATATTCAATTGTCAATTTATTTCTCACTTCAAACCTTTTCCTATCATCTTTTTCCCCTCTTAAATGTTCCTTATTAGCTATTCTTGAATTCCAACTCTACCTCTCTCCATGGTGTTTCATCAATTGCAGTTTGTCAGTTTCTTACAGGTGCATCCTCCAAATTATCCAGGTTCTGCTGACCTACTTGGTCAGGAATAGGCCTGTAGGATCTTTAAAAAGCATAAAATGAACAGCAAGCTTCAACATTGCCTTGTCCTGAGAGTTTACATTTATGCCCATAGCATGGTTCAAGGCTCATTTTTATTTCTTGATTGATTTTAGAGAGAGGGGGAGGGAGAGAGAGGCAGAGAGACAGAGGGACAGAGACATCGATCTGTTGTTCCACTTATTTACCTATTCATTGGTTGATTCTTGCATGTGCTCTAACAGGGATCGTATCCGGAGGACACTCTAACCACCTGAGCTCCTTGACCAGGCTCATTTTTAAATTTAGCTTTAGTCTTTCATGTTCTTCTCCAAAGTTCTTATTTTTAAGGGAGAACCAGCTTGAGAATAATACTATGGCCAAAAGGATTTGAAAATGCCTGAGAATGGACAAGTCCAGTGATTTAAGAATATTTATGATCTAATACCAAAGAAAAGTTTGACAGTTTTATTTATTATCTGTATAAGAATCAACAAAATATTCAAATATGTGTTTTCACAACTTTCAAAACAGAAATAGAACTATACTAGTAATAGAACTATGCTCCTTCTAAAGACAGCCAGTCCTTCTAAGACAAATGAGTACACCCTATACTTTACATTTCACTTGGAAAATAAATATGAATTTTAGAAAAGTGTCCACCTTTGGTTAAGAATCTCTAAAGGAAAAGAAAAAAAGGGATAAGATGAGAGTTTCTACATTATCATTCCATTTATTTGACTTCCAGGATTGAAGATGTTTTTGTAAGTGTGAACTCATTAGACACACAAACCATTTTTTAAAGCCCAGATTTCCGCCTTGGTATATCTGGAGAACAAGCTGAAAACATGCATTTCTCTTAGAAAAACAAGTGCCAAAATGCTATGACCAAAGCAACTGAATGAATGGTCTGGGCACCAGCCTGAGCATTTTGCTATACAGATATATAGATAATTGTATATTTTCAAATATAAGAGTGTATGGGAAAACTGTCTGCACAACTCTGTAAAGAATGTGTCTTTCTAGAATGTAAGATTAAGTTCAAGTTATAACTCTGTCACCGAGAAGGTGTAACCAGCCAGTTAACAGCCATCCATCAACTTTTGTGAGAAACAAAGGGAAGGTGGCTCCATTTTCCTCCTTGAATCTGGAAGGCCCCCTTTAAATGCTCTCTTTGGGCAACAAGGAATTTTGTTTTGTCCCCTTATTTTTCCTTTGTCAGGAAGATTGGTTACTTAAATATCATAATGTTTTAAAATAATTCATCTTTATTTTAACACATGAGCTTAAAGATAGAGGTCTGCAGCACATATGCTGAAATTGGAGCCACACTGAGAAGATTAATTAGTGTGGCCCCTGGCAACTGGGAAGCTGAATGGCCAAGGCTCTCTCCTCTCATTGTTAGGAAGAAGGTAGTATTATCTTGCTGACTCTGCTGTTAAATAAGAAAAATCCAGTATGGCTGCCATCAATACATCAACAAACAAGTGCTGGCGAGGGTGTAGAGAAAGGGGAACCCTAGCACACTGTTGGTGGGATTGCAGTCTGGTGCAGCCACTGTGGGAAACAGCATAGAGGTTCCTCAAAAAATTAAAAATAGAACTGCCTTTAGACCCAGTGACCCCACTTCTGGGAATATATCTTAAGAATCTCAAAACACCAATCAGAAAAAATATATGCCCCCCGATGTTCACAGCAGTGTTATTTACAATAGCCAAGATCTGGAAACAGCCCAAGTGCCCATCAGTAGATGAGTGGATAAAAAAGCTGCGGGACATTTACACTAGTGAGTACCTACTAGGAGGCTGTAAAAAAGAAGGATCTCTTACCTTTTGGGACAGCATAGATGAACTTGGAGATTATTATGCTAAGCGAAATAAGCCAGTCAGAGAAAGGCAAATATCACCCGATCTCACTTATATGTGGAATCTAAAGAACAAAATAAACCGATGATCAAAAGAGAACCAGAGGCATGGATACATGGAATGGACTGACAAATGTCAGAGCAGAGGGGGGCTTAGAGGGACTGGATACAAGGCTAAGAGATTAGCCAGAGAATATATATGCATAACCCATGGACATAGAGAACTGTGATGAAAACCAGGGGAGGGGGCAGGCTAGGACTGGGCCAAGGTAGGCAAAATCCCAGTTGTCCCTAGGTAGTCCTGGTTCACTAGAACTGCCCAATGTCCTCTTCTCCCCTCCATGGAGAAATCTGAGACCACATCTTCTTTCACAACGACAAAGAAGAGTGTTCTTTAACAGGAGTGAGACAGACACATTTTTCTGCTAATAAGACCATGAAATTAATAAACCTTGCAATATAGTCACTCTTTGTGACCATTTGTGGAGACTATAAGAAAAGTGGTAAGTTGCTAAAGGGCACCTTCACCACCTGAAAGGGTTAAAGTATTTCTTCATACTTCAAACCAAGACAACTTTGTAACATTAAGAAATTAATTTTTGCCCAGCAGGTGTAGCTCAGTTGGTTAAGCATTGTCCATGTACCAGGAGGTCACTGGTTTGACTCCTAGTCAGGGCATATGCCTGCATCGTGGGATTGATCCCAGGTAGGGGCCGTGCAAAAGGCAGCCAATCGATGTTACACTCTCACATCGATGTTTCTATCTCTCTCACCCTCTCTCCCTTCCTCTCTCTGAAATCAATAAAAACATACTTTTTTAAAAAAGAAATTAATTTTCAATTAGCATATAGTCTTAGTAATGAGATCTTAGTAATACTCTTAATATCACAATCTTAGTAATAAGAATAGCTCTAATTTTTTATGCACTTTCAGTGTATCAGGCCTACATAAAGTAGTTTTTTTTCTCACTTAATCCTCACAATCACTTTATAAAACAGATATCCATTTTATGGATGAAAAGTTAATAACCAGATAGGTTGAAGACATCTGACTGTCTCATTCCAAAGCTTTTGCTCTGGTCCACCACAAGTACTGCCTCCAGCTTGAATTGTTCTACAAATATATTTATGGCTTCTTGGATATTTGTATCAAATATTATTTGAAGGGAGCAATTGTCTGGGACTCACTTTTTCAGTACAGATTTTCTGGTGTGGCCTTTGTCACAATGGTATTAATGCTCCCTTTCCACTCATTGCCTTGGATCCAGCCCTCTCTCAGGGAGTCTATAAATTGGGCCCGATATCGGTTATATATTTTCTCTTCCACAACCAGGGTTTCAGGAAATAATTTTAAAATTTAAATAACTGCCCAGCTGGAGTGGCTCAGCAGTTGAGCAACGACCTATGATCTAGGAGATTGAGGTTCAATTCCTGGTCAGGGCACGTCTGGGTTTCGGGCTCAGTCCTCAGTGGGGGGCGCGCAGGAGGCAGCCGATCAATGACTCTCTCTCTCTGTCTCCCTTTCCCTTCCTCTCTCTAAAATCAATAAAGACACATTTAAGGAAATAAAATAAAATAAAATTTAAATGGCTATAAAGCACTTCGTAAATATAAAAATTAAAATAATTTGTAGCATACACTGATAGCAAAAAGAGTTATATAAAAGCTAAATAATAACACTCTAAAGCACCTATATTCTGTAATAATGAGCACTATGTAAATGTTAAGTAGAACAAAATAGAAAATGTAGTGTTTTGAATCGGCTCATAAATGTATTAGGCTTCTTGTATTCCATACACACAAAAGTTATATTTAGGACTTGCAGCAAAAATGTAAAAGTGAAAACTTACCTCTTTTCCTAATTTTATAGCTGCGTTAGTCATTATAATGCTTCACATTGTGATATATCCAATGAGAAGGGACCTTTCCCAGTTATCTATTACTGTGCAACAAACTATCCCCAACCTTAGTGGCTCAAATCAACAAGCATTTTATGGCCGCTCATGATTCTGTGGGTTGCCTGGCCTCAGTTAGGCAACTCCTGTGCTCCCATGGTCCATGGGGGGCTGCAGTCCTAAGGAAGCTCAACTGGGTGGAATGCTGAAGACGGGCCCTTGCATAGTTTGTGCTGGCTGTTGGCTGGCTGCCCAGACAGGGTCAGCTGGAGCATCGGTGTCTCCCACTGGCCTCTACGCAGCTGTGGACTCCTCAGACTGTGCTGTCTGGGAACATTCCTAGCAGGCAAACCCCGGCGTTCAAACAGCGTGCTATGCTTCTGCTTGCACTGTGCCTGATATGTCTCATCGGTTGAAGCAAGTCATGAGACCAAGCCTAGGCTCAATGTGGGAAGGGTCTATATAGCAAGAATAATAAAGGGGCTGTAAAAGAGGAGCCACCATCGTAACAGTCCACCATGGAGCTATAACCAGCTTTGCAAATATCCTCAGATCCCAGAGTGGCACCAAAACAGAAGAGACCCTTGCCACCACTGACAGTGCCATCATGGCAAAGAACTGGAATAGAAAGTGGCAGGAATTTTATAAAGTCATTAGCCAGGTACAAAGGATCTCAGTGATGACCTATGTGATATGACAGTTGAGAACAAGTGGGACGCTAGTGACTAAAAAAGAATAAGACCCTCCCACCCACAGTACTCTATAGCCCTTCCTGTGCCCCTTAGGAATACATTCAGCTGCAAGTAGCCTAAAAGAAAACTTTAGGGACTTATAAAATAGGCATTTGTTTTTCTCACGTTATAGGAGATCCAAACATAGGTGATTACTCAAATTGGTTCTACAGTTCAATAACGTGTCTGCGTTTTTTTCCCTTTCCTCATGGCCACAGGTTGCTGCTCCCACTCCAGGCAGCACATCTGAAGTCAAAGCAGGGAGAAGAAGGGAGGGAGGAGCCAGCATGAGCTCATGTGGAGGCGAAAGCTTTCCTAGGAAGTGCCGGCTGCCTTCCTCTTCCTCCCGTTGGTCGGAACTGGTTACCCGGCTGCAAAGGAGGCAGACAAAGGGAGTGTTAAGCTGGGCGCTTCGCTGCCCAGTGTATGAGCATTTTGTTAACAGGGAAGTGGGTGAGTTATGTCGGTTAATAACAGTGTCTGTTATAACCTTGAAGTATAGAAATGACCCCAGACCAGGAGGGAACCCTGAAGGCATCTATAGTCATGGTGGAATGGGATCTTGAAATCTAGATCGTTATTCTGAAGAAAAACAAAGTTATGTGCAGCTGCTATGATTAGATAATGCCTCTAAAGGGTTAGTCCCTGGCACATAGCAAGTGCTAGTAAATGTTAGCTGTTGTGGTAAAGATGATGTAAGAGTGGTGGAGATGAAGCTATTAATTATTATAATAATTGGCATGAGGTAAATTAAAGTTTATCCATTCGCCCAACAAAAACTGACTGTGCTTTTTCTTTATACAAGAATCTTTACAATTCAAATCCCAGGAAGCAAAGAGTTGAATGGCTGATTCACGTAATCAGGTTAAAATACACACATTTATTTTGGATACAGCGTTAAGAAAAGGGGTAAGTACCTTGGGAAGACATTCCTAATCATTCCAAATGCAATTCATTCTCTTTAAGAATAAACTATTGGTATGGGAAACATTGTGACTTCAATAAAACTGTTGCATTAATAATTTCAGTAAAAATAGCAGGAAACTTTTGACTGAAGCAAGGAAATGCAGACACAAAATAGAACTGAGGCAAGCAGGACTATTACTGTTAAAAATTTGGCAGTTTTTTGTTGTCTTGCCCTGGTTTTGTTTGACTTGGTTTGGGTTTTAGAGTCGGCAAAAGATTAAAGTTGATATAGAAAACCACACATAAAAAGATCCTCCGCCAAAATGCCTTCGCTGTGGGGTCGCGCCTGCTCTTTGTAACCAGAAAGGACACAGGTTTACTGCTAAGCCCAGGCAGGTTTGCGGGCCAGCTCTAAGGGCCCAGAACGAAAATGTTGAAGAAAAATCAAGACAGGTAACATAAGCCCAAAGACGTGCACGGCAGTTCCTGGGAGGTAAGAGAAGGAAATGGGGAGAAGAGAACGGGGGTGAGAGCTGAGAGGGGCTCATAAAATAGATTTCACGAAGGGACACGGGACTGATTGTTTGGAAACTAGTCAAGGAAACAACAGATTGAAGGTACACACACGTTACTGAGAACAAGATTAAAAATGCTTCCTTAGAAGAGAGAGCTTCATCTTAAGTCTCCCAAAAGAGAAAGGGAAGGAAGGGAAAGGAATGGAAGCAAAAGAGAGAGGAGGGGCCAGGGAGGGAGGGAGGCGTCCATGAAGGGAAAACCGAGGAAGGTGAGAGACAAGGCGAGGATGATAGGGCCTGAGCCTCAGAGAGGAAGAATGTAGGAAACAGCACACTGCCGGGCAAGGGGGCCTGCGACGCCCAGGCTGGCGTTCAGGGGAACATTTGAGACTCTTTAAAATCACGAAATATGTCATCATCAGAGAGATGCAGATTAAAACCACAATGAGGTATCACTTCACACCTGTCAGAACGTCCACCATCAACAAATCAGCAAACGACATGCGCTGGCGAGGGTGTGGGGAAAGGGGGGCCCTAGGACACTGCTGGTGGGAATGCAGACTGGGGCAGCCACTGCGGAAAACAGCATGGAGGTTCCTCAAAAGATTAAAAATGGAGTTTCCTTTTGACCCAGTGATCCCACTTCTAGGAATGTATCCTAAGAATCCTGAAACACTCATCAGAAAGGATACATGCCCCCCTATGTTCACAGCAGCACAGTTTACAATAGCTAAGATCTGGAAACAGCCCAAGTGCCCATCAGTAGCTGAGTGGATAAAAAAGCTGTGGGACATTCACACCATGGAATACCATGCAGCTGTAAAGAAGAAGGATCTCGTACCCTTTGGGACAGTATGGAAGGACCTGGAGAATATTATGCTAAGTGAAATAAGCCAGGTAGAGAAAGACAAACATCACATGATCTTGCTTATATGTAGAATCTAAAGAACTTAATAAACCGATGAACATAAATGCTTCAATGACATGGAAGCATGGGTCAGACCGACAAATATCAGACGGACGGAGGGGGGCAGGTGTGTGGAGGGGGAGAGATTAACCAAAGAACGTATATGCATATATACACAACCCAAGGACACGGACAATGGTGGGGAGAGGGACTGGGGAGGGGGGTGGGACGGGGTGGAATGTGTCATTGGGGAGAAAAAGGGACATCTGTCATATTTTGAACAAAAATAAAAATAAAATAAATAAAATAAAATCACAAAATATGGTAAAAAGAATAATTTAAAGGTGTGATCCATGTTAATGTTAATATTATGTAAAAATTATGTCTAAGAGCTAGAGATAATCTGCACTACTCAGAAGAAAAACTGTGTAAACTTTGCTATAGGAAGTGAAGACAAGTCAGTTGTTAAATGTAGTTGTTCAAAAATGTAAGGTCAGCCCGGCTGGCATGGCTCAGCGGTTGAGCATCGACCTAGGATCCAGGAGATCGTGGTTCAGTTCCTGGTCAGGGCACATGCCTGGGTTGGGGGCTAGATCCCCAATAGGAGGCGTGCAGGAGGCAGCCGATCAATGACTCTCTCATCATGGATGTTTCTGTCTCTCTCTTCCTCTCCCTTCCTCTCTCTGAAGTCAATAAAGACATATTTAAAAACAAAAGCAAAAACAAAAAACAAAAATATAAGATGAGGTAAGGAAGATATAAGGTCATTAATAAGAATTAGGAAAGAGAATAATCAGATTTCAAATTTAACATCTCTTTGTTTTTGTTATTGTTAATCCTCACCTGAGGATATTTTTTCCACTGATTTTTAGAGCGTGGAAGGGAGGGGGGGAGAGAGAGAGAGAGAGAAACATCGATGTGAGAGAGACATATGGATTGGTTTCCTCCCACACAGGCCCAAACGGGGACGGGGAAGGAACTTGCCACCCAGGTAGGTTCCCTTGATGGGAAATGGGACCCACGAACCTACTGTGCACAGTAGATGCTCTACTACTGAGCCACACCCATCAAGCCTTAATTAAGCACCTACTATGACTCAGGTCTGTGCTGGGACACACACATATGGAAAGGACTGGCATGTGTCTTGGAAAATGATAGACTTGGGAGTAAGCTAAAAGTAGCCTTTGAAGCATCAAATATTTAGAATCAATCTGAAAGAGAATGGAATTAAAGGATGTCAAGTAATATATAATATTGTATATTATAATATAATATGTAAATATATATGTATATATATAGTCTGGAACATAGCTACAGAAAAGAAAAGTGGGCCAGCAGAATTAATGTGGGAAAGAGGAGAAGCACTCTGGCAGGTTCTACCCAGCCTATAACCCTTCTTCAGGGACAAAATCTGAAGGAGTTTTTTAACCTTGAAATTATGGGAACAACAAAAGGAACAGTCAACAGCAAATGACTCAAACTACAATGTACGTCATGAGGACAAAGGATATTTTTATATATTTATATTTATATACAAAAACATATATTAGTATCTAAAAATTACAGAGTGGGTTTCAGTGCCTGTCTTCAGTTTCCCTTCACTAAGAGGCTTCTGGGGAGAATTTTAAGGCCTGCCTGGGGCACAGCTCCTCTTGCAGAACACTCTGGATTTGCCTCCTCTCTGTGTCTGCCCATCCTCTCTGATGTGCCCCGAGCTAGTGTCCCCACACAGCCGTTCTGGAATCATTATGTCTATATCCTAACCATTATTTTCTACATTTTAATGAGAGTGTTACACAAGTCGATGATATCTCTGCACCATTATTGATTGTCAGCATTTGATCACAAACATTTATGTCTTCCCAAAGAACTAAATACCAGAATGAAACTATAATTGATATGCTCCTCAGAGCAAATAATTAAAAGCATTATGTGTCATCATAAATGCTTTTAGGTGTCATGAAAACAAAGCAATAAATTTTACCCAGGTATTTTGGATGCAAATAAATATTAAGGCAACTATAATTCATGCTTCAGTACAGAATAAGGGAGAGTAAAAAGTTCACCAAACTGTGACATAGTTATTGAACCGTATCAAAAACCCATATCTATTTTTCCCTCCCACGATTTTTATTTCTTCTGCCTGTTAGTAGCAAAGTCTGAGGAAAATAATAAATTACTTTAAAGAAATGAAAATGATATGACACTTTTGTCTCTCCAATGCTTAGTAAAAGCCCTTAGCCTGCTTACTATTCCATAGGTGGAAATGGCAAGTTAAATATTTCTGTTGCCCATGAGTGAAGTTAAAAATTCAAAACCAGTAGCTAAGAATGATGAACCAAGCCTACACGGGTATGATTTTTTTTAAGTATCAATAAAATTAATTGTATATAAAAATAAAAATTTAGACAAAAATATAAATAAATGAAACAGATCTCTTATAACACTATAGTATTTGGCAATTTGTCCTATTAAATTCCAGTTTACCCCAGAACGTATGTATGTATGTGTATATATTTTCTCTGTATCTAGAACAATACATTTATAAAATGCCCTGGAATAGATATATTTTATGGTGACTGAAAGTTTAAGCATGGAGCCAATTCTAGAGGTATTTACAAAATGTTTGTGGGGGTAGCCCTGAGAATACTGCTTGGTATCCCAGGGCCCAGCTTCATGGGTTGTTACATCGATGTGATTTATGTGGTCCGGTGCAACCTGGCTCCAGACTTGGTTCCCTCCGCTGTGTAATTGGTCAGGGGGCTGAGATCTGCCAGCTCCCTATTCAGTTTGGTAAACACGGGCTTGCCTATCACCCTCCTTTGTGCTTTTTCAAAGAACAGTTGCCACCTTATCTGGTAACAGCTTTTTTTATGAGTGCTACTCATATGAAATAATCTTTCACCAATGAAGCCACTATTTCCTTAGCACCAGAGAGACATTTATCTTGCCACTAATGGATAATTAATTTTAAAAATGTATATTATGACACAATTAGAAAAAAGAGAAAGAGGCAAGCTGGACAATGGGACTAAATGTCCCTTCCTCAAATTGACTCCTATTTAGTTCTTCCAATGTCATCCCAAACACAGATAACTTTTCTTTCATGAATTGTTCTCCTGAATGATTTATATGTGTCGTGTTATCTGAGGCTCTCTCCAGGTCCCCTGGTGGATTTAGCCAGCCATCAGCTGCATAATTGTTAATTTTAACACTATAAAAGGTTCTGATGCAGAGGAGATAAGGTGTTGGCAGAAGAATTAATTGAAATGTATCTCCCAATCACACTAGGCTCCTACTAGGTTTCCCACACACACACACACACACACACACACAAATTATACTTTAGATTTAAGGTTAAAATAAATTTACATCTTTGCCACTCATCAAGCTTTGGGTCTAGTTGTGAATGGAAATGTTCACTGTTTCTGATGCTCATGAAGGTTTGTCACCCTGAAAACAATTCCGGGGACTGTACAGGCCACAGTCCAATGCACATTTTCATAGGTAGGGCTGCTCCTGCGGTCAAAGGCAGACCAGAGATAGGGTGGGGTGGGAGGTTATGGGAAAGGAAGTGAGGGGGAGAAGACAAAGGAGGAAGACTGGGAAGAAATAAAATAACATGGGTGATTTATTACTAAATCTGTAACCCTCCTTTTATACCTCTCAACACTAATTATATTTTTCCCGGCTTCCTGTGCAGCCCAGGAAAGCAATATAAGTTAGTATGGGCAACATGTTAGCACCTACATTTCCTTTCTAAAATGTGAATGTACATGAGATGGTCTAAAAAGGCCTTTGGGACAATTATATTTAGATATTTGAGGTCATAAAAAGCAAAAGCCTGTTAAGTATAAGTTATTAGTCATTTTTAGTTTACAGTCTACACATTTATGTGCTTCTGGATACTCCTTTCTGTCAATCAAGCAGCGAATTTGTATTTATGATGGGCTAAGCCATGGAGCTCAGAGATGGGAGTAAAAACATTTCAAAAGAAGCTCATCCTATTCATTCATTCACTCGGCACTCATTTCATTCAGCAAACATTTCCTTAGCACCTAGTAAGTGCCTGGGAAGCCCAGACAGGGACATCAGAAATATTTTAAAAGCACATTTCGCATTGTTGCAAATGAAAATGCCAGCAGACTTTACAAATTTCAGGTATATTTTCCTACATACTCAAACTTTCACCAGTGCCCGTTTCTGCCCAACTTGCAGTTCTAAATTGGCATACCCATTCTTGCAGGCTGTAGCCAGATCCTCAACATAGTAAGGAAGAGCTTTCAAAGCCCCCTTCCCTATGGCTGAACTCAACCAGTCCACCTAGTTTGTTTTTCTTAAACATGAATGGCAGAAACTGCGAAGTAGGGGAGGGTATTATCACTTAAATGACATTTATCACTTAGTACAGTGCTAAACACATCACTTTCATATTGGGTATTGAGTCTTCAGCAAACAAAAAGAGCATGCTTAACTCTCTCTTTCTCTCTCTCTCTCTTTTTTTTTCTCTTCCCACACAGCAGATTCAAGGATTATGTGCCTATAATTTTAGGACACAAAAGCTCAGCTTCTTAAAGCCAAAAGAAATGCCAACTGATCTGTGAACGTGCTTATACATTACGTATTGTATTAAGACATAAGAGTGTCATCCAAGGCTTTCTCCAGTAAAGCTCAAAGATGGCCTGTTGGGGTCAGGAATGGGGAACGTTTACTCATTGCTATTGGTAGACTATCATTTTCTGTTCACTGCAATTTGTGTCTTTAATTGCATTTTCTTTGGAAAGCTCAATGACGGTACTTAGATCTATAGACAGAATTACAATGCAACAATTGAGAACTAATGATTTTCTAAGCCAGAGATATTGGGTATTTAATTTTGCTTTTTAATCCACGCTATGGTGGGCTCTTATGAATACAATAGAGAAGAGTTATGTCCTAATCAGTTTATAAGACAGTATGGAGGAAATGCAGAGCAGACCAACCAGATGTATAAATACAACAATACAAAGAAACCTAATCTACTGCAAAGCTATAACTTAATCCTTCTGTAACACAGGGTATTGAAAAGTGGCTTATACATAGCTCCAGAACGCATAAACTGAACTTTACAGGCTCAGCTAAGTTTAAAATCTTTAATTCTAACTTACAGTTTATACAAATTATTACTTAATTTGTACATAAAGAAAAAATCATAGGTTATACCTAAAGAAGAGATTGTTTATAAGTCATAACTTAAATATTTAAAAATAGTGCAAGGCCAAGTTCTGAACATCAGCGAGGGTGAAAGCAATTTGCCTAAGTGTTGGGATCTGTGTGCCTACGCAGGTTTGCCTAACAAAGGGTAAAGGTGAACGAATATGTGAAATAGTAAAAAGTCGCCTTTCGCTATTTCATTTCATTATTCGATGTGAATAACAATGATAAAAGATAGCCAAGTTTATATTTATAAAATAATATCTACAGAGCCAAATAACCTTGTAACCAACGGGAATAACTTTTGACTCCTTTCTTTTTAAGAAGAATGAGAAGCTGAGCGAGTGAACACAATGAGACTTTAAAATAGGAGCACAAAACACAGAGAATTTTGCTGTATTTTTATGGCACACCTTTGCCGGTGAGCTTCTGCGTGCCCGCCCCTTGTCTCCGCTGGTGCTTCTCACGCTTCGCTCGGCCTCTCCTGACCGGCCTCCCCTTGTTAGCCTCCCCTTCTTCTTTTCTTCCTTTGACCCTCTTCCCGGCCCAGAGCTGAGTTGTAACCAGCACCGCCTCATTAGCTTTCAGCAGCACTGCGATTTTTCCGAACATACCAGAAACACATGGAGAAAGAGGAGCGGCCCAGGAGAACCAGCTTCTGAGCTGCACCTTCCCCCCCCTGTGCCCTTTCCCAGGGCCCCTAATCAAGGCAGCCTGGGTGTGTGTTACAAGAGCACTCCCTGGGACACGTCTATTGTGCATACATTAGACTTACCTGATCAATAATGTTGTACCTAATGGAAGCCAATTGTATGAAAGTCAAGTACCCCAGCTGTTGTGTGGGTTTCATTACATTACTGAATAATGTAATAGAAGAAAAACTTCTCATATGGAGTAAAACATAAATATCAACTGCATCAGAAATAGATTCTGGCTATAAAAGTGGAGACAGACATATATATCACACATTGGGATAAAATGGTCATGTGTTTATGACGGTGGTAAAGGAGGCGATGGGTAAGGACTTTGGTCTCTGCAGATCATGGTCATGTCCTGTGTTCTATGTTCAGTACATATGTGTCTCCTGACACATTTTTAATCTCTCCATATCAAATCTAAATATACCATCGGTTTACCAGGGGTTTCGTTTGATATCTTTATACGTGTATGTGTTTCAGAAACCATCTGCCTTGCATCCTTATTTGCTCATAATACTCTTCTGAGCAATCTAAAGAGAGAACTCAATGTCATCGCATTAAGAAAATATAAAACAGTGACAACTGATACACCAAAATGATCTGACAAAATTTGAATCAAGAAAGTAAGATGATTAAACTGTATAATTTATGTGTTTTTTTAAATCTCAAAAACCCACATAGAAATTGATAAAGGGGGGGTATAAATTCAAGATGTGGCAAGGTATGCAAATCACTTTACCAAAAGTTGTTTGTAGAATGTAGCTGTTATTGAGTCTCAAAAATAATACAGCAATAATAATTGAAAACTAATTAAAGTGGCTATAGGATGGCAAAGTACATAATATTTGGGATGTGAATAGACAAAATAATTTTATCAGCCACTGAGAGATATAAAATTTTAAATGGGAAAAGAACTGTTATTTCAGACAATTTCTTGGCTTTCATCTCCAGTCCCACTTCTCCTCCAAACAAACCACATCATCATCATCATCATCATCATAATACATATATACACATACCCTAGAATAAATAAAAATAAATTATAATACTTAATCATTTATAAGCAAAATTATCCTCTTCTTGCAAAAAAAGCACACAAAAACTACTACTTATTTGAGTCAAAATAATACCACTGGTACCAGGGAAAATGTTGAGTTTTGACCATGAGAAAAATTCTTCAGCATTACAAAAATCTGCAGATAGCCATTGCTAGAAGTCTGAAAGTGGGACTGTTATAAGAAGTTATTTAGGGGAGCTCAACTTTAGAAAAACTATCTGAGTATCTTTTTAAATTCTTCGGTCTCCTCACCCTTATATGTCTTCAGTGCAATAGAAAGAAAGCCCTTGGTATGCATACCTTGAGTTGAATCTGAGATGAATTTCCCTTGCAGATCAATATACGGCAGTGTATTAGTCTGCTAGGGTTGCTATAACAAAATACCATAGACTGGGTGACTTAAACAACAGCCATTTATTTCTCACAGTTCTGGAGCCTGGAAAATCCAAGATCAAAGTGCCAGTTGATTGGGTGTCTGATAAGAGCTCTTTTCCTGGCTTGTAGATGACGGCCTTCCTGCTGAATTCTCACATGGCGGGTGGAGAGAAGGTCTTCTTCTTATCAAGGAACTAACCCCAACATTGGACTTCTACCCTCAAGACCTCATCTAAACCTAATTACCTACCAAAGGCCTTATCTCCAAATACCGTCACACTGAAAATTAAGGCTTCAACATATGAATTTGGGGAAGACCCAAACACTCAGTCTGTAACAGGCAGCTACTATTATTATTGCTGTAAATGTTGCTGAGAACCAGAATTTGGAGAACCAAAAGCAAAAACAATGGAATGTCTTTCAATATTTGCCTAGGAGTAGATTCTAGAGCTGAGATGAGCCTATCGGTAGGGGATTCAGTGGCCTAAGCTTCAAGTAAAAGGAATGGAAGCACAGGAAGTAAATGGGCCCATATGCTTATTAGAACCAGTGCATAATTTTTTGAGTAAAAAGACATCTGGGGTTTTTGCCCAAACTTTTAGGCATTTAACATTCTAAGGAGCAAAAAACTTACCCATCTAGAAAATAGGAGAAAGATAATTGGTTCACATGTCACAATTATCATAACAAAACTTACTACATATGGCAACAGGATTTTTTCATTATAACTTTCAGAGAAGCCGAAAGCTTTCAGGCCATTCTTATGAGTAGCCAGATGTGCTGTCGCATGCTGCAATCAAGCAAAAAACTAAGCCCTTTGGGTGAGGGGACAGTGTGAATGTTCTCTGCAGCAGACACCTTTTCCTGTACCAAATCACCACGGAAACACTGTTGCATACCCCTTCCCGCCATGTGTCACACTTTCCTCTGAACCACGTGAGTGTTAACAGATTGAGCTTTTTAAAAAGTGCTTCCCCATAACCAGACACTTCAAATTGCCTATTGATTATGGATCGCGCATTTCTCTTTCTCTAACTTTCTGTAGGTCGCATTACACGAACAATTTTAGATGGCAAGCGCATTAGGAAAAACTTCACATTTTACTGTTTCTCTCTGACCTAACTCAGCCCTTTTAGCTGAGCAAAGCTGGACTAACCAAGAGCACCTTTCCCTTTTCCTGGCTTAGCCCTGAACTATTTGCCAGACCATCTTCATACTCTACACCCCGACTTGCTCTTAAGGCCATGTTCTAACCTCAAAACTCATTCTCTCTTTTGTGGCTTTTCTCATGAGATCAGGCCCTGCTTTCCCACACCTGACCTTGGCACCCTTTTAGATTTTCATTCGTATTGTCCTTAGGTCACCTGGCATCTGAGACCCAGGACACCCTGTTTCAGTGCATTTCAACCCCTCGCTCCACCCTATTATTTATTAAATCTATAATGAATTCCAGTTGCTGATCAGCCTTTGGTGGCTATTAGTATCAATGTTGTTGTAAATGTGCCTCCTGCCAGGTTTAAAGGAATCTGTCGAAAGCTACAGCACACTTCCAATGCTACCAGTCATAGCTTAGTTAAGCATGCTCAGAGTCTACTGATTTGCAGTTAATAGATCAATCCACACTGCTTAAAATTTACCTCTATGACACCTCTTTTCAAAAAGAGCTTTAAAAATTAATGTCATAAAATTTCAAGTTGCTTTTCAACAATTACTTTTTAGCATTTTTTTCCCTTTAATTGCTCATATAAAATACACACACACACACACATACATTTACACAGAATTGTCCTTAAAAGATGCTCAGTGATCACTTACTGTCCACTTCCTATAGCTTTATTGCTACAATCGTTAAAGTAACAAGGACTGCACTGTTCGAATGCCACCTTAAGCTACAGAGTTTCAAGCAATGGTTTCAGGAATTTTTGCTTCTAAAGATGGAAATGGTTTTTATTTTTTCCTCCTCAAAGGTACACTGTATATTTATGTAACATCTCAAGTTTTTTCTTTTTTTAACTTTTCCCTGGAAGTAAACAGGAAACAACACCGATTCTAAGCATAACTTAATAAATCATCACACAAAAAACACACCTGTGTAACACCATAGTGTTCAAGAAATAAAATATTACTATCACCAGCACCCCTAAAAGCCCTCATTGTATCCTCCCAATCAATACCCTCTCCCACCTCCCACAGTTTTCATTTTTTACACCATATCTTAACTTTTTAAATTTCCTATACACAAAAACAAATAGCATGGGATTTTCTGTGTATGAATTTTTTGTGATTGAACACTTCTGCTCAATATTATGTTTGTAACATTCATCCAAGTTTTGCCTGTATCAGCAGTTAGTTCTTTTGCACTGCTGTGTGGGATTCTATTTTATAAACAGATCATGATTTACTTCAATCTACTGTTGGTGAACATTTGCATTATTTCTGTTTTGAACTATTACAAATAATGCTACTATAAAATTCATAAAGATGTCTTTTAGTGAACATATATTTATTTTTGTTGAGTAAATACTTAAAAGAGAAATTGCTGAGTCACATGGTAGATAGATGCTCAACTTTAATAGATTCTACCAACATTTTTCCACGTAGTTGAATCCATTTACAATCTTTCTAGGGAGAGTGGGAGTTCCAGAAGGTTGTATCCTCTTTGACACTCCGTAACTCAGTCTTTTAAATGCTAGCAGTCGGGGTAAGTGTGCAGTGGTACCTCATTGTCACTTTTAATTTGTATTTCCCTGAGCTATTGACTTTGAATACCTTTCTATATATGTATTGGCCTTTTCGATTTCCCCCTGTGTGAAAGTACCTCAAGTTTCTTTGCCCAAGTGAAGATCGGAGGATACCACTTAGATCGAAGAATCCTTTCATTTGGTTTCAATGACATCGAATGAGCCCTGCTTCCTAATAAACCCAGGTGGGAATATTATGTAATTATCTCAGACAATTGAGCATTACCCAAAGAAATTGTTTAAATTATTGGCCAAATGTCTAAAATGGATTAGACAACCTAGGAGTAAGAGTTCATTAGGAAAACTAGATTGATTTTAAATAAAATATAGAAACTATATTTTTTTCATACCACTGTGTTGTAGAGTAGGTAAATTTGTGTCCCTGTCACAAATTCCAAAATATTTCACCTTGTATTAATTTTGGAACATAGGTTTTAAAGTAATTACCCACACACTTTTGGATTAAAAAGTAAGCTGTTTGTTTTGTTTGTTTGTTTTTAAGCCTGTGATCCTCAAAACACTACATTAATCTCCTGGTTTATACCAATCTTCATTTCCTGTAAGTTTTACAGTAATGGTATTCTGCATAGACTTGCATTTTTAATAAGTATGATGTCAGCACATAAAAATAGAATTAAACTTTATCAGATTTTACGGATTCTGAGTTTATAGATCAATCCACTATTTAAAATTTACCTCTGGCCCGGCCGGGCGTGGCTCAGCAGTTGAGTGTCGACCTGGGATCCAGGTGATCAGGGTTCAATTCCCGGTCAGGGCACATGCCCAGGTTGAGGGCTTGATCAATGACTCTCTCATCATTGATGTTTCTATCTCTCTCTCTCCCTCTCCTTTCCTCTCTCTGAAATCAATAAAGATATTTTAAAAATTAAAAATTAAAAAAAAATAAATAAAATAAAATTTACCTCTGTAGCCATCTTTTTTTTCCCAAAAAGACCTTCAAAAATTAACATTGTAAATAAAATTTCAAGGTCCCATTTCAACCAATGTGTTTAGCATGTTGGGGCTTTAACTGCTAATATGCAAACATGTCCACACATATAAAGAATTGTTTGGCTTTAATATTCCTCAAAGGATGTGTGGAAGAATGTCTTCCTGAGGCTCTATTAATAGGCTCCGGTGGGCAGGCAGTTCTCATAAAGGTTAGAAGTGCTGGCTTTGCAGTCAGACATGAAGCCTTCACGTAACAGCTCCATCCATACTAACCGTGCTGCTCAGGTGATACATGAGGTCCATTCATTTTCTCTCTCTGTCTCATTTTTCTCATCTGCCAAATCAGAACAATAATTTTCAACCTCATTGAGCTGTTGAGTGAATTAAATGTAATTGGTGCTTGTGCAGGTTCCAGGGCCTGAGGCTCAGCTGTAGCCACATGGTAAATGGTCGGTGTATTAGTTTCCTACTTCTGCTGTAACAAATTGCCACAAACTCACACAAACAGTACAAATGTATTATCTTACCATTCTGGAGGTGGGAAGTCTGAGATGAGTTTTCTGGGCTCAGATCAAGCTGTTAGCAGGGCTGCATTCCTTCTGGAGGCCCAGGGGAAGTGTCTGCTTCCTTGCCTTTTCTAGCTTCTAGAAGTCACCTGCATTCCTTGACTCTTGTCCCTGAATCACTCCAACTTCTGCTTTTGTGGTCACATCTTCTCTGACTCTGACCTTCCTGCTTCCTTCTTAGAACTGCTGAGATAACATTGGGCCCACTCAGATAATCCAGGATAACCTCTTCATCTCAAAATCCTTAACTTAATCCCAGCTGCAAAACTCCTTTTGCCATGGAAGGTGACAGCCACGGGTCCAGGCGTTAGATGTTGGACATTGTTGGGGCCGTTATTCAGCCTCCCACAGTCACAATTATGACTATGGTCGCCGTTGGCTAATCTGCTGTATTACAGAAGTTACCTCTTTGGTTTTCTTCCTTTTTGTTTCTGTATTAGAAGGATAGAATGCAAACATTACCCTCACCTCCTGGGAAGTCTGTCTTCAAGAAATGAAGAACTAGTCTTTTGGTTTTCAGTGATTCAGGCTCTGGTCCTAATGAACATCAACATTTATTGTGGATGATCACAAGGAAGAACAGAGTTGGGGCAGGATTTGAGTGCCTTTGGCAAGCTGGTAAGCAGAGAGCAACGACCACAATTTAGGGGGAGATAGTGGGCTGCAGGAAGGAGACAGATTTATGAGCACAGCCTTTAGGAACATGGTCCCCAGGTAAGTCTGTTATTTACCTAATGCAGCTCAGCTCTAAACCGCGCTGCTACGTCTTACCTATGATGCTGAAACTAGGATTCTGCAAATTTCATTTCCCAGACTGTTTTGTCATCTGGTATCCTTGCTGTGTTCTGTCAATAGGAGGCCTAGGGGCACATCAAAAGATCAAAGAAGGAAAGAAAAATACCCCCCCACACACACTTTTATTGGTATTGTCAGCATGACCCTAGCAACAGCAGTTGGCTTCAGCTTCTATCTCCTTTATATGCAACCAGAACCAGCCTCGTCATTCCAGAAATAGCAGGGCAGACAAGAGGTACCCCTACTGAGAAGTCTCAGAGCCAACTGGTTAGACCGTCCTCGGCCTTCTAGATTCTGGGACTCCATTTTTCTTTTCTTTTTCTTGTTGTAGGAGTGGTAGTGGCTTTGGTAGTTAGCATCTCTGGTCCCTCAACGATTCCTGTTTGCTCTTTCAGTCTCTCGTTATCTGGGTAACAAATTCCATGTCAATAGTCCCTTCTATTTAAAAAACCTAGTGTAGTTTCTGTTTTCCTGATGGGATCTGCCTTCACTCACATTCCTGAGTCCAGGGATAGATACCATAGTTTTCTCAGATGCCTGAGTCCTAGACACACCATGGAAACCACAGAGGACCCCTGAATCTGAAAGGTCGAGTGGCACTGCATAGCACCCAGGAATCTGATGAGACACCCACTACAACTGATGTTAAGTGTCCTGTCATCCTGGCTGCTTTCAAAGCCTAGAACAAGTTTATTCATGGAAAACAGAGAGCAGCTGTCCTTACACCCTGAGAATGCGAACTGAGGTTAAAACTAACTGTGTTATTATAAGAAACCATTTCTGCCCACGAACACACTTTCTTGCTTCTGAGTTCTCCGGAAAATCACAAATATGCCCAAGTTCCCCAAATTTGTAATCCATTTCTAAAAGAATAGGAATTTAAGGCTTTCGTTTCAAGAACTAATCTTCCTCCAGGCTGCTACTTTTTTAATTCTTATTTTCCCTTGTCCTCAATTTAGAAAGCATGCAAGTGTGTTTTGTCCAGCTAAGTTTGAAGCATCTTTATATGTTATATTAAATCATTTTAGACACAGAATAAAGTTCTTAATTTATTAGCTCTTCAATTAACTTTACATCTAATCTATTAACAAATATTATCCACTTAATTTTCTGTATATCTTTCAAATCATTCACTTCAGACCATCCGCATACGCACCCTAGTGCAGACCATCTGGCTAATTCATAGACCTCCAATTTCCCCTCAGCTTCACAGTCAGAGCCATCTTTTTAAAGACAAATTTGATTTAACTTAGACAGGTGCTAATGGCCACGGGTTGTGTACCAGTCTCTTTAAGTGGCTGACCTAAGGCTCTCTGTGATCTCTTCCCTCCCTCTCCAACCCCATTTCTATCTCTTTTCTGCCCTAAATTCTGGCCATACTGGACTTTTATGAGTTCCTCAAACCCCTAGAGCTATCACTTTTCCTTGTACTTTTAACATGTTTTTACTACTTTCTAGAACTTTCTTATATCACCCGTTTTTCAACTGTTTTCTTCTTTTTTTTAAAACCCTCACCCAAGGATATTTTTCTATTGATTTTTAGAGAGAGTGGAAGGGAGGGAGGGAGAGGGAGAGAGAGAACGTGCCCTTGAGGGGGATTCGAACCCAAGACCCTTAGGTCCAAGGACCTGATTCGGCCAGGGCTTAACTGACTCTTTTCAGTTAACTCTTTTAATTTACTTATTTAATATGTTTTTATTTGATTTCGGAGGGAGGAAGGGAGAGGAAGAGAAACACAGAAACATCGATGATGAGAGAGTCATTGATCTGATCGCCTGCCTCCTTCATGCCCCTGTGCAACCTGGATATGTGCCCTGACCGGAATCGAACCCGTGACATCCTATTCACAGGTCGATGGTCAACCACTGAGCCACGCTGGCCGTGCTCTTTTCAGTTAACTCTTATTCATCCTACAAGTTTCAGCAGGGAAACCTTCTTTGAAAGATCCTCTAGCCGGGCCATTGTGGCCGAGTAGTTGAGCATCGACCTAGGATCCAGGAGATCGAGGTTCGATTCCTGGTCAGGGCACGTGCCCGGGTTGCGGGCTCCATCCCCAGCAGGGGGCATGCAGAAAGCAACCGATCAATGACTCTCTCATCATTGGTGTTTCTATATCTCTCTCTCTCCCTCTCCCTTCCTCTCTCTGAAATCAATAAAGACATATTTTAAAAAATAATAATAAAATAATAAAATAAAATAATAAAATAAAATAAAATAAAATAAAATAAAATAAAATAAAATAAAATAAATAAAATGAAAGATCCTCTATCCCACTACAATTGGTTAAAAGATCCCGACATATCTCTGGAGTGTTCTGTGCTTTCTCTTTCATGAAAGCCATTACTCTTGTTATTATTTGTTTAAATGTCTACTACTTTCATGAAAGCAGGGGTTATGTCTACCATGTTCACTGTTCCTAACACAATGCTTCACACTTAGTAGATAATCAATAAATATTTACTGAATTAATGAAGAAATGATGACTCTAAATATGCCATTTATAATCATAGGATTTTTAGAGCAGGAAAAATATCTCTAGAGATGACCAAATCCAATCCTTTTATCAATAAAGAAGTTAAATAGTTTGTTTAAGAAAAGTCATATAAGTTCCTCACAGTTATGAGGTGTTTTAAGCATAGTGAGTAAATAAATGAGTGAGAGAATATGGCAGAGGAATATCTAATATCTACCTCTAGTTTTAAAATATTATCCTTGGAGATTTCATATAATTCCATGGACATTGATCAATTACACCAGCTCTAAAAAAATAATTACATCAACTAATAATTTAGGTTTTTATAGCTTTTTATAAATTATATGTCAGCTTTTCACAGGCAAATATTCCTTCTTAAGCTAATTCTCAATACATTCAATCATAATATTTTTAATATTTAAGCAGAATTTCTTGTCTCATATAATAAGGTCTGTATTTCCTCTTTGCATTCTTTCATGCCATGGTAATAGTTCTCTCTTTTTTTTATTTTTTTATCTAATAATATCTTCCTCCCCATTTACGGAAAATGCCTGAATAACTCACCCAATAGTGGGGATAGACTTATACATATACACCATTCTCTTTTAGCCCTTTCCCAGTTGGCAAGTAATTTAATATAAGTAATTAAAATGCTAGACTAGAAAATATTCTCTTAGTACAAAAGTAGCTGAGGAGGAACAGAAGTACAAAAAGACATGAGACATATAGAAAATAAAAAGTATATTGGCAGGCAAATCCAAGTATATAATTTATAACATTACATTTTAATTGGTTAAATTGTCTAATCAAAAGACAGAGATTATCAGAGTAGATTTTAAAAAAAAAGACAAGATCCAAATATATACTGTGTACAGGAGACACATTTCAGAGCCAAAGATTCAAATAGGTAGAAAGTTAAAGGATTGAAAAAGATACATTATGCAAACAGCCATCTTAAGAAAGGTGGAGTGGCTATATTGATATCAGACAAAATAAGATTTAAAGAAAAAACTTAATAAAATTAAATATGAACATTGTATAATGATAAGAGAATCAATCAACCAGGAATATGTAAAAATTATAAATATATATGTACCTACACAGCAAAGCCTAAAATACATTAAACTAAAACTGAGAGAATTGAAGGAAGAGATAGACAATTAAACAATAATATTTAGAGACTTTAATACCCCACTTTCACTAATGGATAGAACTAGAAGATCAAAGAAATAGAAAAGTTGAACAATACTGTACTAACTACATAAAACAGAGATCTATAGAACACTCCACTCAACAACAGCAGAATATATATATTTTTAACTGCATATGGAATATTCTCCAGGATACCATATATAAGTCAAGAAACAATTTACAATAGATTTAAAAGAATTGAAATTGTACAAAGTATGTGTTCAGCTCTGGCAGCATGGCTCAGCGGTTGAGCGTAGACCTATGATCCAAGAGGTCAGGGTTGATTTTCGGGCAGGGCACGTGCCCAGGTTGCAGGCTCAGTCCCCGGTGGGGGGAATGTAGGAGGCAGCTGATCAATGGCTCTCTCATCGTTGATGTTTCTCTCTCACTCCCTCTCCCTTTCTCTCTCAGAAATCAATAAAGATACATTTTTTAAAAAAAGAAAGAAAGAAAAGCCCAGGCCCAGATGTCTTCACAGTTGACTTCTACCAAACACTTAAAGAACTAATACAAATTCTTCACAAATACTTTAAAAAACTGAAGAGGAGAAAACACTTCTCCACTCATTCTATGAGGCCAATATTACCCTGATACCAAAAGAAGACAAAGACATCATAAGAAAACTAAGATCAATATCTATTACGAATATAAATATAAAAATCCTCAACAAAGTCCTATAAAACTGAATCCAGCAACATATATAAAGGATTATATAGTATGACCAAATAGGATTTATCCCAGAAATGCAAGTTTGATTCCATAATTAATGTAATACACTATGTCAACAGAATAAAGAACAAACAACATGATTATCTTGATATAGGAAAAGCGTTTGACAAAATTCAACACTGCTTCATGATTAAAAATGAAAACTCAGCCCGGCCAGTGTGGCTCAGGGGTTGAGCATCAACCTATGGTCCAGGAGAGCCTGGTTGATTCCCAGTCAGGGCATATACCCGGGTTGCGGGCTCAATCCCCAGTAGGGGGCATGTGAGAGGCAGCCAATCAATGACTCTCATCATTGATGTTTCTGTCTCCCCCTCTCTCCCCCTCTCCCGTCCTCTCTCTGAAATAAATAAAGATATATTTAAAATGAAAGAAAGGAAGGAGGGAAGGAAGGAAGGAGGGAAGGAGGGAGGGAGGGAGGGAGGGAGGGAGGGAGGGAGGGAAGGAAGGAAGGAAGGAAGGAAGGAAGGAAGGAAGGAAGGAAGGAAGGAAGGAAGGAAGGAAGGAAGGAAGGAAGGAAGGAAGGAAGGGAGAAAACTCAATAAACTAGAACTAGAAAGAAACCTCCTCAACCTCATAAAAAGCTTTTGAAGAAAAAAAATCTCAGAGCTAACATTATACTTAGTGATGAAACACTGAAAACAAACTATATCTATTCAACATAGTACTGGAGGTGCTAGATAGAGCAATTAGTCATAAAAAATAAATTAAGGGCATTCAAATTAGAAAGTAAAAACTAAAACTTCCTCTATTTGAAGATGACATGACTTTGTATATAGATAATTCTAAAGACTTCACTAAAAACTAATAGAACTAAAACATAAATTTGGCAAGACTGCAGGATACAAGATCAATATAGAAAAATCAATCATATTTCTATATACTACCATCATACAATTCAAAAGTTAAATTAAATAAACAATTCAATTTATAATAATATAAAAAAGAATAAAGTACTTACGAATACATTTAACAAAAGAAGTTAAACTTATGCACTAAAAACTATAAAACATTGAAAGAAATTAAAGAAGATTTAAATAAATGAGAAGACATTCTATGTTCATGTTTCCAAAGCTTAATATTGGTAAGATGGCACTCCTCAAAGTGATCTACACATTCAGCATAAGATGTATCAAAATTCCATCTGGATTCTTTTGAAATATTGACAAACTGATCCTAAAGTTAATATTTAAATACAAGGGACCCAAAGTAGCCAAAACAATCGCGGGGGAGTGGGGGGTCAAATTTGGAGAACTCAAACTTTCTTATTTAAAGAAGAATTCTTACAACTCAATAATAAAAAGACAATCCAATTAAAAGTGAAAGAAGAATCTAAATAGATATTTCTCCAAAGAACATATACAATTAATCAAAAAGCACATAAGAAGCAGCTCAACACTATTAGCTATCATGTAAATGAAAATCAAAACTACAATGAGATGCCATTTCATACCAACTACAATGGCTTTAATAAGAGACAGATAATAACAAGTGTGGACAAGGGTGTGGATAAAGTGGAATAGCCATACATTGCTAACAGGAATTTACAATGATACAGTTGCTTTAAAAAAAATAGCTAAACAGTTAGCTAGGACAGTTACTATTATTATCATTCTACAGATGAGGAGTTCATCAAAAGGTTAAACACAGAGTTACTGCATAACTTGCAGTTCCACTCTTAGGCATATATACAATAAAAATAAAAACATATGTCTACACAATATGATAATTCATAAAATTATCATATTAGCCAAATTATAGAAACATCTTAATGTCCATTAACTGATTAATGGATAAATAAATGTGATATATCCATACAATGAATATGATTCAACAATAAAATTGAATAAACCATCGATACATGCTACAGCATGGATGAACCTTAAAAACATTGTGCTAAGTGAAAGAAGCCTTTCACAAAGAGCACATATTATGTGATTATATTTATATGAAATGTCCAGAATAATCAAATCTATATAGAGAAAAAGTTGATTAGTGGTTGCCTAGGGTGGAGGTGGGGCAGCTAGGGAATAATGGGGAATGACTGCTAATGAATGTAAGGTTTCTTTTTGTAGTGATAAAAATGGTCTAAAATTTATTGTTGCAATGCTTGCATAGCTCTATGAATACACCAAAACACATCGAGTTGTATACCTTAAATGGGTGAATTATATGGTAGGTAGATTATATCTTAGTAAAGAAGTTATAAAAAATAGCAACCCTCCTCATATGAGATGACAGTTCACTTTGACAGATGACTGAGTTCTGGAACAAGTGAAAGAGAAGGGTATTGAGAATCGGAGTGATTGTAGTGGAGACAAAGTAAACAAGCCTTATAATGTATCTTCAAACTGAAAAAATCCTGGCGGGGAAAGAGAGCATTAACAGTTCTTGCCAACTCAACCTCGAGATTTCTCCCAACTAGTCCTAATGTCCAGCCATCTTCGCCCAGGCTCCAAGTCAACTGGAAACACTTCTGTCTCTATTCTTGGTTTGGCCCCTTAACAGGTATTTTATCTGAAAAAAATAACACTTTACCATTTGTTTGCATTGCCTCATTTCATTCTAATCTTCACAACAACTTTATGAGTTAGCTAAGACAAGTACTCTTATTTTCATTTACCGATGAGAAGACTGAGGCGCCAAATGTTAAGCTGGCAACTATTAGAAAGCAATACGGAATTCAAACACAGAATGCTTGATTCCCAGTTTAGCGTTCCTGATACTGTGCTGCTCCTACCTGCCTTTTTAATGCACATTGATTATTCTGTAAGATAGTGTTCTATTCAGACTGTTTATAATTAAAAACTCATTAATTGCAGTATGTATTTTAATTGATGGCCTCTGCTGATGTCAGAAACCGCAAAACCACTGATTCATCAAATTGAGTAGGAGTCCAGTCAGCAATGGAATTTATTAATTCATGTCTGCAGACATTACTAATATTTTCCTTAAGGAACACATCCCTGAAAAGAGATGAAAGCGAAAAGCTCATGGTTAAAGCAAAGGGGGTGGAATCCCACCAAATAAATGTCATCAAAGTATATTGTTACATGTTAATTCTAGGTAAAGCTTTTGTGTCCTCTAGCGATGTCTTCTGCTTTTACTTTCTCTCCCTTTTTAAACAGTATCATCGCTAGATGTGTAATTGGCTCTGATTAAATAACAGATTATTTTCTCAGTCCAATGGAGTGAATTTCAACATAATAAAATAAAAAATTAAGAGTTTAAAAAACACACAAATGTAATCCTCAACATAACTTCTAAAACTAGGGCTGTGGTGACTCTAGAATCTTCCTGACACTAGACAAATATTACCAAGAAATATAAAATATTTGAAGTCAGCATATTTGTCTTTTTAATTAAGTCTTTTTAATACTCTAGATTTGGAGCATTGGCTTTTTTTTTAAAGAATTTCCTTTAAACTATAATTATACAGGTAAAAATGACATACGTGGTTATAGAAAGTTTATCTCTCTCCTTTGTGGAAAACAAAGGGTATGCCTGACTGGCTACTCCCAGAAAATCTAGAAGCAAAAACAATTTTATCTAGACAGTGACTGAGAAAAGGCTATTTTTTGGTCAGGATTGAAAGTTAGGGTCCAGCCTGGCCGGCGTGGCTCAGTGATTGAGCACCTACCTATGATCCAGGAGATTGAGGTTCGATTCCTGCTCAGGGCACATGCCCCGGTTGCGGGCTCCATCCCCGGTTGGGGGTGTGCAGGAGGCAGCTGATCAATGACTCTCTCTCATCATTGATGTTTCTCTCTCTCCCTCTCCCTTCCTCTCTCTGAAATCAATAAAGATATATTTAAAAAGAAAAAGAAAAGAAAATTAAGGTCCATTACTGGGAACCTGAAGGGATTACAACAGAGTGGTCCCAGCTATGCACAGGGGCTCCTCTCGTCTCCCTCCCCTTCCCTCCAAAACTGTCTGTACAGTAATTTCATAAGGCGAGGAGGCTGTCAACTACAGAATTTCTTCAGCTGTTGGGCCATTCCCTTTGCACCAAGAGAAAGTCTCCCCTGCAGGCTTTACAACCTGTGGGTTCTCAACCTTTACTTTAAACCTGGCTTCTCCAGGTTGAAGGGAACTAGGGAATCTCAACAGAATCAACTTGTAAAGTAGTAGATTGATTTTCTTAGTAATTATTATAACTCTGAACTTGGATGTCAAGATGAAGGTTGTTCCAGTTATTTACTGCTGTAGAACAAGCTATCTCAAAAATGAGTGGCTTAATACAGCATTTTTTTATATCTCACAATTTTGTAGGTCAGGTGTTTGGGCTGGGCTCAGCTGGACGATTCTTCTGTCCCGCATTGCAGAGTGGGTTATTTATTGGCTTTTTTTGATAAAAATAATACAAAAATAAATTTTTGATGTAAAATATCAAAAACTGCAAAGGTATTTATATAGAAACTGGGTCAGAAATTTATTTTTTTCACAGTTCTGGAGGCTAGGAAGTCCAAGATCAAGGTTCCATCAGAGTTCTGTCTTCCTGGCTTGCAGACAGTGGTTTTGTCCCCACATGGCCTTTCCTCTGAGTATGTGCAGAAAGAGTGAGCAAGCTCTCTGGTGTTTCTTCTTACAAGGACACTAATCTTATAAAACCAGGACTCCATCCTTGTGATCTTATTTAACTTTAATTATTTCCTTAGAGGTCCTATCTCCAAATACAGCCACACTGGGAGTTAGGCTTCAACATATGAATTGGGATGGGTGGGAGGGGGGCGTGGCACAATTCAATTCAGTCTATAATAGAGATTCAGAACAAAAATTTTAAGTTCCCCTTCATCTGCCCTCTTTCCAAGCCCTCGTTTTGTGACTCAAACACAGCTTTTGGAAAGGGACTAATCTTGGTATACTTGAGAGTCCAACATACTACCTCAGGTCCAAAGAACTCTTAGACTAGAAATTGTATCATTCAAGTATTAGCACTGAAAAAAAAATTTTTTTAGGGTGTATCCAGTGAAAAAGTAGCAGTCCTTTAAAGTATTCCATTCACTGATAAAAATATAAAGTCTATATTGATTTAATTCAATTGTATATTTTTATTTTATCATCAAGGAACTTTTGAAAACAAAGGAGAAACAACTTCTACAGTCAAAATTTAAAAGATGTTGTCTTTTTACAGACAAATCCTCAACAACAATTTTAGATTAAGAATTTAAATAATGACCATATTATTCAGGGGCAGGAGGGAGTAGACTATACTGGAAATAACCTGATGACAGCAGGTAAGAATGTGGGAGTTTTACTAGGGGTATCAGAAACATTATTTAAGTCATCTCATTTCCAACACCACTCTAGACTTCATTAAGAATAATTAATTAAATAAATAATTAAAAGTAGCTTAATAATCCCGTATCTGAATCATGTAGTTAAATCCTTAACCCCTCCTTGGCTGTGCGCACACAGATTTGGAATGTGATGGCTGATTCATTCATTCAACAATTTATTGAATGTCTATTTGATTCCAGTAGCCTGGCTAGGTGCTGAGATTTAAAGATCAATATGATACAGTTTCTGTCTGTAGGATGTTTAGAATTAACTAAGGAAACAATCAGTTATTAGTTGCAACCAAGAGGCACTGGCGATCGAATAATAGTTGGTCCAAGGTACAGAGAAGCATAAAGACAGGAGTGGTCAACTCAGTCTTTTGGAGATATGTTTATAAAAGAAGCAACTCCAAATTATTATTAATGAATCAATCAGATAACATTTGCTTGTCAGATTGTTGCCAGGCTCTTAACTCGCTCCTATGTGCCCTGATCGTAAAGGCAGAATTTTATGAAAAAGCAAGCCCTGTGACACAATGAAAGTCCCCCTTTGCCTCAAGAAAATAAACAGACACATTTTTATCAAATATGGGGCTTTGTTTGACAGCAATAGATGTATTTGCTAGTGGACAATGCACATGCATTAATGTCAAATAGTGTTTTAAAAGCATGTTGAAAAGGACACTGCAGGCATGCCCAGATCATAGCTTCTGGCCGCTCCTGACAACTGGCTGGAATGTGAAATTGGAAGCTGATCATGAACAAAAGGACATGGCAAATAGGAAGTTAGTGTATAGAAACACTTTAGTGCACAAACAAAGCATTAAAATACAATGCGGCTCTCCAAATACCAGGGGGCGATAAGTCCGCTGAGGTCAGGAGTCAACTTTTCAGGCAGCTGAAATAATTAGGCGCCGATTGCTATCGGATCAACCACCGCTCTTCAGTGCTTCTGGACTCCTGCCATGTGCCCTCTTATTACATTCAAGTCACAAAAATTAGAAGGAATTGTGGTGTTTGCTTGCTGGTAGGTTATTTCACCTTGCCTCTAGAGAAAGGGAACATTATGCTGCTGGGTAAAACAAATGTACTCATTCAGACATGGACTGTGTGGAGCGACCAGGGCTTGGCCTGTCCTCAACACATCAAGCCCTGGGCCTGGACCAAGCAGTCACCCTGCCCATAGGTGGTGTAAGGAACTAGGGAAAACTGGCCCAACTACTTAGGCCCTAACGGTGCAGACACAGAGGCTATGGTTCCTAATGCAAGATTTTAATAGCACGGTGGAATAAAAACAGGTCAGGGCAAAGAGTTGAACATGATAACCAGGCAAGGGCTGAGCAACTGTATTTAGCAAAAAATGCTGCTAGGTTGATAAAGCAATGACGGATGGAGGAATTTGTACCAATGAAGTTTTTCCTTCAGTGTGCAGAGTTCATGGCCCCAGCCAGGTGGGATTCTTGTTCTAGAGATAAAGACTGGATGGTTCCCTAGCCGGTTTGGCTCAGTGGTTAGAGCGTCAGCCCTGGGGCTGAAGGATCCCGGGTTTGTGTCCCGCCAAGAGCACATACCTGAGTTGCAGGCGTGATCCCTGGCCCGGGTCGGGGTGCATGTGGGAGGCAAACAACTGATGTGTCTGTCACATTGATGTTTCTTTCTCTCTTTCCCTTCCACTCTCTCTGAAAAGCAATGGAAAAGATATCCTCAGGTGAGAATTCAAAAAAAAAAGAAAGACTGGATGGCAAAAAAAACCGATTGAATGGCTTCGTTGGTCAACCGTCTACACAAAGAAGCATAATCAAGCAGAATTCTAGGAGAATGGGTAGAAGTGTCCCATTGAGAGTGGAACCAGGGCTAAACTAGATCATTAAAAGCCACAAGCTCTGCAAAGAGTACAGCGACCCCTCCCCAACTGGGCCATACACTAGTAAGGAAAAAGACAAGCACGCCCACTGTTAATACTGCTGTTCAACAATGAACTGAAGAGTCTAGACAGTCTGGGAAGGCAAGAGAAAGAAATATAATATATAACAATTAGAAAGGAAGAAAACTCTCATTTATTTACAGGTGATATAGCTTTGTATGTAGAAAATTAAAAAACCCTACAAACAAATAATTGAATTAAAAATGGTTTTACAAGGTTGCCACTTACCAAATCATAGAAAAATCAACTGTATTTTTATATACCGGCAACAAACAAAAAATAAGATTCTTTAAAATACATTACCTTTAAAAAAGATATTATCTTAAAAATATCCTGTTTATAATAATATCAAGAATAGTTTTAAATTCTTAAGAATAATAGATGAGTAAGAATTCTATCAGAAAACCATAAGATATTACTCAGAGAAACTAAAGAACAACAAAGTTGATGGAAGAAAGCTAAGCTCATGGATTAAAAGTGTTAAAATTGTAAAGATGTTAATTCTCCCCAAATCAACCTAGAGATTCATAACAATCTTAATCAAGATGGCTCTTAAAAATATTTGGATCTTAGTAAATCTCAAAAGCTCTCATCACAAGAAAAAAAAGTGTAACTATGTGTGTTAACAGATGTTAACTAGACTTACTGTGATCATTTCATAATGTATAGAAATATCAAATTATGTTGTACACCTGAATCTAATATGTCAACTATACCTCAATTAAAAAATTAAAATATATGAGTTTATAAAGAATATTTGGAACCTGACCATCTGTTCTAAAATTTACATGAAAATACAAAGGCGGGGAGTAGCCAAGATACTTTTGCATAAGAAGAGAAGACTTGCTCTGTCAGAATTCGGATAGTGTAATATTAGTGCAAAAATTAAACAGTATGAAGCAAAATAGCTCAGAAGCTAACTCCCATCATATGGCAAAGATAGGAATAATGAGCGGTATAAAAAGGCAGTCTTTTCAATTAATGGTTCTAGAAAACTGAGTACCCATATGGAAAGTAATCACACAAGGATACGTATACAATGGTGGGGAGAGGGACTGGGAAGGGGGATGGGATGGAGTGGAATGGGTCATTGGGGAGAAAAGGGGACATCTGTAATATTTTAAACAAAGAAAAGAAAAAGAAAGTAATCACACATCATATACACAAAAATCAACTTCAGATGGATTCTGGGTATGGAGAAATAGCTCCTATAAGACCAACCCTCCCCTGCATAATAACCATAAACTTGGGACAGCATATTTATAAACTACTGTCTGAATGTGTGGAGGAAGCTCAAAAGCAAACAGAAACACAAGGGGACACACTTGGGGAAAGGGTGCAGCACTAAATGAGTTTTCCATTTTTAATTTTGCCTGTAAAATTTCCCGCATGTACCCAATAGTAGATAGGAGCAAGAATGCCTATAGCAGCCAGTACACGTGGTTAAAAACCAGAAACAGGGTATGGGAAAATACATGGTGGTATATTTATTTACACCATTGACTATTTGATAGTTTATTCCAAGATGAATAAACTCCGTGACATGCAATAATATTGGGTCCAAACAATATAATTAAATGAAAAAATTTCATCAGTACAGATTTTATACAAAAGTCTTAATATAAAAGTTTTGTAAGTTAAAAACAAATTAAAATGAAAATATAGTTTTAAAGTACACATACAAATAAACAAAGCTGTGTGGCTAAATAAAAAAAAATCAAGGGAATGGAAATGGTTACATTGGGAGGCAAGTATATAGTTTATTAGGAAGATCATTTGGCTTGACATAGATTTGTCAGCGGGTTTTATTTTGGGTGGTAGATGCACCGGTACTTATAAAATTATTAAATAAATAGGCCATTGATGGAGCAATTATGAAAGTGCATCATGAATCAGGCATTGGAATTAAATCAATTTTGTGCACTTGGTGATTACAAAAGAAAGGTAGAAAAAAAGAGATGAAGGAGAGAAGGAAAGAGGGAAGGGGAGAGTGGGATGGACAACCGGGGTTGGGAGAACACAAAGACTGAGATTAGATATCATTGTTATGAGATTTCCTTTTAGCAGCCCTTGGCTATCAGAGGAGGGGTAGGAACTGGGTTCATTCCGGGCTGGCAATTGTTCAGTGTTCGCAGTGGGAGGCCCACAGCGTGAGGGATAGTGGATTGCAGCTGAGATCAAATCTGGGCTGACAACCACAGGGGCAGCCTGGCTGTGGAGCAGCCAAGACAGGACTGAGAGACTCTCTCTGGCGATTGGGGTGCTGTTGTGGGTTTGGAATGCATTATTGGAGAAACTGGCACTGGGCACTCCCTCGGAGAGGGAGTGGGGCACTGAGTGAGTCACAGAAGGCTGGAGGAAGTCGGTGGAAATCAGAATCTGAGCCAAGAAGGGGCTGAGCCTTCTATAGGGACTCAGAGTGGAGATGCTGTAGAACATCAGCTCAGTTCAGGTCCCGCTTCTGGCACTTTTGGTTGTGTGACTTTGGGTAAGTTCCTTATTCATCCACTCTAAGGCTCATTTCCCCAGATGCAAATTGAGGTAGCTCTTAGCTCATAGAATTTTCCAAAAAATTAAATAAGATAATGTCTGTAAGAGATATGGTATCTTAAGAACTCAAATGTTGTCTCTAATCAACCTGCTCAGCAAATGAGCTCAAAAGACAGAAGTTGAATCTGAGGGGGAAGAGCACACAGGGCAGAGCACTTTGGAAGCTGGAAGGGAGGACAGCCAAGCAGAGGGACTTTGTAAAGCCAGAAGCATGGCTTATCTACCACCCTACTGGAATACTTAAGGGGTGCTCCCTCTTTCACGTTCGTTCTTGATCAAAATCAAGGACAGCATACGCAGTGATGAAATTTTCAAGTGACCCTACAGCACCAGAACCCAGTCTCATCTGAAAACTAGGGGTTGGAAGGATTTTTCATTACACAGGCCACAGGATATGATGACTGCCCAACCCTCCTCATTCATTTCTGGGTTTGCTCACAGCTAGCTTCCTTCCACTTAAAAAAAGCAGTCATCCCAGGAGAAGTAAATCTCTCCATTGCTAACAGCGTTCTTGGGATCTGAAATCAGTACCTTGTGAAGTTGTCTGTCTTGGATTATTTGTATTGTCTTTTTTCCCTTAGGTGTCTTTTGGGGAGAAGTGGGGGGTGGGGGTGAGACGTAGTTGTCTTTTATTTTGTTTTTCCTGCTCTGTCATCTAGGTAAAGCTCCTTTTGAAAATGTTAGCCTGTTGTGAGCCCTGCAATAAAGGAATGAGAAACGTTGTCTCTATAATTGATCTGCATACTCTGTTTCCAAGCATGGCCAGAGCAGTGAGAATAAAGGGACAGAAATCTCAAAAAGATGAACATATAGAAGTAAAGGGCCACTTGTGCAGCTGTTCTCTCCTTCCATGACCCTCTGATTCAGCTCCTCTTCTCCTCTCTCGGGCTTTATGTGGTTCATGGTTTGGTATCTTTCCCCTTTGAGGGGGGCTGATGGCAGTGAGGCTGATGAGAGTAGAACCAGGGATCTGGAGGAGTAGGACTAGAGAACTGTGACAAGGGCCTAAGGTTGGCTTTTGTCACTGTTTCTTCATTTCCTTCTTAACAGGACAAACAGGCTGTATTGCTTTTCCGTGCAGGTATGAAAGCTTATGAATTCTTTCATTGCATTTGCTTAGGACCACAACCCTGAAGTTCCCTAGCTATAGCTGCCTGCTCGCAGTGCTCCAGGTGCGATGACTTGGCCTCTGCACTTTGACAACATCACCTTTACTGCCAGTCACTTCCATGTGGTTTACCACCTCCGTGGTTCCAGAAAAATATGTCAGTGAGCCACCTGGGTGAAAATCCAGTGAGAGAGTGGAGCCGGAAAGGTTGGAGGACGATGATTTCCTTCACTCTGATCCCTTGTCTTCCTTTGGGACCCAACTATTCTCCCCTCCTTTATAAAAGAGAAAGAGAAAGAAAACCAGTCAGTCTGGTGTTGCCAACGTATTTTTTTATTCCCCAACAACCTCATTGCTGCCTCCTAGTGAAAGTTTTAGAATTGGAAAAAAGACCATTTACTGGGGAGGATTTAAGGGGAAAAAGAAGAAACTGAATTTGCAGAGACTCACAAACTTTTTCTGAGAGTGTCTGTCTGTCTCTGATTAGGTATCTTTGTGAGCACAGGTGTATTACTGCGGCCACAAGGAAAATACAGAGCCCAGGCAGACTCTACTGATCAAGCTACGCTCTTCTGTGGGTGCTCACAGTTGAGAGCTGACAAAACAAAGCCCAACAAAGTCATAATTGTCTTTCAATTTATTTTCCTCTTACTACTCATTCACACAGGCTACTCCTTTCCTATCTCTTGGTATTTTTCACCTTTAGGTTAAAAAAAAAAAAAAATGCACAAGAACAACAATATAACATTCTATCAAGTCAAACATAAAACCTGTGGAAATATATTTTGGTGCATAAGAAAAAGAAGGCACTGAAGTTTACTTTGTGGAAAGATCAACCAGACTCAGGCAAGAGGTGTGAGGCCGGTTAGTAACAGCAGTGCCTGTTGCCTTCCTTTCCCGTAGAGTTTATTGTGAGGGCCTTGCTTTGGTTGGCAAGGGCTTAGGCCAAGAATATTGATCCTTTAAAAACTGAAATGAAAAACCAGATCTCTTCTATTTTGAAACGTGTGCAATTTTATTTGTTGAATAGACAAACAGCACACCAACAGCCATTTTCTTTTTAGGTATGAAAAGCACCTTTGTTTTGCACAGGTTAACATTCTTGGACTTAAGAACTTTCAAATTTCATTTATTTAATATCACTGAACAGGTGATATTGCACAATTTATGAAACTACCAAGGAAGCATATGTATTTTATTTTTTATAAAATATTGCACAGGTAAGCATACATTTCAATAACATACACAAACATTTCTTTCCATGGTAATAATTTATTGCAATAATTTTTTTAACTTAAGTTTGAAAAGAGTATATTACAATTTAACTAACCAATATAAAATATCTTTTTTCAGTCCTTATATGCCAAGATAATTTTTATGATTAGACTCAACTATATTCACAATGTTTAGTAAATAGCAGTGTTACATATCTTGCATCCCCATGCATATGTTCTTTGTATGACAGTGTATCATATTTTTGTCTCAAAACTACTATACAAGTTAGTAGGTTAAAAGCTCAGAAATGATAATTTTGTAATTATCATCACAAAACAGTATATTTAATATTCTAGTCCCTGTAATTACACCTGCAAATGTTTTAATGTTGCTCCACCCAGAGTCTGTGAATGACAGTCTTTATAGAGCCTGTAAAGGAATATGGTTCTAGAGAAATCGATCCTGTTGTTGTAGCAATACAAGGGCATAACTGATACAAAGTAAACATTTGTAAATGTGACAGCTTAAGAAAAATACAGACTCCTACACCTTTCACTGCTGATTTACATTTCTATGTCATCACGGCAACTAAAATTAAAGCAGCCATCACTATTCTTTTTATTAAAATGAGCACTAAAACAGGCCTACCTCTTAAATAAAATTTTTATTTAAGTCCATAACTTCAATCAGTGCTTTGGGTCTCTGTGTGTCTGTGCATGAGTTTAACATATATCACACGAAGACTTAAAGGGTTAACCACTTATAGAACTTCCTACTGGCACACATCACATGGCTAGGTCAACTCCGAACTGCCCAAGAAAGAAGGCAAGCAAGTTCTCCCTGAAGGGCACGACAACTTGTGAATGAAACTTCCAGACCGATCGTGCTATAAGTATGCTGCAGGATACCGAGAAGTGAGAAAAATATGCAGACAAAAGCATGCTGTTTGATTTCTGCATCATGTCCATTATAAAGAAAAAACTGCTCTCACTAAAGAAAACTGTGTTTAACAACATAGATTTCCGTATGTCGTGGTTGATATGTTTTACTTTTTTCTTTCAGAGAAACAGTTTGTACTTCTTTTTTATTCTGAACACCTTAGCCCTCTCTCTGCATTTAAGTGAGATACTGTAAGGTAATATACCTTAAAGAGATCAGCATATAGATGGCTCTGACGACTGGCATAGGAAAGAAAACAAAACACACAGAATTTTTAAAGAGCTGAACAGTCAGCCAAAGGCGCCTGCTCTCAGCCTGGGCTAGCTCCTTTTCTAAAGTGTTGCCAAGAGCCTGCTCAGTCCCTCCTCGGTTGTTTTTCACATCGCCGCCTCTGACTGCGCGCAACACCGGGGCGAGAAAATGCGGGAAGCATCCGTTCCAAGTCGCATCTGAACATCCAAGGAAAGTGAGCCTTCTCTCGCTGGGGAAGTCTCCGGCATTTCCTAGGCTGCGTCCACGAGGGTTCCCGGCGCGCTGCTCCTTCCTCGGGGCAGAGGATCCCAGAGCCGCTCCCCGCGCGGCTCCCGCGGGCCGGGGTGGCCGCGCCGACCGCGGGCCGCCGACGCCAAAGAGCGCGCAGACTCCCAGGCGCGATCCGGGCTCTCTCCACTCGCCCCGACCTGCTCGCAAGTGAAAAGAAGTGGGAGGAGGAGTATGTAGGGGGGAGGCGGAGGGGGGCGGAGGGGATCCTGTTGAATCCGAGGTCCCGGGGGTGTGGGAGCGGGAGGCGGCTCCTCCGGCCCCTCCTCCCTCCCGGAGTCCCGGCTCCACCTCCTCCGCAGGCCCCCAGATATACACACACTCAGCCGCGGCCGGACATGCACACCCGGCGCCGGCTTCGGGCGCGCGCACACGCAGGTAGCGCCGCTCACCTGAGCCCGTGCGCCCGGCTGCGGCCGTCCCGGGAGCCGCGGCGGGGCGGAGGCCTGGCCGGGAAGGGGCCCTCTGCGCTGCCGCAGCCGGGGAGGCGGGAACAGCCCCAGCGCGGACCTACGGACTGAGGTGACGGCGCGGTTTCCTTAAATCCTGTCCTCCGGCACCTCCGCCTCCCGGCCTTGCTCGGCTCGGACCGGAGAGCCCAGGGGAGCGGGGCCCCGGCTCGGCGCACACGCGGGCTCCCGCTGCGAGGCCAGCGCGCCGGCGCAGGAAACTTGGGCGAAGTTAGTTGCAAGTGCCCGGCGTCGGCCAAACGGAGCGAGGTGAGGACGCGGCCGGTGCGGGGCGGGCAGTGCCGCGCCGAGGCAGCGCCGCCTTCCGCGCCCCGCGCCCTCCTGGATCCCGAGCCGGCCGGCGCGCCAGGGGGGGCTCGGAGCGAGCGGAGCCGGCATGGCCCGCGGGACTGCGAGACGCGGCGCCTCGGCTGGGCTGCAGGATTTCCTCTGAGGCCCGGGGACCCCAACCTTGATCCAGCCTCATCCTACCTCCCCCTCCTACCCGCGACCGGAGAGGAAGACCCTCGAGGCAGGTGCTGGGGCCGCAGACAGCTCCCCCCTTCCAAAAAACGCACCCGATTGGGGGGGTTCCCATCAGCGCCCTGCCCGGAGTCTGGAAGACCAGCGGGTGCTGCTGTGTTTGCATTGAACCCACTGCTGCGCTCCGTGTTCGCGCGGTGCGCCCAGACCCTCCCCCGCCCCCCCGCCCCCCCTCCGGGGCCACCTCCACTCCTCCTCTCCCACCCCCGTCTGCTGCTGTCAGATGAGAAAGCCGCCGAAGGGAACCCAAACACTCCAGCAGCCGAGAGCCCCCTTTGGCACTTGGCAGCACGCGGCGGCTGGCCCCTCGGCTCAACTTGGTGGAGGCTCCGCGACGCAACTTTCCGGGCCGCTGCGCATTTGAGAGAGGAAGGGCCGGCGCGGGGGAGCGCCCGGCCGGGCGGCGGCCACCTGCAGGGAGTTCGCGAAAACACGCCGCCGGAGAGGAAGCGCGAAAAGAAAGCGAAGGGCGAACTGCCGCCGCGGGGCGGGGGCGCCGCCTGAAAGTTCCCGCGCCCCGCGGAGGGTTCTCCCGAGCGCCCGGCCCCAGACAGCCGCGCGGCCGGAGACGCGGAGCGGCCCCGCGCCGGTGCCCCGGCCCCCGCCTGCCGGGCGGGCGCGGAGCGGGGCGCGGCGAGCGCCGGCGGGCGGAACGTGTCCCCGCGAACAGCCGACATTGATTTCCTCCGGGCCGAGGGCGACGGCCCGGGCGGCGGCGCGCTGCAGCCGAGGCTCGGCGAGAACATGTCCAAGCCGGTGGACCACGTCAAGCGGCCCATGAACGCCTTCATGGTGTGGTCGCGGGCTCAGCGGCGTAAGATGGCCCAGGAGAACCCCAAGATGCACAACTCGGAGATCAGCAAGCGCCTGGGAGCCGAGTGGAAGCTGCTCACGGAGTCGGAGAAAAGGCCGTTCATCGACGAGGCGAAGCGCCTGCGCGCCATGCACATGAAGGAGCACCCGGACTACAAGTACCGGCCGCGGCGCAAGCCCAAGACGCTGCTCAAGAAGGACAAGTTCGCCTTCCCCGTGCCCTACGGCCTAGGCGGCGTGGCCGACGCCGAGCACCCGGCGCTCAAGGCGGGCGGCGGGCTGCACGCGGGCGCGGGCGGCGGCCTGGTGCCCGAGTCGCTGCTCGCCAACCCGGAGAAGGCGGCCGCCGCCGCCGCCGCCGCCGCCGCGCGCGTCTTCTTCCCGCAGTCGGCCGCCGCCGCAGCCGCCGCCGCCGCCGCCGCCGCCGCCGGCAGCCCCTACTCCCTGCTCGACCTGGGCTCCAAGATGGCAGAGATCTCTTCCTCGTCGGGCCTCCCGTACGCGTCGTCGCTGGGCTACCCGACCGCGGGCGCGGGCGCCTTCCACGGCGCGGCGGCGGCGGCTGCAGCGGCCGCCGCGGCCGCCGGGGGGCACACGCACTCGCACCCCAGCCCGGGCAACCCGGGCTACATGATCCCGTGCAACTGCAGCGCCTGGCCCAGCCCCGGGCTGCAGCCGCCGCTGGCCTACATCCTGCTGCCGGGCATGGGCAAGCCTCAGCTGGACCCCTACCCCGCGGCCTACGCCGCCGCGCTATGACCCCGCGGGGCCGCCTTGCGAGGACCGGCGCGCACGCGTGTACATATGTATAGGTACGAGCTCCGAGGCCGCCCGGGGCGCCCTCCCGCGACGGGGACCCCGGGGGGTTTGTACATAAGATGTATAGGTGCCAGGCGGAGGCAGAGATGCCAGTCGGCGCGAGTGGCCAAGCGCGCGAGTGCGCGGGCGAGTGTGCGTGTGAATCCACAGGATCATTTCAGACCCGCACTTCGGCAGCCACCTTTACAGTGGGCAGTTGTGTTCCAGCAGCGGTTGGCGTTGGTTTTGCACTTGGGGGACCTGTTGCGCTTTGGCCCATAGAGGTGGAGGAGTGACTTTTTTGACATGTTGGGCTCGCCAGTTTTGTTCGTTGGAAGTTTATTGTCGGTTTTATTTTTGTTCCTCATTCTCTCTCTTTCTCCCTCTTTTTTTTTTTTCCCCCTCCTGGTCTGTGTTGCATGCACTCTGTTCAAATGTTAGGTCTGAAATGGCTGACACAAGGGAAAACCAGATCTGTGCCATTAGCTTCTTGGAGCGGGATGGCTCTGAGCAACCTTGCTCCCTATTTGTACTATTTGAACTTTGCAAATCTCTGTTCTCTCAAGCAGAACCCCCAGACCGGATCCATTCTTGGCCAGTGACCGGCTCGAATCTGGCCTTTTGTATCTGAGAAGATCGCGGTTTCTTTTGTTTAACATGCCATATGCAAACCAGAGCAAGAGCTCTTTCCCAAGAGCTAGGTACGAAAACAAGAAATACGTGTAAGATGAAAAGTTGTCCATTGGATCTTCTCCCTTAAGTTAAAGCAAAACAGGTAGAAATCACCCTGAGTCCACTCACTTGGATTTTTGACACAGTTTACAGAAAATATAAAGGCCCTGTTTCTATTTTCCCCGATGGCTGCGTTCACCATAAGATAGTAAATGTGTACATGTTCGTGAAAACATCGAGTCTGAGGATGTGTTATTTGCGTTGCCCTAAATTTGAGTCGATTTTAGACTCTAAAGCATTTTGAGTAAATGTCAAAGTTAACTTTTAAAAATTGCGGGACTATTTTAGAATCGCAATTTTATCTAAGATTAAATCAGACTTTTTTTGTCTGAGTGGTAATTATATATTTATTATTTAGCAAAACTGAGAAAAACAAACCCACAGAATTGTTTTGACAGATGCCTCATTGTCAGCTAGCATTTCTCCATCAACTTGAACCGTTTAAATGTGTTTTGGAGTTCCCTCCCTAATTAGCTTATTTTTTAGATCATCTGCAATTCATTTGCAATTTATGATAAAACACATTTTAGAGAAAAGAACCTTCCTGGATTATAGCTTTTGTGTTTCTTTTTAAATGTATATATTTTGACTAATGTTTGTGAATGAAGTTGGCTAACATGTATTTAGTTTCATTTTGGCTTTATGTAATATAAAGTTTAAAAAAGTTTAAGTATTGGTTTTAACCTTTATGTGTAAATGGTTTTCTTGTGTGATCTCCTAATTTAATATTAGACGTCTAAACTATATCTGTAAATTAGAATCCGACTATCACTCTGTTCATTTTTTTTGAACAAAGAGTTTAAATAAAGCCTGAACCAGGGAAAAGAGAAAATCCTCTATTTCTTGTTGAGTTCCTAACAAGATTTTTATCTGAATTGCCCTTACGTGCCTGGTCCAGGTGAAGTGTAAGGTATCCTCCAAAGGCAGCCTTTGTTTCACTTTTGAATAGATTTACTAGGAAATCTAAATCAAGCCATTGTTATTCAGAGCCAAAAACCTGATTTATCACATTTTTAATCGTGAATAGGAAAGAAGATTTAAAAAACCAAGTAGTTGTATTATCTTGGGGGGGAAAAAAAAAGCATTCATGAACCAGTAGAACGGAGCCCATTGAAAACATCCAGACCGTTCAAAGCATTTCACTAGTTTCCAGTAACATTTTAAGAGGGGAAAGTTGCCTGACCACTTTATCTTGTTTAGTAGGAGAGCCCCGCCACTTAAATCAGTGTAATTTGCTCACGTATCTTTGGCATATTCCTTATTTACACCTCAAGATTTTATTTGGAAGAATTATCGCAGCTAACAACAACAGACAACTTCTGGCCTCTTTGGGCTTTATTTTGTCATGTTAATGGCATTTAAATAGAAGTAAAACACGTTCTAATAGAGAGGCTTGGGTTTCCAGAGCTAGAACAAGTTTCCACTGGAAAAGGTTTGAAATCATAAAGGATTTTAATTTTAGGGAAGAGATTATAAGGCACCAGGAAGAATATCAGAGAAAAAAATTAAATAATAAAGGGAGATCTCTATCCCCCCCCCCCCCCCCCCGCCCCACACACACACACTGAGGTAGAAATTCTCAGGACACAAGACTCAACTCGTCTTGAACTCCGTTCCCGTTGACAGAGACTGTCTCTTGAGCTGCACGTCTTTATAAACGACCCCGCTCTTTAAAGTCGTTGTTTTCCCCCCAATGGGATAATATTTTAAAAAGCATGAAAAGTTCTGGAAATGTGAGAAATAGGCTCTGCTGGTCTGACCCTGATTCACTAATTAAAACGATCCCTCTCCTGTTACTCCCCGAGCTCTTTGCAATATTATAAGTTAATTCGTATGGTTCTGAGCGATTATGCAAAACTAATTTGGACTGTCCAGGGGTAATTATCCCTGACACGGTTAATTAAATCCTTTCAAGCCTTCGTCTTTGCCTTTTGTAGCAGCCCATCACTTCTCAACACGGAACTTCCTGCGGCTTGCTGGAAATCGCCCCAGCCCTGAATCGTAGTTACCTCCCGGAGCCTGCCAGCTCGGCCCCGCCGGCCCGAGGGTTCCCCGCCCCCGCCCCCAAAGATGAGCGTTTTCTGGGAACAGCGCTCGGGAGTGTTGATGAACTGGGGAGAAGACTAGAAAGATGGGGAACCGGGGGGAGGGAGGCTGCCTGGGGTGGGCACGCAGGGTCACGCAGCCAACAGGCTGCGGCAGTTTGAGTCGGTCCCCAGGCCCACAGGGGGTGACTGGTCCGTCACCCCTCTGACTCCAACGACTTCCTAACGCGTCGCGCCTGGAGGAAGCAAGGCCGTAAAGGGGGCGCGACCCCGGGACGGCGGGCGCGGAGAAGGCCAGGCGTGTGTGTAAGGGCCTGGAAGGGACCCGCGGACACAGCGCTGGGACGAAGCCAAGGGCTGCCGCGGGGGCGAGCTCTGTCTCCGCCTCTCCATCTCTGCACCTGTCCGCCTTCCTCCCTCCTTTCCTTCCTCCCTCCCTTCTTTTGGTTCTCCTTCCGTTGCCGTTTTTCTTCTAAAGGTTTAAAAAGGCCACGACAGTTCTTGGGACGTCACGGGCCGCCCTAGGGCTTTAAGCAAGTGGCACGAGCGCGGGGCCCGGCGCGCGGCCGTCCAGTTCTGCGCGAACAGGTGGAATAGCTCCGCTCCAGCCGTAAGGACCGGGGCCGGGGACGCGGCCGCGCGAGGGACGGCCTCGGAGAGCAGTGGAGTCGCTTCGTTTGACAATTTTCACCGCCCCCCTCCCCCCCCCAAAAAAACCCAAAAACCCGGCGCGGACCTCCCGGCCTCGCCCCCTGGCTCGGGCTGCGCCGCCGAGGGGCGCGGAGGATGCGGAGGGAGCCGGCCGCCCTCGCGGCGCGGGGCCGGCGGGCCAGCCAATCAGAGCGCGGCTCGGGCGGGCGCTCCCGCCGCCGCCGCCGCCGCCGCCGCCGCGCCCTCGGGCGAGCGAAGTTCCCCGCGCCTCGCGGCCGCGAGGGTCCGCGCCTCCCTGCGCCCCGGCCCGGCGGAGGCCGGGAGAGCGCCGCCGTCCAAACTTTATTAATCTCTCCCGCGCTCTTTCTCCCTCAGCCCCGTGCATCTCAAAGGTCAGCCCTCTTCTTTTAAAAGACTGATATTATTAATTCACTGACAACCCCCACCCATTTCTTTTTTTTTAGTCTCTTGCAGGAAAAAGAAAGAGGGGGGCGGGGGGGTGAGTAGTGAAAAGAGCTTTTTCTCTTATCATTTTTTTTTTTTTTTGTCCGTCAGTGGGAGCGTTTAGACAGTCGAGGAGGTTTTGTCCGGGAACAAAACGCAGGGTTGGGAGGTTTTGTGAGAGTGTTGTTTGTTGAAGTGGAGCTAAGAAAAAGCGGCGGCTTTCTCCTCATTGTGAAGAAACCAATCAGCGGTATTTGGAAAACTGTTAGCATTGTGCACTTCTTCTGTGTCCATTGTGAGGCGTTTCTTTTCACAAGGTTTTTTTTTCAGCCGATCCAGCTGGCCGGAGTGAATGGCGGTGCGATGTGTACACGCTTTGTCCCTCCGGCCTTCAAGGAGCCCCCACTGAATAGGCTAAGTTGACACTGCGTGACAGTGAAACAACATAATAAAAAATACATGAGCCCCTGAATGGGAGCAGGCGCATAAATAAATAAAATGGGTGACCAAAACTGGATAAACTGAATGACAAAACGGTGAAAGGGGAACAAAAAGATATTTAACACGCTAGATTAGCATTAGAATGCGATCTACAAGGCAGAACAATTGATGAATAGGTTTACCGGCCGGGAAAGAAATAGACTAAATGCCCTTTGAATAGATATGCTTTTTGCAAGGGCTTTGAATAGATATGCTTTTTTTTTTTTTTTTTGCAGGGCCTGAATGGGAAAAGGTAAAGATGAAGCTATGCAAATGAGCCGGGAACTTTTTATAGATATTCTCGAAACACACACTGCGGGAGGAGAGAGCGCGGCCTCGGGATGTTTATAGAAGCAATAATTGCCATTATTAGCATTGTCTGCGGCAGATAGGAATTGAACAGGTTGGGATAATATAGGGTGGCAGTAATTCTTCCTCTAATTAAGGGTCCTTTGCTACTTGAAGAAAGAAAACAGGAAAGGAGAAGTAAAAGTTATGCAGAAGTTATGTTTTCTCGGGTCCCTGCGCCCAGCGTTGGAATCTGGGGCCGCGGGACTGGCAGCTCCCACCGGCGCGCTGACCTTCCAACAGGCCGGGGAGCCGGTCGGAGGCTCGGGGTTTGAGGCCTGGTTTCCATTGATGCTGCGTCTTTGAGAGTCTAATACAGTGTCTGGTACACGCTAGGTGCTGAATGAGTAGTTGTGGAATGAATGAATGAATGAATGGATGGATGAATGGAAACGGGGGAGGGGCGCCTCCACCTATGGGGGAGGGGAATACAGGACCGGCATTTGTCTTTCAGTGCCCCCCCCCCCACTCTCCTAATCTAGGGGAGCGGTACTGGCGGGAAGGTCACCACCACCCTTCTCAGGGTTTTGCCTGCAGCTTACCTGAGCCACGGGAAAAGTAAAGACCAAACAAGCGTTGAGCAACCACCGCTCTCCCCAGCCCGTGTCGGTCCTCACCCCCAATCCACCCTAGAGCCAGAGCTTGTGGGGAGCCCTGCCTGACTGCCTAGAAACATCTCACCCTCTAAAAGAATTAGAATACACTTAAAGCTTGTCTCTCTCTCTCAGGTTTCTCCCCTTGGTCCCTGCACCCCCTTTCCTTCCAGGCTGTACGTCTTTGACCGAATCCCACGGGACAGGGAACCACCTGGCTGAGTTGCCCGAAAGGGCCAGGAGTGAACCCGAGATCCGGGCGGCGCTCTGGTTCCCGGCGCTGTGCTGGAGGCCGGCGTCCGCAGGGGCCTGTGCAGCCAACGTCCCGATGGTTGGCCACCCAGCCTTCGAACTCTCCCGGTCTTTCGCGCTGCCCCTCACTGAAATGAATTATGCAAATTGTAGACGGCCCCACGGACG